>NC_051159.1:166822052-167155985 GCF_013339745.2 Dermacentor silvarum
GCTACAATCGTCAGTCCGCCAAGCTGTTCAGCATTTACTGTGTTCGGGTTCTTAAACGTGTAGCCCATGGGCAGTTTCGCAACTGATGTATTTGAAGAGCTTTGCTTTGAAAATTAACCACACGAAGCTCACTTATGCCGCGAGTGCAGCGCTGTCCTCCAGCAGCGTGTAACGAATGCACCGACGCAAGACGACGTCCTGCCGAAAATGCACTCATTATGTTTGACCGCTTTATGAGCATAAGCTAAGTAAATTATCGTTTAAGCGAAATTCAGGGTGTCTCATTAAGCGTTCTCTCTAGTAAAACTCGACCACAGTGAACTGTGCGAGCACGAGCGAGCATAAAAAATGAGGTAAAATAAGGTAATAAGAAAAGGAATTAATTTGGGCACTACTGGAAAATGCGAAAGTTTTAGAATCTTATAAGAAGGTTGCTGCCTTCTGAGTACGTAATACTACTCAGATGGCGTTTCGCGTACTGTGGTTGGTCCGGGCAAATGCAAAATCAGGCTATATCTCGCTGGGAATATTATGAATTTTCTGAAGTGTGTTTGTGGGTACAAAAATGCAGTAACGACACAGCGATTGAGAGTGGTATCAGCGAAATCATTGAAGATAAAATTATGTTTTTGGAGGTTGTTTAACTGTGAATTATTAGAATGAATGAAAGAGGCATTTAGCTGCGGAGAGGTTATGACAACTCGTCCACATGAATATTTAAAGGGGCTCTGAACCACTTCTTATCGAAGTGCAGAAAGGAATTTTAAGTTAAAATAGGCTATTTCAGAAATACTTTGTCGCAAAAAAGTACTTCAATGCGTTCCACAGAAGCGTAATTATTGCAAATCAAACACGGCCCGCTCTGTGCTCCCGTTCATTCTTCAATGCCTTGCACTACGAAGGCTACCGCGGAGCTGGGCGTAGCGACAACGCTCTGCCTCCTAAATGTCACCGTAGCGCGCAGTTCAAATTTCATTTTGGATGTTAACGTAGACGCCATGACTTCCGATTTTGGTACCTACGATGCGCTAAACGTAAGCCAAACATGGTTGTCCTGAGCGGGCCGCAGAGCGTTTAGCCAGTGGACTCGTGGTGGCACCATGCGGTGGCAGCGGTATCTACGCTGCCTAGTCGACCGCAGCTACCAATAGCAGCGGAGTATGGCAGTGTGCTTTATTACGAAATAAAGCGTCCAGAAAAGAGTGAGATCGTGGCTCTGTTGAAACGAGGGCCTTTGAGAGAAAGGTGACTTCGCGCTCCGTTTGCGAGCTCCAAGCACCGCGTATACGATAGCAAAACTTGGCTGAGATGTTCACAGCAGCGTATGCTACCCACGAACTATGTTACTTCACCAAGCCCGAGGGGTGGTTCAGGGCCCCTTTTATTCGTTCTAATTTTGCATGCACAGAATGCACATACAGCAAATTCTTGCACGACAAAAACGAATCCGAGTAACTTACCATCAGACCAACTTCATCTAGTTGGTATCTGATTATCTCCTAAATATGACTGGATACCAACAAGTGCAGTTATCGACATTATTGAATGTCAATTACTACATGCTTTATTCTTGGCATGGACTTCTTGCGGGAGTGTGGTGCCACTGTTGACTGCCGCACAGGGAAGGTATTCATAAGTGGTAGGATGCCGTCAGCCCTCCTGGAAAACCCTGTAGATCACGAAACAACACTGTGTGTTTGTGGCGATACGGTCGTACCTGCATCATCTACCGTTTGTGTTCCCGTTGTCTGTTGCGGCGCCGATTCTGACAGCTTCGATGCTACCGTAGAACCGATGCACATGAACTGTCTGAAGAAGAATGTGTTGGTTCCACATTGTGTGGTGTCGATCGAAGGCGGACGCGCTGGCTTGTGGATCGTAAACTGTTCTGCGGAGCCCGTGATACTACCAGATGGCTTGAAATTAGCCTTCGTCCGGGAACACGCGTATTTATCTGTGGCTGAACTTACAGAAGTACCGCAAAATCCTGATGGCCACAGTTCGGAAACGGCCCTTTTGTCCATGGTAAATAAATCTCTCAGCACGAGTAAACGCCGAACGTTAGTGGGTGTGCTTTCGAAGCACGTCTCGGTATTCGACTTTGCGCAGAAGGACAAAATGCCTGCAATCCTCGCGTCACGAACCCGCCATACCATCAACACGGGTTCAGCAAATCCGATTAGACAAAAGCCATATCGCGTTTCACCATCAGAGCGCCAGATTATCAACGACCAAGTGCATGAAATGGTGAAAAAAGGAGTCATACAAGAGTCAGCGAGTCCGTGGGCAGCTCCAGTGATTCTTGTTAAAAAGAAAGATGGATCTTGGAGATTTTGCGTCGACTATCACCGATTGAATGCTGTAACAAAAAAGGAGGTGTACCCACTCCCACGTATTGATGACGCAATCGACTGCCTTCATTCTGCCTCTTACTTTTCCTCAGTAGACTTACGATCCGTCTATTGGCAAATTCCGATGCACCCTGAAGACAAGGAAAAAACTGCCTTTGTAACCTCTGACGGGCTCTTTGAATTTAATGTGATGCCATTTGGGACTGTGCAACGCTCCGGCAACTTTCGAGAGATTTATGGACACTATTCTGCGCGGGTTGAAGTGGAACATCTGCATGTGCTACCTCGACGACGTCGTCATCTTTGGCCACACCTTCAGCGAACACAACTCGCGTCTGGATATCGCCCTGAACTGCATCAGAAACGCTGGCCTAGTTTTAAAATCAAAGAAATGCCACTTTGGAGACCGCCAAACCCTTGTGCTTGGGCATCTCGTCGATAAGGATGGCATCCGCCCTGATCCCCAGAAGACAGCCGCCGTTGAAGCGTTTAGTGCACCACGCTCTGTCAAGGAGCTCCGCAGTTTTCTGGGGCTTTGTTCCTACTTCCGCCGCTTTATCCCTAAGTTTGCCGACGTCGCGTATCCCCTGACATGTCTACTACGAAAGGACATCCCCTTTGAGTGGACTCCAGAGTGCGATTCTTCTTTTCGTCAGTTGAAGTTTCTGCTGACGTCACGACCTGTTCTTCAACACTTCAGTCCTTCAGCTCCGACGGAACTCCATACGGATGCCAGTGGCATAGGTATTGGCGCCAGTCCTAGTTCAACGCCACGGTGACCGCGAAAACGTGATCGCATATGCAAGTCGCTCATTAAGTAGGCCCGAGCAGAATTACACTGTTACAGAACAAGAATACCTCGCGGTGATATTTGCGGTTCAGCGGTTTCGTTCTTACCTGTATGGACGCCCCTTCACAGTTGTCACCGACCACCACTCATTGTGTTGGCTTGTAAATCTTCATGACCCTTGTGGCCGCCTTGCACGCTGGGCGCTCCGACTACAAGAATATAGCTTCAGCGTCTCTTATAAGAGTGGTCCACGACACGCTGACGCGGCTGCCTCTCGCGTATGCCACTTAGCACTACGGACTGTGACGCCGACGACTTCGATCACCTTGTGGCTTCTGTATCGCCGAGTTTTCCAGACCTGGACTGTTTCAAAGCCGAACAACGAAAAGACGCTAAATTAACACCTCTCTTCACCGCTACGACCGCCTCTACTACAGCAAACAATTTCTGTGTACGTGATGGACTCCTATATAAGAAGAACTTTTCCAGCACTGGCGCACGTTTTCTTCTAGTGGTGCCGGAGAGTCTTCGCATGGGGATTCTGAGTGCTATGCACGATGACCCTACGTCTGGCCATTTAGGTTCGGCGAGGACGCTCTACCGGATTCAGGAACGCTTTTATTGGCCTGGGATGCGACAGTCTGTTGAGACTTATGTGGCCAGCTGCATGCAGTGTCAGCGCCACAAACGCCCATCTAATGCTCCAGCTGGTCTCCTGCAGCCGATCCCACCTCCAAGCACGCCTTTCAAACAAGTGGGCATTGACTTCGTGGGACCTTTTCCGAAATCAGCCAAGGGAAATCGGTGGATAATTGTTTGCGTCGACTACCTCACACGCTACTGCGAGACGGCGGCCGTGCCCTCAGCAACTGCCACTGACGTTGCAACGTTCCTGCTGCAGTATGTCATCCTGCGACATGGTCCGCCTCGCGTAATCATCAGCGACCGTGGACGACAATTCACAGCAGATATCGTGGAGGAGCTGCTTCGTTTGTGTGAATGCCACTTGCGTCACTCGACACCATACCATCAACAAACGAATGGCCTTACGGAGCGCACCAACAGAACAATTATAAACATGATCTCTATGTATGTTTCATCCGACCACAAGAACTGGGATGACGTACTGCCTTTTATCACGTACGCGTTCAACACCGCCAAGCACGAGACTACTGGCTATAGCCCTTTCTTCCTGCTGTACGCACGGCCATCCCGGTACACGATCGACACTATTTTCCCTTTCTGTACTCACGAAAATCCCACTGTCGCCGAGACCCTCTGCCTTGCCGAAGAGGCGCGCCGTATTGCTCGTTTACGCACTTTGGCATCGCAGGACAGATCAAAAGCACGCTACTGACATTCGCCACCGTCCAGTGACTTATCGCCCTGGTGATTTAGTGTGGCTGTGGATTCCTGTACGGAAACGCGGGTTATGCCAAAAGCTTTTGGCCACCTACGATGGACCGTTTGTTATTCTTAACAGACTCACAGAAGTCACTTATACCATAGTTCGCCTCACAGCGAGTGGTAGAAGAGCTGCCAAGACCCAAGTGGTCCATGTCGCCCGCTTGAAATTGTTCACGTCAAGGCAACTGGATTGACTCGCCCGGCGGGCTTCGTCTGCGACAAGAGGAATGTTGCACGCACGCGTGAGTGAGAAGAACGATGACCGGTGAACGTGCTTGCGGTCCCGGGTTGAAAGAGAAGAGGACGACGCTGAGTTGATCAACCAGCTGACCGCTCTTGCGCTCACCTTCGCGACCTACAATAAACGGCCCCCTTCATCCGTAAGGGTGATAAACGGTCTCCTTCGCGCGTAACAATATGTATGCAGAAAAAAGAAAGGCTTCTATATTTGTGTTTTGGGGAGACAGTGGAGGAGGGGTGCAAATCTGTGGGATTATTGAGTTTCGACCTTGCCTTCTTTTTTGAAACATGGTACTTAAGAGATGTCACTTTTAAGCAGTGCCGGGTACTCACTTTCTCGTAGAACAAATACACATACTAAACATGAAAGAACAAGGCAACAAGGCGGTACTCAACAATAGAAAAGCCACCAGAAAAAAAAAGGCAGGTCGCATAAATGCACTAAGACGAGCTCACAACAGAGATCACATAACGCACTCTGAAATGTAAAGCTAGCTGACATCGATACACTAAAGGCAGAAAACATATATTCAGGTCACAGAAAGACGCATAAATTAAGGCACATACCAAACCGAAATAATATACAAAGAAAAATGCCACTATCATTTTTCTTGATAATAAATCTGTTGGCCATGGATTATTGATTTCTTGGAGGCTTGAAGGCCTCCGTCCCAACGCCATCAGATCACGTATCGAACGGCATTTTTCAGTATCGGTACATAGCAGAAGATCTACATTGTCCACGTGGCCACTAGTGCACTGTGGACCATCAGCACGGCAAATGTTATGGATAACGTGCTTTAACGCGATAGCGTTAAGGGCCCCGTGTCGCAGAAAATCCGGCATCGGCGTAGGTATCGGTGTCCGTGGCGGAGAAATTCACCCCGAACCACCCCGACCATACAGGCCCTCCACTTGGCGCAAGGTGGTAGCGTAAAAAAAAACACACATTTAATTTCTCAAAGTAAAATCCGTCTGAAAAATCATAAAGCACGACTTGACTACAACCTACAGACATGCCGGTAAGCCTGACAAGCATTCAGGGATCTTTGAATACTAAAGCTTCCTCCAAATTTTGGACACGCGCGCGCCTCGGGGCACCAGCAAACAATTATTAAAATAATAACAAAAGGTCCTAGGTCCTTCACATTTTGATATGAATGATTATATTGCCCACGTCTTCCCAGCACTGCATTTGTGTTAAAAAGTGAAGCCCACTTTAAGGAGATCGGTGTAAGCTTGGTCTTGTAAGCTGGCTTTCCCACGTCGTGGGTTGCAGTGAAGCCTACTCATAAAGAAAAATGCGATGCGAACGGGTGCCGATAACGCTATCGCGTTCCATTCTTAAAGTCGAAGATTAAGTGTCCTTCAATTTTTGTGAACGCAGGTCCAAGCCGCAAGTGCTGTAGTCTTCATAAAGCTTTGCTGGTCTCTACTGTAGTGCGATATCAAGTTAAAGGCAAAGATCAACGTAAAATAGTTCTGAGGACTTTGAGCTTTGATCAAACCTTGTCTTCCTGCAACACTGGGCTTAAGATGTGGCGCAGTTAGTCTTGTGACATTGTGTACATCTTGAATATAGATTATTCACATGCGCTTCTCGAACTGGCTCAGTAACTAAAACATCTTGGGGATATTGCTTAGAATGCAGTAGCCAGGTATCCACTGGAACATTATTATGTGATGATTTCACTTGCTTTTGTAAGCTCCTTTAGAGTTTCATGAACTACAATCGAATTACGTCAACTGCTGTTGACATCATGAAGAGCTGGAAATGCTTCCTGAGAATTGCGCAGGCTAAACAATTTCGGTCCCTTATTTTACTGAATTTATGTACTATAGCACCGATAATACGGTACAAAGTTCCACAGTTGATCTTGCTTATCTTATGTTCAGCAGTCACCTTTTCCAAATGAGGTGTGGACAACCAAGCGTTTCTTTTGTTGCTTCTTAACTATGACAAAATAAAAAGCGGTAGAAATTTTCATAATTATTTTTGTTGCTCTCTTGCAAAAGAGCATACAAACCCCCTCCCCTCAAAAGGAAAAGAATGGAGAAACCTTAAATCACCTTTTGCGCAACACCCGGTTGCGGTTGGCGATACTCTTGCGCATCCTTTGTCGCTCTCGAGGCCTGCCTCTTCATACCTTAGGATTCCAATCGCAAAGCCGCCAATTGGCGCCTTGGGAGTTCCAAGCACCATTTGTGTCGCCCTCTAGCGAGGCTGTTTCTCGAGCAAACGAGAGACGGACGTCTAATCCACTCAAACTGGGAACATCGATATGCTAGCACATGCTTTGTATTGCATCAGCGCAATCAGCGGTTCATTGACTCGAACTGGAACAGCGCTCTGCCACGGCCGGAGCCTCTCGAGGGATGCAGTGTGTCGCCGGTGAAATTGCCGGCGACAAGAGGATGTGCCTCCTTGCTGTAACGGTTCGAACGAGCGAAAAGCGCTGGGATCAGCTTGGCCTCTCGAAAGTTGCCAGAGTTAATTAGTTTCGGCTGGCACCGTGGTCGTTAGCGCTTTGTCTCCTCAGCTGGTCGTTTTCGCAAGCATCGTCGCTAATCTGTTCATTCTGTTTCCCTCTGTTCAGTTTTATCGCCTTCTCTCAACCAGCTGCGCCGCAGTGCAAAGCCATGGATGAGGAAGAGAGACGAGCGTGCGATTCCCGTCTTCGCAGCAACGCGTTCACATGCCTGAGCTATTCCTGCAGAGGGGCGCAGAAACTTTGGAAGGACACAGGCTTCTTAGATAACGCTTGCATATGTGGGCAACCATTTCAGACATCCGTATCAAACATGCGTAAACAGTTAGCAACGTTCACAGCCACTGTGGACGAATCGCCAAGGCACTTTTACGGGTACAAGACTGTTCGTTAAGCGCTTACCTTATATTATTAACTAGATTTGCTCGTTACGACTATTAAAGCGAATTTTGAGAGGATGCTACAAGCCGTCCTCATTGTTTACTATATCTGCACAAAGTTTCAGCATATCCCCCGGTTCCTGTCTGCAGCGATCGATTGCCAATTGATACGCACGTTTGTGCTGTATGGGCCCTCTCGCCACGTACTTGTGACAAATTCAGTAATTATCTGCGCTCATTCTAATTACATTCGGCATATTTCTAAACACACATTCAGACCCTTCTCACTACGTACTACGCATTTTTATGCGATTTTTATCTCGTTGCAAGAGTTAGCGGTCGTCTGATATCGCTAAGCAAGTGGTGAAAGCTGCGTAGGGGATGGACACGAACACAACATGTACGACGCGAAACGCACGTCAAGTAGGGATTGATTGATTGATTGAAAACATTATTACTGAACTTCCTGCATGCGCACATGCTAACATCACCAACGTTTATAAAGTTTTAACGTGATAGCGTTAAGGGCCCCGTGCCGCAGAAAATCCGGCGTCGGCTTTGGCGCCCGCGGCCGGAAAGATCACCCCCAACCACGCAGGCCCTCCAAATATATTTAGGTATGCCACACCATTTTATCATTATTGTTGCTCATATTAATGTTGTTCATACGAAACAAAAACGAAAACCTGAAAATTATGCAATTTTTTTGGCGCGGCTGTGCAATATCTCCGGGATCGCAACACGCAGAAGGCCGCGTTTCTACCAGAAAGCTCGTCTTCGTGCATCGCGTTCGCCGCCAGTGCTTCCCGGTATACCATTATGGTTGCTTAAGCTGCAGTTGTCGGGAAAGCGTGAGAAGCCCGTCAGGGATCTTTGAATGCTATCGTGTTCCACTCTTAAAAGCGAAGCTTAAGCGTCCTCCCAATTTTTGCACGTAGGCAGCAGAATCCTTTAAAAGTGGCTTTGCCACAAAAAGACACTTTGTTGGGAGAAGCCTCCGTGCGTTAGGTAACCGCACAGGAAAGCAAACTAGCAGTGTAGTGTAACTATTTATGTATGTATGCACGTGAAACCTAGCACATTACTGTGCAAGAAATAAACGTTCATGATGTTTGCCATGTCCACTATTGAGATAACGGTGTTAAAATCAGGGTTGGTCAAGAATTTCGCGGGTGATGCAAGTACGTATAAGATAGCGCAGAAGCGAGTGCGAAGTCTTTCAGAGAACTGAATACGAATATCGTCCTCTACGCGTACAATGCAATCCGAATGTTGCCAATTACGGGTCGTATGCAGTAGTGGGTGCCACTATATAGGTTGTTGCAGACCTTAGGTTCGAAAGGATATTAGCTATCGCCTCTCCATTCTATCGCATGGTAGTGTAAGGAAGCGCTACCATTTTCTCGGAGTTTTAGTGTGAATCATACCAAAACACTGACGGAGTCCTGTTAAGAGAACTTTTTTACTTTATTTTGCGGGACATGGCAGAAAAGACAGCCGCTCAGCATTTTTTCTTGCGTTTCCGTCTGAGCTGTTAGAATGCAACCATCGCTGAAACAGCAGAATACTCGTGCAATGATTGAAAGCGCATTCCAGATTTAGCGGCCTATTTGTTTTTATAAGCAAGCCCTGAGCATGGAGAGAGGTAGTCTGATGCGGGGGGTCTAGGGTCGCAGTCTTCTTATGTAACCAAACCAGACTCACACCAGCTGTCTCAGTAGGTTGCCTGTAAGTTGGTTCTGCAATTTTTATCGCGCTGCATTTCACACCTGTTGTGCATAATCATTACGCAGCCGCAGCTCAAGACGAACAAACGAAGCTGTCTGCAGTCACCAGATATTAGGGCTAATACTGAAGATTTGTTTACTTGTGCATGGGTCTCAAACATGTGGCGCACCAAGCTCTTACATGCAGCTGGCGTAGGAATGTCTGATCCCGGTTCCTCAACATACTTTGAATTTGCATCAGTCTTTGAACATAGCCTTACTCCACGCTGCCACTCGCCCTAACGTACGATATTGTAGCCCAATGGTCGGTATGCGCTATGCCTGTGGCATGGTGCGTGACGCAAGCTTTATACCACTGGCCTAGTAAGAAGGCACTCGTACTAGTGGTGTCATCATCGTAGGAGCTTCATAAGACCCGAATAGCGGAAGTTCTATACCAGCAGTGCCTAAAGCTGATGCCTGATGCACTTTTACATTTTACACGCCGAATCTGCGTACAGAAACGAAGCGCTTTGCCGGCTGCTCAAAGGCGGCTTGATTTGGTGCCAAGGCCACCTGGACGCGTTCAAAGGGGAAACGACGTACCCTGAGGATATGCATCTCTTGGTTTTATTGGTGCCTAGTAATTGAACCGAAGCCGCTTTGAAGTATCACCGGAGATTGAAGCAGGCAACAAATAGTAAAAGGTGCGCTGTCGGCGGAAACCCAATCAGTTGCTGAAACTCAAAGGGTGAAAGTAAATAGACAACATTTCGAGAGCCTCTCTCTCCTTTTCCCGTTATGAAGCCGAGTCGTCTTTGAACTAAGCCTTCTTTGCCGCCATTTTCCTGCGCTTCATTTCGCCCTCTTGTTGTTTCCTAAACCCTCGATGTTCGACGCTTTAGAACACATCGTGTGTGGACCCCTGGACACCCATACAGGCTTTCGAGCCGAACGCTTCCAGCGACGTTTTTGGGGTCCAAAAAAGGCGGTTCAGCGCCGGGGTGTCAAAGGGAACGCCGGGCTTAAGTGCGAGACACGCGAGCGGGCGAGAGCGCTGGCCTGTTCTCATTACCCGCATGACAAAGAGAGTGGCATGAAAACCATATTTCTTCGCTCGTCTCTGGTCTTAAGCAGCGTTTGTAAGGGAGGGTTGGGGTTGGAAAGTTGAGGGCGAGGGTAACAAGGGGCCCAGGGCCAAAGACTTATCGAGGCTTTCGCACGGGGCATGGCTCTGCGGTGCTGCCTCTTTCCGCGCGCTCTCTCTCTCTCTCACTTGCGTTTTCACTTGTCCTTACTGTCTGCACCGTCTTCTTTTTTGTCTTGCGGCCGTGTCTGCTGGCGATCGATAGGAGTAGTATTGGGCCTTTGCGGAGGAGGAACCAGGCGTATACGGGGGGAATCCTTAGATTATCGTGAGGCCCCCCTGGAGCCCGCCTGGCCCGAGCGCGGGGTTCGCGGGACCGCGGTGCGCTGACATAGTATAACTCATTGCGCTCCAAATGGCAGGGTGAGCCGCGTGCGACAGCGGACGTGACGGGAACGTTATTCCACGAGGGTGCCGTCGTCGGTGTGGTTAGGCACGAGTACACGTTACCGGAGCGTAAACGTGATCCTTTCCTGTATGCGAGTGCGAGCCTCCGGCCGGCTCGCAGGCGCGGTCTGATGTCTGTGATTAACGAGGCGGCTATAGAGCTTAACAGGGTTATCTTGATTTAGCCCATACAAATTTATTTAGTAGCAAGCAATGCAGAAAACGTGCTCCCCGCGTGATCCTGCTGTCTCTGCTATACAGTGCTAACAATACGTCGGCGAATATAGGGTACAGTAGTTACACTCATAACGAAAGCACGTGGCCGTGCAAATGAGCCCGCACTCAGTTGAAACAAGTACATATCCTCCTTCATCTGTATGCGACCACTGACAAGCACAGTCTGATTGTTTTACGCTGTATACCGAATTACATCTGGACTGTATACATGGACAGAACATTGTCCAATGTCATCTGAGGCGAAGGAGACGAGGGGAAACGTGACTTATCAGGCGCTGTCTCTTTCGGTAATGGTCCCTCGTTTCCCACTGTAGGTTGTACTATTTAGAAAGAAGAAACACTGTTCAGAAAAATATACATAGCGGCATTTTTAGAATACAGCTACAGCAATTAAGATAAATGTCTTACACACCGCATCGCCGTCTTCTTGTCGGGATACTTGGAGGGCGAACGGTTAGGGCGGCACAGACAGGACTCGCCTTAATGATGCGACAACACTTAATGATGCGACAACTGTCGCATTCGCATATATGTTGGCTGAATGCAGCTTCGCCATATCAGTGTCCTGAAAAACAAAATGGAGGTATTGAAATAGGATAACTCAACACCGCTCGATATTCCCTAAGCAGCACGTTGTGCAGGCCACTGTACGTGTTGCTGCGAATCTTTTTCTCGGCCCTTCAGTTGGCATATGGTTCGATGAATACGTCGTTATGACTAGCACGAACTTTAAACTATAGGGGGTAGACCAGAAGGAGATTATACACGTCCCCAAAAACATCGCAAGTGACGGGGAAATGAAGATTGCGTTGCTAGGGATCGAGGTGAATCGAGTGGTAAACAATGCATGGTCAGGTCGCCACATGGCAGCCTTAAGGCCCAACCACAAGGAACCACTTTTCGACTGATTTTCGGTGTCGGCACCGGCCGGCGGCACGCGGCGTGGACGCTCAACGAGGTTTATTGACGGCTCTAAACTACAAGAGACTCTCGGCGTCAACGTATCTCAAGCGTGGCGCAATGTGTCCAGATCCTCCCTTCTTAAGGGCCCCGAAATTAGCCGGCCAGTTTTGCAAAATGTTGCGCTAACAGAACAATTGTTTTTACTTTATAAGGACTTCTCGTAGTTTTAAAGCTTCATAAAATTTGTCCGTAGCTCTAGCGTAAATATATACAGTATTTTGCTGGTTGTCTGTACTGAAACACGTAGCACCAGTGACGCCGCAGCAGCAGCCGTGCTCGCTGTAACTGTGCACTTCGGCATGCCTTGCATGTGCCTGTCTGGAAAGAGCACATCATTATCTATGATGCCGTACAAAGCTGCACCATTTACAATGGACGGAACACTGTGCGAGCGATCGACCGCTTAGGACGCGGACGAGGCACTCGCGGACGGCAACGCCGAAGCTTGCTTTGTAAATGGCCTCCGAGCTCAGCTCACATGGCGCGTTAGCGCCAGTCTCGGAGGCTTACCTTGTTTGCCTCTTGGTTCTACCACCACTTCTACCGTCGGCGCTGCAGTCTGGCATGCTCTAGAGCTACCGTACATGCTCCCTTCAAAGGAAGCCTTTACAGTACTCTAGCATGCTCGGTCTTGGGGCGTCGACCGAGCGTGAACAGGCGGCGCATTGTTCTCAATGCCGCCGGCGGCCGCCATGTGACACCGGTTGGCGCCGACGTCGCGAATCCGTCGAAGATTTCTCCCTTGTGGTTGGATGTTTATAGTTACTGAGGACAAGGAATTGGAGGCTGTGGAAAATTTTGGGAAGTGTTTATTAGGTGAATGATGAGTTGGGCGGGCGGAGAGGTTATATTGTTTCGAGTTATTATACGGCGACTGCAGAAAAGGAACGCAGAAATATCCCAAATTCTTTCTTTGGAAAAAAAAACATACAGAATAGGTGAAATTACCTGTATAATTCCCTACTGATTACGGTTGAAGACGCTACTCAATTGCACTATGGCTAATTGCATTCTACATATACAGAATCATGCTACATACACTCGTATTGTAGTGCCCAGACCGAGTGACAAATATTGGAGAGTCACGCTCAAAAAATTTGTCTCATATCTTTGCAGAATTAGCGGCTGTAGACGGAGCACCTCGCGTGGAACGCGGGCGTGAATGGGGGCGCCGGTAGTGCTTCATAGCGGGGCAGTTGAACCCTGTCCTAGTCGTTATTTTTGCCTTTATGTGTTGCAACACGTTTTACACTCTACCGTATACTTGATAAGTGACACTCGAGCAAAACAACTGCCTGCAATTCTTGTAACGCTAGGTCCCCATTCTCCTGTTCCTTGTGCTGCGTGTGTTGCATATTGCTTTGCCAAGCTTCTGACCTCCACAAACTAAGCGGACGAGGATTTGGACTGTGAAAACAATGAATAAAAAGTCTGTAATATGCGAATCAAGGTAATCGAGTGACCCACAACAAGGAAAGCACGACTTAAACGCAACTAACACTAAACGTAGCATTTAATGAGCATAGCAGAGTAAATATATACAGCGTAAATTTCAAATCGAAGGAAACATTTCTTTTATTCAAAAATCGATAGCTCGTTATTTCAAGATCTGCTCAGGCACATCCTTGATTTGGTTTGCAGCAGCTACCAAAGACTTTCAGCACTTGGCCGAGAAAGAGATGTTGGTCTGAATCAAGATGACTGTGTACGTAAGCACTGCACCGGCCACCTGAAAAAATAATGTTAAAGACAAGAACCAAAGCCGACTATTCTCAATTGTCTGTCTGGAAAATAATATAGTAGTAGTTTATGGCAACTGTAAAAATAGGGAGTTTAAGATTTTGCGTACGCAGAGGTAGGGGAAGCAAACTGCCGGGCTCACAAAAGAACCCCAAAGTAGAACAAAGGAACGCAAGTCGAGCGTGGCGCTTTGCGTATGCATAGGTCCCTTTGGGTACCCAAACCCGCTTGCGTACGCAAAATCTAAATATCCCTAACATTTGTGGAAATCCACGTTGAGAGACATAACACACTTAATTTAACGTTTCGGCCGGGGATCGGCGTTTATCGCGAGTGGTTTAGCATGCGTAACGACAGCTGTGTTATACATTTCGGGGGTCATTCCGCATGGTAAACCATTGTTGATAAAAGGCGGTCCCCGGCCGAAACGTCGAAAACAAATTTTTTCGTTTCTAAACGTGGATTTCTTCAATATATATATATATATATATATATATATATATATATATATATATATATATATATATATATATAGCGCTACTTGTGCACAAAATACCCAAGATAGTGGAGGGATTGATGGCCGTCGCCATAGCACAATTGACAGTGGGTTCGTCTCGCACCGGCGACAAGATTTCTCTTCCTGCATTTTCGTTTCGCTTTCCCTCATTATTTTGTACATTTCAATTTCAACCACAATTAATTACCGTTATACATTCCTTGGCTTCATTACCGATTGCCCGTTAAGGTCGTGTGCAACAAAAAATGGAGCCCCTCTGCTTCCCTTCTCCTCGTATATATATACACCCCGCACCTCCACCACTTTATAAGACCGAGACCGACCGAGCTGTGAAGCGCTTTTTATTCCAAAAAGCAAACGCCCCAGCTCATGCGCGAAGAAGTAGAAGAACAGGGAAGGTGATGATGGCTATGTACAAATGAAAAGGACGAAGTACGTTAATAGTGCTTACAATATATATATATATATATATATATATATATATATATATATATATATATATATATACTTGTGTGTGTGTGTGTGTGTGCAAGACTAGTGGAAGCAAGTCGAAAAACGAAAGAAAAAAAATGGAAACAGAACTTTACTGACGTTACTTTACTACCTTAGTCGGAGTCTTAAGCAGCGTTTGACTGCGACGCAGGCCGGATCACGCGGCTGTAACGTCAGTAAACAGCTGTAAAATGGTTCTTGCGCTAGAAGGACGCGGACAAAGAGGGTGCAGGACAGGCGAAGCGCTTCGTGTCTCCTGTACCCGCTTTCTTTATCCGCGTCCTTATAGTACAAAAAAACATTTTGCAATGCATAATCAACCCGCCCAAATCGCTACTTTGAGTGGAGTGAAGTCCGGTTTATTTTTCCTATGTGCTCCAAGTATTTTACTTGTTCTACTGATGGATCCTTCGATTCAACGCTACATTGTGATATATATATATATATATATATATATATATATATATATATATATATATATATATATATATATAGTGCACTGCGAAGCACGTAATGCGCGTGACTCGAAAGGGATGAAGAACCCTTATATACGAGGGGGTGCTGAAAAGTTCTTGACTTTGCACAGAACAAATAGTCAGTTTTGAAAGTACACATATATTAAAGTATTCCACCCTCAGACTCATGCACTTGTTACATCGTTGCTTCATATTTTCTAGTTCATTTAAGAAAAATATCTTGTGATAGGTGGTCAAACCAGCTCTCAGGAGCATGTTTGACATCAAGACTGTCGTTAAAATGACGACCCTTCAGGTGTTTCTTTAAATTAGGAAACAGATGGTAGTCGGATAGTGCCAGGTCAGTTCAATTGGAGAGGATGGTGTACCAATTGGAAACCCAGGGTCTTCAGTTTGGCAGTCAGGACTTTGGACGTGTGCGACGGTGCATTGTCCGGCAACAAAAGCATCCCTTCGGTCAACTTTGTCCGTCGTTTCGTCTTCACCGCCTCCTTCAACTGCTCCAGGAGGCTGGCGTAGTACTCTCCGGTTATAATACAGCCCTGAGGCTGTTAGTCCGCCAAAAGAACACCGTCTTTATCCCAGAAAATGAATGCCATGACTTTCTTGACCGATTTCTAGGTGCGGCACTTTTTCGGTCGTGGGGACCCACTGTGACGCCATTCCTTTGACTGTTTCTTGGTTTCTGTTGAAACATTTTGGCACCAACTTGGCTGAAAGCTTGCGCGTGTGTAGGATATTGGCAGTAATGAAACCAACACGCTCCCGGGAGATCTCCAGTAACTGGGCTATCTTTTCGGCTGGTGTTCGCCTATTCTCAAAAATTTGCGTATAGAGAACATTGCTTGTTGTTGGATCTGTTGAGATTGTGGGGCGCCCACTGCGGGGTTCATCTTATATGGCAAAATGCCCCGTCTTGAAAAGAGGAACCCACGTTTTTACTCTGCTGTAGGAAGGACACTTTTCCCCTAATGTTTCTAAAATCTCAATGTGAGTGTCCTTTGCAGACTTTCCCTGGAGAAACAAAAATTTCATGATGCCCCTTAACTCCACAGACGTGAAACTTGCTTGTGCCTCTGCCATCTCAGGTTCTATCTGAAATTAAAATAGTTGTGAAAAGCAGACACATCTCATATTTCCACCATTGCTTAACAAGATATCAAGCTTTTATATGGTACCACGTTTATGTTTGAATTCTAAATGCAAGGTGGCAAAGCCAGGAACATTTCAGCACCCCCTCGTAAATGCATGTTGCATTACCGAGGACCCCCCCCCCTTTTAAGAGCTATTCACAATTAAAACAAGAAAGCGAACATGCATAAAGGGTTGTAATGAAGAGAATGACAATGCTTTCTTGGTGCGTACAAATAGTGTAATTTATAAGTATTTACAGCGGGAGCCGCACACTAGGAAAAGGAGGAAAAAAAATTAACCACCACGGAAAGTAATGTTTTCAACCGCATTATCGCTATAATGCTTCTAGAAACCTTTGCCAGCGAGCTGAGCCGTAACTCGAAGAGTCCAGCCACCGACAGCCGGTAGCGTTCGGGATCCAGCGAAAGCAGAAAGGCCTGAAGCTGCAACAACAGATGCACAAGGGGAAGATGCAACGTAATTAGTCTGCGCACGCCTTTCATGCAAAGGTCGTGCATGATACTAAGTTAATGCTACGTTGATTCGGCACTGATGACAGATGACGCATCCAACGATAATAATAGAGAAAGCAAAATACGAATCTGTGGTCATTTTTGCTGCAATTAAAAAATATTGAATAATCCTACCCACAGCCTTCCCCCAAAATAAAAATGAATATGTGCAGAAATCATTACGAATGGAAGAAAATAAATCTCCGAAAATACAGCAAATGGAAAGCTGTAATTAGCGGCGATACTCCCATTGTAGCTGCGCCTTCCACATTTCCAGAAATAATATGCTTTCGTGCGTTCGAAACAATGCTATAACGCTAAATTATTATATGTGAAACCACACTAGACGCTACAGTATTGGACTGTAGTAATCTAGCACAAAATTGCGAAAAAGAGTTCTTGAGAGAATTTGATAGTCAATATAACGTACTGCCTTCTTCTCGGACGATTGCAGCGTGCGATCGTATTCACTTGACGACAAGGTTCGCTTGAGCTTGTTTACCTGACGACATAAAAACATGTAAAATATCAGTAATGGTGCCTTTCGGACTGATAAATTTCATTTTAATTCATAGTTGTAGTACTCGCGTACTTAAATTCATCTGATAATTGCAAACAGGTGACGTTAATAGAATACATCTGGGCACTTTGTGCTGAGCAATGTTTTCTCCAAGATAATCGTTGTACTTTATGCTGTTTGGTTCAGCTTTTCAGCGGAACGTTCCAGGTTTCTGGTTATCTTCAGCCCGCCATGTCATACAGGCAGGTAGCCTATTTTTATCTGTCAGCTGGTTGTTTAGTAGGACGAGCTGTAAGCCACAACACGTGGGCGCTGCTTAGAAGCTTAAACATTATAAGAGTTCCTCACATTTTAAGACGCGACAGCTGTATTACTAATATAAGGCGTCAAAAGTTCTGCAAACTTTTGCTTTTAGATGTAGCAAACTTGATCAAGTTCGGTGCAGTGGGTGGTGAGAAAAAAAGAATCAGTGGCGGCTAAGTGGTGAATGCGAGACAAATGCCTTAACATTACGTACGTCACACTTCTTCGAGGTACCGGATCCATGACTTAAACCACTTTCACCACATTGCGAAGTGCTGTTCAGGAGCTCATGCACTCTAAATACGTCCTACGTCTTCGTGGAGCGGAGTGCAACTGACGATGGTCTAGAGAATACCAACATCTATTGCACTATATACATACTATATACGTACTATATACATACTATATACACTATATCATTTCTAAGTTCTCCAGAAATAATAATAAACAAAGATTGCCTGCTGCAGATAACACAATTCTAGTCCTCGAGCTGGATTATTCAAAGAGGTGGACACTACTTGCACAAGAAATCGAAATACATACTCAGCTAAAATTAACAAGAATGCACTAATTAACTTCTGAATTAAATACTTTACGGCACATATTGCAATTTACGAATTGTAGCCGGTGAGTTTGCAAGGCGTATCCACTTGGAATGGATTTCCAGAATGACATGAGTTTGGAGACGCGCCGTTAAGCTCGCTGTAAAAATGCACTGTTGTTTCACTTACTTTTTTAACGAAACCCTCTTTTATGCATTGAAGCACAAAGGTAACTGAAACGCCCATGTATTTCGTCCCACACTTTGGGAAATACTATTTACAAACTGATGTCCTGGTGGAAATTAATTTGGAGTAGATACGTCTTGCAACCTCGCCAGCTACAATTTGTAAATTGAAATTTATGACATACATTAATTAATCAAGAAGTTAATTAATGAATTTCCGGTAATTAGCCACAGATCTGTTTCGATTTCTCATGCTTGTAATGTCTCGCTCTTCGAATAATCCAGGCCAAGGACAAGAATTATGCCATCTCGGGCAGGCGTTTTTTTTTTTAATTCCGTAAAACCTAAAAAAGATCATCCCGTATATTCACACACATGCACGCTCTTCTAAGCTCTCCCATCCCCTCTCTACCACGTGACGGGCTTCCCACACCTCACACAGACACTCTTTTCCACTCGGACTCTCCTAATGCTGACGCATTAAAAACAGTTGCTCCGTTCATGTATTTGGATAGGAACTCCCGCGCTAAAGCTCCCTCCTAAAGGGAAGCACGAGTCAGTCTTTGTAGGGGACTGGATTTCGCTTGGAAAGAAAGAGCCTTCAGATTCCAAATAGGCGCAGTAGAGATTTGCGACGGAAAAATGTTCTTTCGAGAGACTAGTTATACAACGCCACAATTGCGAAGAATCCGCTCTGCCACTGAACACCACGATAAACCAAGCAAAGGAAAGATGCGTTCGTAAAACGACGAAGCTTCTGTCGAGTGCATCAGGGCCCATATTAAAAAAAGAAAGACGGAATATTCTACCGAATCCTGGTGCTGGAGATAATAGTAGCGTAGGCTGCCGGCCAGTGGGAAATAGCACTTACGAACGAGACAATTTGTGAATTTGGCCCCTGATGTTTTAAGCACTCAGCCTTGTCGCGTCCCAGAGGAGCAGTCCCCCCCCCCCCCCCCCCCTCTTTTTTGTTTTTGTTTTGTGAGCAGGGACGCTAGAACGAAAAGCTATTCCAAACTTCTCTATTCCATTTCTGCAATCAGCCCTCCACGATAGGTCAACTTTTTTTTCGGGCCACCTCCACTTGTCTGTCACGCGACGTCAGGAAAACCGCGAAAGCTCCTCATTTGATATGACATGTACGCACTGATTATGCATGCTTAGGTCGAAGAAAAAAAGAAGAAATAATGATTTCCGAGTCTACGCCTTTTCATCATCAGCTCTCCGCAATTGGTCAAAAGTTTTCGGGCTGCGCCCACTTTGACTGTCTGTCACGCGATCTCACAAAACCACGATATCTCGCGGCGTCAGAGTGACGTTTATGAATTAAAGATGCATTAATATGCCTGAAAGAAATTGCATTTTTTTTGGAATAGCTGGAGACTGCCCCGTTCCAAAATGAATAAAAGATGCCTGCCCGTCGATCGCTTTGGCACTGGCTACTCGGAGCTGCCGGCCAGAACGGATTTACTTGCGTATAACAAATATTTTTCCATGGCAATATAACGTTGTCGAGCCTTTTCGGAACGCACACGACATCGCTCTGCCCAATTGTCTTCGCTCAGGATCCGTTTCAGCTGCATTTTTACCCTTTTTGCCAAACCCCGAAAGCTAAGAAAGAAGGAGCGGGCCTAACGCAGATTGTGTGATTAAAATTTTACTTGGCGTCAAAGTTTAAGCACAATTCTTCACCAATTCCGCACTGTGAGTATGAGCCACAGTATGATGCGATCATCATCATCATCATCATCATCATCATCATCATCATCATCATCATCATCATCATCATCATCGGCAGCAGCAGCGGCGGCGGCGGCGGCGGCGGCGGCAGCAGCAGCAGCAGCAGCAGCAGCCGAAACCCTCTCAACTTCTGCGTGCTCCTCGCTTCTAATCAGCCAATTAGATAAAAAAATACGAAAAAATAACCGTCAAGTAAGGTAATGCTATTGGATTCGAAAGCAAACAAAAGTGACCTCTTATAAAGGAGGAAAACACTTCATCGGCCAATTGAGACAACGCTGCTAGTCGTCGCCCGACGCGTGCGTCGGCGGTTACGTAAGTTTGACGTCAGGAGATTGGAATTAAAACAGATTGGAATAGTTTTGCGTTATAGGGCCCCAGGTTGCTGCGCGAGCACATGGTGTGCGGGTGCATACCAACCTGTCCCACCAGACTGTCCGTGCCTTTTGAGAGGATGGTGAAGTGCGTGACGACGTAGAAGATGTACAGGACGTATGAGTAGGAACTTAGCGCATGGAACTGGACGGTGATGGCGTAGTATACGGCGGTGCAGAGCCGAGCGACGCAGGCCACGTATGTGATCAGCAGTCCCGCCTGGAAGGCTTCTTGGGTGGCTGCCAGAGCACGGCGCACCATTCGTAGGTCTCGCTTCAGCTCTTCAAGAGTGGCGTTGGCGTCTCTACTGCTGGTTCCACGGAGGTGTGGCGTGGCTGCGTATTAGCCGACAAGTGACATGGGCTGACGTCCGCGAGCAACATACCTTGAAACCGTCCTTTTGTAAATTTCGCGGCATGTTAGCTTTCATAATTAAAAAAAAAGAGCTGGGCGAAACTTAAGGACATGATAAAATATGAAGCAACGAATTGAAATGAGACTGCCAGAAGCTAAATTTTCTAGCTGAAATCTACACTTTGCAGCTGTTTGTCAATACTATGGAGAGCGTTTGGCGGCGCATAATTAAAAATGCAGCAGGCTTCAGTTATTCCTTCGGCTCTGAGCTTATTTATTGCGACAGCAGCATTATGTCACTCTAAGGACCACCATCTTATTTTCGTTTGACAGCTTCTTTCTTAAATAATTGCGCTCACCCACTACGGGCAATGCTCTCCCACTACGGGCAAGATGTTGCGCTCACCCACTACGGGCAAGATGTTGCCTGGCAGAATAAATCAATGAATCAACGAATGCAGACACTAAAGTAGAAAAAGATGAGGAGAAATATTGTTGCTTGCTGCAGGCGGACTTTGCCTTGCAAAAGTTGCCAGCAATTGCACCTCCCCAGTGCCACTTATCAACCGTGGTATGGCCGGAAGTCCGTTCACGCTCATCTGGTACGATAACAGCACTCGATAACGCAAGGGACTTGACACGGAGCGCAACAAGTTGAGCGTCATCCATTCGACGTCGACGCACACGGCTCACCATTCACACTCCAACTCCGTACCACGGAGACACTTTCGGAAGAGTCGAATAACCTCTCTCGTAAACACCCAGTGTCCTCGCGCGAACGTAGGGTCACTTGCGCTTCAGTTAATCTGTTAACACTTTACGTTCTGCGTCAAGTTCAGAAACTCTACAAAAAATGGTCGACGTCACCGAAAGCTTCACAATGCACACACGACGACGATATGTGCTAAGTCCCGCCTTGCACAGCCACTCTGGAGTTTGCGCTGACCCTGGTCGGCTGCAATATAAAAGAGCGGCAAAGTGCCCTAAGCTTCACTTTTACCCAGAACAGAGCTTTCGTAAACTATAAGATGAGGTATACGTTGGGTAGTATTGTTGCGTCGTGCGGATATACAGTACGAGCTCCCATGATATATAATGTCTCGTCTATGGCAGGGAAATTGTTGTGAACCACCAATGAGAAGAAAGATCAAGTTTCTATTTAGCTGAACGACTGTAGTCCTTTTTTATGTACAAACAGTCAACAAAGCCGGTGCAGACACTGTCAAAATTTATAATGTCGTGGCGAGCTGCTGGTGCGGAAATTTCAGAACGACGTCGTCACAACAGTTACGTCTTTTATGGCATAACACAACTCTGTTCTCAGTAAGAGTGGCCCGTGTCGCTACTGTAGAAGCGTAATTTACTGATACACTTGAATATTCATTTTAGCATTCGTTGACGTTCGACTTAGTCAACTGAGATTCTCGTTTCTGACATCGCGTCAGCAAGCACCCGCCGCAGTGGCTCGGCTGTTGTGCTGCTGAGTTCGAGGTCGCCAGTTAACCCTCGGTCGCGGTGAGCGTATTTCAGTGGGAAAGAAATGCATATTTAGATACGCATGTTTAGATGCAAGCCCCCAGGTGGTCAAAATTAACCCCAAGCTCTCCACTTTGGCGCCCCTTATAACCGTCTGCGCAGTTTCGGCACGTTAAACCCGACAATTCAGTTTTCGATCGCGTTAAGAGAAAACCAAGCCGAAACCAATTTTGCGAAGTCGCCCGTCCATCTCGGTGACGTAGGCGGTGGCCAGCCAGGTAGCCACGGTGACTCCGTTCTCGGGAATGTAGCTCCAGGAGAACGTCACCAAGGCACCGATTACGTCGATCGCGGCGTGCAGCACCCCCAGGCCGGACGACGCAGCGGAGAAATAACGCACTGCTCGCTGCGAATTTTGCTCGGCGGCTTCTACCGCCTGCAGTAGCACCACGCTGCCGTAGAGGTGGGAAAGGCGGCGCCTGGACTCCTCGGGAAGCGGGAGCCGTGACTCCAGGGAGACGTACAATGCGTCCAGGGTCACCAGGCTTCTGCGATTCCGATGACAGAATCAAGTATATGTGCGCGCACAAGTTAGTTATCTGAGGAAGAAGAGTGGGCTAGATTTGCATATTGATCTTGTCGGTACGTATTACTTACAGAGCTTTTACTTTACGCACCCAATACAAGACACAGGAGTGACAAAGGCGCCATGCTTGCAGTTTGTGTTGTGTGTGTGCGTGGGGAAGGAAAAGGGGGGGGGGGGGGGAGGGGGCAAAAGGAGGTAAACTGCAAGGCTTCAGCGTTGCGTCCAAGATCGCACACGATAAACAGCGGACGCCCTATATCCTTTTGAGACCCGAACGCCACTGTGGGATGTAATTGGTCTTCAAGGTGGTTTTTATTGTCTACTGTTATGAACTTGAAAAATATTTTCTAAAATTTAAATACCATGGATAGATGCGAGAAACTGAGTCTCCATGTATATGAAAAAAATAACTATCTACATCATATCCTCATGTTTGCTATGGCAAAAACTGCATTCCATTGCTTAAACGCAGAGATGAAGATGGAACTACGTCTAGTACATTGCTATGTTTTTTGCCGCGTCCGCTATTGTCACGCAATCTCAGTGATTTAGAAACACATCTCAGGGTTGCTTTTGGCCGCCTGGGACGACACCGCGGTTTATGTCAATTGAGTGTCCAATTTCTCGAAATCAGATAACAAGAATATGAGTAAACCTCCTCTTTACAGTTACACATGCACGGTACTTCATACCCGGAATAAATATATTGTGTAATCACTTTCTAGTGAACTAAAAAAAAAAAAGACTGTTGAAGGCAATCTGCAATGTATTGTACAAAGGGTCTCAGGAGAATATTACGGATCCGACACTGCCTACGGCAGTACTCGCCTGTGGGAATAGGAGCATGGTGGCAAAGCAGACGCTGCCTTGCGCCAGGTAGAGCACCGTCACGGCGGCGTACGCGCTGCTATCCAGTGTGCCGCGGGCAACGTAGCGAGCGGCGGCGCGCACAACCAGCTGCCACATGAGCAAGAGGCAGGTGAACGAGTACAGCGTGTAGCAAGACCATCGGCGCACGCGCAGAGGCTGCACGGACTGGGAGTCCTGGTCTCCGAACAAGGGCGCCACGAAGCAGCAGCCCAGGACGCGGCAGTTGCGGAGGTAGCGCCGGAAGACGCTCACTTCCTCGGCCGGCTCGAACGGCTTGTCGTACAACGGCATTTGGTCGCCACTGCCTATGGAAGTAAATAAACGTAATGGCTTTTAATGCGACAGCCTTATATACCGGACACTTACCGCCCGTCGTTCTTGGTGCTCCCGCAGAACAAAGTGGGCTGATCCCGGAGGCTGTGCAGTGAAAGCGTAGGCTGCTTCTGATAACGCTATCGCAATACAGTCGTTTAGGTGTAGCGTGTGTACCTGTGGCGGTTCGCAGTGATCGCTGTTATAGGCTTACTGCCCCAGTCGTTTTGATGTCCACCGGAGTCGGCGGTATCCAGCGGTGTTCCTTGATGACCTTCGCAGAAATCATGCAAGTACTTTGCGAGAAGCTCATAAATAAATAAAATGAAGATATCGCACTGCCCGAAAAAAAAAGGGTCGTATGTCTTAAATAACTTTTAACACATATATATGACAGTTAATAGTATTTAGAATGGAGACGTGTAATCGAAAAAAAATGTCGCAATTTCACCCGAAAGGCGAAGCATCAATTGCGATAGCAAATTAGTAGAGAGCTATACGGAGTAAGGATAGTAGTTTTATCAGCTGTATAAACTTGGATGCCGTCGGCGTTTTTCCCGCGTTCGCACCGAACGCACGCGGCGTTGGTGACTGTTGCCGGTGCCTCTGGGGGCGGCTCGGAAGTTTTCGACGAGATCAGAACGGGACACTCGTCGAGCAGCGTCGGAAGTCTTTACCACCTTCTCGCCTCGCAACGTTTTTATATAAGTTCGCATTAGGTGCCGAAGCTAAACGTCGCTTCCCCTCCCTCCCTCCCGTCCCCCCACGGCCTTTCGCGCGACGGATGAAGTCGCGTTTGCTCTCCGCCGTGCGTTCGCTCCCCGTGAAAGCGCGCGTCCCTCGCGCGCTTTCACCCGCATAGACAGCATACGGCACGCGGCGACGATTTCATCGCCGTTGGACTCTATACGAAACCTCATGGCGACGGCGACGCCGACGGCAGAAATCCGCTTATAGTGTGCATGTAATTGCTATCGCAATAAAAGAAGTAACTAGCAGACCATGACTGCACAAGATACGATAATCGCAGCTACATGTTGAATACAGGTGATTTATCTTTCTGTAAGTTAGCCCAAATTTTCAATGTGTTAAGCGAAAGACTTCTTAATTGCATGGCAATGTCTGCAAGATTAATTAGCGACCTCACGCTAATAACACCGTTGGCTTAGTTTTATAGATACTCACGTTTGCACAATCTCACTGCTTCTGAAGCCTTCGGTCACACTACCTCCCTTGTTCCAGATAACATGTAGAAAGCATCCCTTCTTGCCGTTTGATTCCTATCACAGTGACATTTGGAGACTATCCACAGGAAGACAGTAGATAACCACCAAAGTATGATGCAATATAATTATCACCAACGCCAATTGATACTGACTTCTGTTTCGAAGGAAGTCGGAGCGCTGTGTGATAACACAATCTTCTCAGCTTCTTCCTGGGAACGCAGACGTCGTGAACGATGAGCTACAACATTCTGGGCCTCCCGCAGTCTGGGCCTCGTGCACAAGACCGTAATGAGTCATAACTTTGTACACCCACGCACGCACACAAAAAAGCTTGACAAAGCGCCCTATTTGGAAGCCCACGTTGCCGTAAATTCTTTCCGGGCGTGTAACAATGACTTTTTGCTCGATATGACGCCGTTGTAGAAAACAAGACAATGGTGGCTGACAGAAATTTTACACTCTCAATGATTCTGTCACACCGCTGTTGTCTTGTTTTTCTTTTTTTTTTTTCCTTCGGCCTTATGCGTCATTTTGCTTTAGCTGGGTTTATTCAATTCATCTATCGCAATCAAGGTTCTTGCTTCTTTTCCAAGAACCTGTCATGGTTAATGAAAGGTGTCGGGTCGAAGCGACGAGAAACTTGAGCAGTTAGTTTGCTTCAAGTAAGCAGAAACAGCAAGTCGTTTCGGAAGTTGAGCGTGAGGAATGAACCGCATTATGCATGAAGTCTCTCTTTTTGCTGGCTTTGAAAATGTTGCCATGCGATGGGCTCTTAGAGAACACACATAGCGAGAAAACAGGGCGTTAGAAAGTGAACGTATCTGAATGCATGTCTTGCTTAGAGGTCCATTTTTTTTTACTAGTGGCCAAGATGTTAGTCGAAAAATGCGTTTCCTAGGAAACTGAGAGCGTAAGAAGGGAAAAAATAATTGTAAATGCGGAAATGTGGACTTTTCGGGCTTACAAGTTTTCTGGCAACACTTACTTTTTTCGCACTCTGATGGAACACGCCAGATGAAAGCAGCGTCATAATTATTTGGCTTACACTACACAGAAAACCAGTTCAACGTAACTTTGCTGGTATTAAGACAATAAAAAAAAATAAAGAAGACGCTTGAAAGAGGATGCGAAAGACACTTTCTGTCCTGCTATTTTTAATTTGTCTTGTCTTTTCGTAGTGCTGTTACGTATAATGAACTTTGACTAATTCTCCTGGAAAGAAGTTTTATAATCAGTAAAGTTTACCATGCACTGTTCTGGCCCCTTAATTCTATCATACGGAGCACTGGATCCTACATGCTATCCTTAGAGCAAGACAAAATAATATTGCACCATATGTGGAATATGAGCCCGAATTATATTAATAGCAACTGGAACTGTGAGCATACGCGTCTGATGAGATCAGTTATGATGAATGGGCAGTCATGTAGCTGTTAAATGTGGCTTTAGCTGGTATCGTTGATATCGGTAGAAACCTTTATGCACGATCCTTTCAAGCGAAGCTTTATAGGCTCACTTGTGTCGGGGTCGGCGTACGTGTACGTGGTATCATCAGCATTGGCTCGAGCGTCGTCGTGTTCTTCCGCAGCGGGCTCGTTGGCGCCGCTCGGGTCGCGCTCGGGCTCGTGCTACTGCTCCCGCCTTCGCCATCGTCGTATTCTTCCACAGCCGGCTCCGTTGCCGCTCATCATTCCAGCGTAGAATTTCACTTCTGTCGTCCTAATGGGGAGACCGCGTTTACGGGGGTATGAGCCATTCATTGTCTTACCGTGACGAACACATTTAATTTTGCAGCAATTTAATTTCGAAGGATCTCAAGCGGCAATGGCGGGCGAATGCTGCTAACCAAGCCGCCGAGCAAACTCGAGACATCGAGCGCAAGCGACAACAGCGACGAGCAGAGAATCGTACACCACATTGGAAGGAAAAGTTGCACGAAAGGTAAAGAAAAGTAGAAGAAAAGGGAAGGGCAAGTAGTACGAAAGGGAAGGAAAAGTAGTGGGAAATGGAAGGAAAAGTAGTAGGTCAGGTACACACAGGACAAGCTTCACTTACCCCCATTTTCTCCACACGGGAATTAGGGTTGGTGATTTTTTCATCTACAGGACTTTGGTGGCCATTTCATTGTTGGGAGGGGTTGAAAGCCACTCGTATACCGATACAATGAATCATTCGATCGATCGATCAATAGATCAATCAATTAATCAATCAATAAATCAATCTGGAGGACATACGATAAAGATGTAAAAGTATAAGCTGCTCTATGTGAATAAAAATTAACTAGTACATGCGCGTGGTAGTGTGGGTAAGGTACAATGTACCGCGGTCTTAACAAATTTAGGCTTTGACCATACATAGAGCATACCAGTGCCGTGGCTGTGCATGATCATGCCTCGATTTCAAATTCGTCCCATTCCCGTGTACTTGCATCACAAAGTTATGTTGAGTTCACTATTGTTGCATCCATTGCTTGCATGAGGGCGCGATAATTATGCCGATATTCAGACATAAGTGGAATGTAGTGTGATGAACAGATGAGTAAAATTAATCGTCCAGCTATTGTCAGCTGCATACTGACTCCTCGAAATCAACCTTAAACCTTTATCGAGATATTGAACACGACGGTAGCAGCAGTTATCCTTCCACAAAGAAAAGAAAACAACGCTATAAGATAAAGAAAAAAGGTGGAAATCGACATAAATATCTATAGAACAGTTTATCAGCAGTCTGTATTCGTGTTGCGTATTTATCTCTCAATCAAACTCACACTTATCGCCCAATTCTCCACTTTTCCTCACGTTAAAGTAATGGAAATCACAGAAGTTCATTAACGAGCGACTACATGAAATGGAACCAAATTTGAAGTTACAACTCATACACTTTCTTACTCCGCACGAACATAGTTTACTTTGTCGCCTGAGAATAGTTGTTTTTGTGAAAGCCTGTTCATTCCTAATGAGAATTGCGGAGAGCGCTAATTGTTATACATGTGGCACAGAGGAAACTCTAGAGCACCTGCTGTGTGACTGCCCATCAAATGAAGATCAAAAGCATACGATTCGGACTTCGGAAACTATAGATGACACTCTGTATATGGAACACGAGATCGTGACCTCGTGCGTCTGCGATACGCAAGGCCTGGAAAGCGCTGCTACGCCTTTTGAGGTCCACCAGCTTACGTGACCTCCTGTTACAGACTGAACGTTTGCGCAGGTGTGTGTGCATACTATGAACCTTCTTTTCTCCTTTTAATGCGACAGCATTATAATTAAGCGGACCTCACGCACTTTGTAGGCAACCGTCTGACGAAAAACGTGAGCCGATCCCGAAGGCAGTGCAGTCTACCACAGTGTCTCGAAGCACTGGCTTCACGAGGGAAGAACGCGATAAACTGTCACGTGACGCACGCGCCATAAGTTTCAAGGAGCTACTTTGGTGCGAGAGAAGCAAGCGTGCTATCGTGCCCTAATGGTTAGCGCATTGGGCTTCTGTGCTAGAAAACAGAGGTTCGATCCCACCATTGGTAACGCGTTTATTTATAGAATTATAGGCGGACGTCACCCACTTAGGAGGTAGCCACCAAGGTGGTTGAATAGGAGACGTACAACACTCGAGGTGTGTTGAGCGTACGCAATCGCGTCAGTGTGCACGTGATCGCAAACGAGATACGATGTCTAGGAACGTCACTTTGATGAATGAGAGCGCGTAAGTTCGCCCGGGACGAATGCGCGCTCAGATGCAAGTATGGTATCGCATACTTAGAGAGTTAACGGTGCTAAATTCAGCCCTGGTACGTTTTTAAGCGAAGCTTTATAGGCTCACAAGTTTCGGCGGTGGTGGTGATGTCACGCTGAAAAGTGGACCGATCCTGGTGATAGTGCAGAAAGGGCCCAATCTCAATGGCACATACCCCTATGGGCTCGGTGACCTCTAACACGCCCTTGAACTACCCTTGTCATACGTGGGACCTAAAGAGACAAAATCACCGGCCCGTCTCCTGTGGAGAAAATGGGGGTAAGCGAAGCTTGTCGTCCGATTCAAGCGTGAGGGCTTCCGAAGCCCAGGCGAAACGTCACCGAAGAGCCGCGGACCCCGAGTTGCGGGAGCGCGATGTTGAGGCCAACGAAGAGTCGCGACCCTGAGTTTAGGGCAAACGAAGCGGAACGCCTGCGACAGTGTTGTCTTGCCACAAGCTTCGCTTACCCCCATTTTCTCGACAGGGGAAACGCTGTGATTTTTTTTTTCGTATCTCACTCCCATTTGCCATTTTGCCTGCGCAAGATCGCCAGCCAAAGCTAAGCCGGGTTAATCTCCTTACCTTTCATTTATTACTCTTCGCTCTTTCGCTCTCTTTCTCTTTCTCCACTTTTCTTTATTTCGCCTTGTTTCGGCTTCCGCTTAATAAAACTGATCGTTGTTCACGTGGAAATGCATGGCTCCTCCTACGCCGCGTTCTGTGACTGCCCTTTTCAAACTACTTCTTTATTGTCAAGGACACGCCTAGTTTGTACCTGCGACAAAGGGAACGAAAGCTTATTTAGGTTACAAAAATAACATCAAGGTCAGATAAAACACGTATTACCATAGGCTGAACTGACGTTGGAACTGGAAAGAAAAAAATCTGGGACAAATAATATATTCCGAAAGGTACGTTCACTGACAAGGTTAAACTTTTTGTCGCATTAAGCTTTGCGCTGGCATTCAGCAGTCATAGTTCTCAGGCAATAGAGCGCAAGAGTAACATTGCTTGCTCACGTCAAAATTACAATGACCGGCGAGGGAATTACGATGGTAGCAGAAAGACACAATTCACAGGAAATCGTTAGCCCGGCATGAATGCCAAAAGGCGTGATCAATAGCGGTGGAGGGAATGCCAGCTCCTTAATGCCTGGCGAAGCAATAAGCGCCTCAGTGAGTCCAGCGTCACGGTTGCGAGTCTTTTCAATCCAGCTGACTGCCGGATTTTGACGTGAGGAAAGTTAGAAAACTGGGATCGAACACTGGGCACATTAACGGGAGGTAGCCACGAGCGGAGCTCTTACGAAATGACTTTATGAACGAAACGATCGTCACCGACATAGTGAAAACGCGAAGCGCGATAGAAAAATTATCGTGTCATTGAAAGAACGGGGCTTTATGCTGAGGCTGTATGAGTGTTACGCCTTACAGGGCAATGGAAGAAAGCTCTGAAAGGTAACCACAAGGATAAAAGTGTCATTGCAAGCGTTTATTCGTATACGCTGGTCGGCAGCGAGAACGAGCGTATTGTCTCGTAGTTGAGCACCACCAAATCATGATTTTATTTGAGCTCATTCAGTGTTATGTTAGATTTGCTATTACACGGATAATAAGTTTGCAGAGACATTGATTGCAGTTTGTGCACAATGCAAAGTTGGAAGTTCTTATTTATGTTGTTCCCGTATGCCTCGTGGCTAATCCTTCCAAAAAAAATTGCTGGCTCTCCCATAATCGATAGTAGATGTACGCATGAAATGGCAACCATATGGCGTGTTTTGCTGCCTGTGTCACCACTGCTTTCAACCGCTTTTCTTCTTCCAAGAGTGCAGCGCGCTCAGCGTCTGTCGCTACTTTTTCTTCTTGTCGCGTCGAAGTGGTCGGCTGCAAATGTGTGGCCTTAGGTAGGTCTCCGCGGCGCCCCGGACGCTGCCAGCTTGGTCACGCAGCGTGGCGCCATATCTCGAGGCGCCGCAAAACCCGCGCCGCGGAACTCACGGACCGCTGGCGTTGAAAAGAGCACAGGCAACTCGGTCTCAGCGCCATAATATGACAATCAAGTGTATGGTGCCCTGTCTCTGCTTTTTGAACGTCGCTATTGGAAATAACAAATAAACCTTCAGCGTACTAGAAGTTACAGCTTGAGTGATATTGGGAAGAAACAATTACGAAGAAAACGGAAGCAATATTTTTTGTAACTTGTTTGGGCAGTAACTAGCGTAGGTAATGCGGTCCTGTACAAAGGGTTGGGGGCCATATACGACACTTTCTTAACTTTTGACTGGTTGCCCGGATGATCTCGTTTTGTTCTCGCAACGATGCCGAGATGTTCTCGCCTGAGTGCCCGGATAACGGCTCGGGATTTTGGCTCAAGGTCATCTTGAAGGTCGCCGGCAACGGGAGCTGAAAGGATTTCATGCTTTAAAAAAATAAGACAGCAATGCTAGCTTTTCCACTGCTCTCTATACCCCGCTTCATACATAGGAGGCAACGCTGCGGAATCTGCGCAAGTAGTGCTGTCATAGAAGTCTCATTCCGCGCGCTTTGAAGCGCTGTTCTTGATTTGCAACGTTTGCTGCGAAATAACTACCTCACGTATTCCGACTACAACTTGTTCAGACAAGTTTATATCAAATCGCATCACTTGTGCACATTTGTGCTTCTAGTTAGGCGGCATACTATGTTTTGGTCACGAGCGCTAGGGATGCGATATGGCTGTTGTTCGCAGAAACACGTTAATCCGCTGTTTTGGTAGTAATTAGGTTTAGGCTTCCGAGGTCGATCCTTTCATGTAATAAATTGTCATATCTTGCAATATAAACGGCTCGAGCATAATTTTTACATGAATTACATGGCGCGTACCTAATCTCTTTCCTTCATAACTGACGCACTGCTTTTTGGTTGCGGATGCGAACAGTGAAAGAAATCTCTCTAGCCTTCGTAGCGTTGCCTGCTGTGTAAGAAATGGAGTATAACTATCCACTGTTCGAACGTTGCACAGACTGGGTGGTGCTTGAAGGAAAGCCAGCCTTCGTTTTCTTCACGTGAGGTGGCCGTGGTCCACGATGCAGCCGAGTTGAGCTGGGCAATCCACCAATGCACCGATGTTTCTGAATCACTAGGGGCCGTATTCTGAAACCTTCCACTTCGGCGAAATTTCTTTTTCACTTTCAGGCGCGCGATGATTGGCTGTTTTAGCAAAATTGGATGAGCTGATTGGATGGTTGAGCCCGACGTCATTCAGTGCTGCTCAACCAGCCAATCAGCGCGCGCCTGAAAGCGAAAAAAGAAATTTCGCCGAAGTGGAACGTTTCAGAATACGGCCCCAGGGCGCAAGAACTGCGCAATCTTCAGGCGATTCTATACCGAGGTGCGCGTCCCACTCTTCAGTTATGAACCACTCTTCAGTTATGACAAGGTTCAAAGCAGCAAATTGTCTGTTGTCCACACTGTTTATGTCGTAAGGTGCTTGTTGCTACTCTTTTACCACACAGTGTTGGCTAGATAGACATAACAGAAATGTAGCATGGACAACACCTCCTACGTTGTAAACGTGGAACCTCATCTACTTCGCCAAACGTACGATCCTCTCGGTGATAGTCTAGTCTGCAAAGCTTATCTACATTGATGACGATTGCGCATACCTGGAACGCCGCAGTCCACTGTCAAGGAAGTCTAGGTGGCGTCTGTAGCGCTGTGCTGCCCTCGTGATAGTCCGAGTAAATATTCACGCAGGTTGTGGTTAGCCACTAGATAATCATACATCCATTTGTAATAACTGGCCTTCACAAATTTAGCACCAAGCTAGGTTCTCATTCCCTACACACTGGCAGAATATTGCTAGGATCTAATTCTGTTGTTACGGGACCGGATAAAACACTGCTTTCACCAAAGTATAGTCCTGGTTCTGTAAGGTTGCCATTTTGGCAAGTTAGTACCAAATTGTCTAATTTGATAGTATTGTTAATAAAACCATGATAACTTAAGGTGGTGCTAGGAAAATCCAGCATCAAACATTTCTTTGGCATAACCTTTTCACTCGCGCCAAATAGTTTATCGTTCTCTAATTCAATGTATGCGTCTCAAAATCAAGAATGGGGCTGACAGATGGAGTAGCACACTCCGGTATATAGGTTATAAACAGGGATAAGGTGCCTCAGAAAGGGTGGCCAACACTTCGATAGAAGTACGAAACTCCTATGGAAACGTTGGCCACCCTTCCTGAGGCAACTTATCCCCGTTTATAACCTTTATACCTCAGTGTATACGTATATTTGTGCAATCTTTTTTTGACAATCACGTAAAGTTTTCCACTAGAACTTTGTTTGTATTCTTATGAGAGAAACAAAATCGTAACGAAAGAGTGTCTTCTGTTTATAAAATGTTTATGGTGAACCTGGTGAAGAACTAGTTGCCAATATTACAAAATACATTGAATTAAATAGATGAGTTCAAACAAACAACACCACGCAAAGTGAATTTCTGCACAAATGCGTAGGTTCTAAATGCCCTTGCATAATTCCGCACCGGAAAAATGTCCAATCATTCTAAACATTTTTGTAGCTTGCTGGGGCCAACTTTGTGTACGCTATCATTCTCATCCAACTGAAGCTCACGTATGTACTGCGGTATCGGGACGAACGCAACAGCTTTGGAACATAGTTCGCACTCTGACTGAATGCATTATCGGAAGAAGAACCTTTTATACTCACCATTAACACCACCTAACTAGAGGACAACGTAAATGAGGTAGCCGGTGTGACGTGTTCTACGTCTGTCTGCACGATAGACAGAAGAGCTTGCAAAGTTAAAAACTTGCTGATATTCTCTTATCTATAATAAGAAGCCTATGTATATGCAGGATTCATCAACTATGTGGTCGTACCTTGAGCAATATAATTTGTCTCATGAAGTCTGCACTCACCGAAAGCGCAGGCAAACTTTCTGCGTGCCTGTCATTTTACCGGAGTCAATAACCAAAGAGCGTGCTGCTAAAGACATGATATAATACTACACCTCCTGATCCTGCTGGTTTTACCCTCCTATTAGAAGCATTGCAGCACACTAGTGATCAAGAAAAAAAAAATAAAGTGGGGGTGGATTACTCACCCACGCAACGGACGCAGGTGTCCACTAAAACGTGTTCACCCATCTGTCGTTGTTTGCTGCGCTCCGTTTCGCAGCATTTGTGCCTTACAGCAGAAAGAGTACAGCAGCCGCATGTTCTGCAGCGCGTTGCCCAACGCTTCGCCGATGAATCGTGACACCTCGGAATGGGATTGCTCTGCACCAGTTACCGATTTTCCTTTGGACGGTGCGCTGGCGTCTCAGGGTGCTTGGTTCGCGAGTCTCCAACAGGCACCATCCGTTCCTTTTTTTGTCGTCTCGCCCCGAGGGATACCCCCTGCAGCTTGCGCCATCTCTCATCGACCACCCGTTCGTCTTCCCGTCAGCAACGCGGAGGAACGGCTCGCAACTGGGTCCATTCATTTACTGTCGTTCCCGGGTTATCGCGCGCTCAGCGTCGCCGAGTGTACGCCCCCTCAGACAAATGATCAACGCACGTCGCTGCTGACACTGACGCATGTCAGTTTGTTCGTGTTATCACGACGAAGCGCTCTAAGCGAGGACACTGGCCCATACGGTATCCGCGCGTTGTTCAAGTGCAATGTATAACGAACGAAACAATATTTATTTATTTTTTATTTACAGATACTGCAGGCCCTTCTCGGGCACATGCAGGAGTGGTTACAAACAAGAGAAGAAAATTTAAATCAAGTGCTTGACATAGTTATAAAGGTATAATACATACAAAAGTGGAAAAACATGGCAATACGCTGGACATAGATGACATAATTGAATGCTCGAACAAAGGACTATCATTAACTCGCCGTGTACTCCACTATTGGAATCGAATTTCAACAGAAGTTGATATTACTAATACTTTCAACAAATGGTTCCAACGAGACGGAGTTTACTGCCTCCTCAGATAACATATTCCAATAATAAATTGCGCGAGGAAATAAAGAGAACTTGTGAACATTAATGTGGCTAACTGGTTGTCTAATACTTTTACTGTGATGTGTTCTCTCTGATCGTTTGAAAGGATCCTCAAGATATCGTTCCCGTGATAGTTTAAAGTTCTCGTGATAAAGTTGGTAAATAAATGTTAATCTAGATATGATCCTGCGCTGCTCAAGTTTTTGTAGGTTGGCCCTATTACGTAAGTTGCTAATACTAGAGTGACGGGAGTAATCAGAATAAATAAAACGCAAAGCTAAATTCTGTACTCTTTCGATTTTATTAATCAAGTATTGTTGGCTAGGGGTCCAAATATCTTGTGACGTGCGCTATAATATCACACATCGTTATGAAAGCTAGAGCTGCGCATACTAAACACTCATCGCACATACTAAGTGTTCGGGAACAGGCTGTGCCTTGTTCGTTGTATCGTTCAGAAGTGCAATGTTTCTAGGGTCACTCTAGTGTCGTTGTCGATTGGGAGCAAGATTACAAACCCAGACGTAGCTTTCCTGACGGCCCCCGACTTTCTTGAAGAATCACGAGATTTGACGTGGCCTTGAGGGACTGCAGTTCCTTGCGGGTAGGCTCTTGGCAAAACTGAAACACTATTGCGAGCGAACACAAATTATACAGGCATGTTTAACATGTATAGTTCACAAGTGCTGAAGCTTCTTAAGGCATGGCAAATGGGTGTATTTCTTTACATTTTAGTGCGTAAGTATTCTTTGGCGAGTACCCCAGCAAAATCTGTGCGTAACGCGAAAAGTCTCACACCCTTTCTCTGCAAAATAAATGCATAATTGGCAAAGACATTTAATCGTTATAATAGTGTAAATGTAGATAACTGGTAACTTTAGAATCGCTAAGTAAGAAAGGGAAAATGAAAAATAAAATAAAACGAAAATAAAAATAAGAGAACCCTTCTCGTTATGCCCCTTTGAAAGCTTACTTTCCCGCATCACTGGTGTGCGTACAAAGAAGCCTGCTTTGGGATTGCGCAGTATAAAAAACGATAGAATAGCTGATTGGTACATGTGATAGTAGTGTGATAATAGCATACGTCACGTTCACCATGCAACCGACAAAGACATCCCAACTTCCAGAAAGGGTTATGTGATCGATCAAGTCTCTGTGAGAGTTCTTGACAGACTCAAGATTCTAAAGTACGTTTCATGCTACTGTACCCACCCACTAGTACTCTATGTGCTCGAAGCATCACGAGAGAGAAAGAAAGAAGATGGTGGAGGTGAAGAACGAGCAGTTACGACGGCACAGGAACAGTGAGACATTATGAGTTGAGGCGCGTATCTCGAGGAATACCACAGATAAGAACGAACTATGGAGCGCAAACATTTGGATTTCAACTTGCACATTTTCTTAACACTAACAAACACGTTGAAGACCTAATCTGCTAGAGTGATTCTTTTAGGTGCTTACAAAGGCAGCGCTATAGAGTGGCTGCTACATAACAAAAAGTAATGTACGTATTCAGTGCAAGTGCTGTTAGGCGTTACACGATGTTATTCAATGCGTGTTTTCATAATGTGAACTTGATTCTTTGAGGTTTGTCATCGCGGTCTTTCTTTTCTCCCCAACATCCTATCTTCCATTTCTTTGTTTCTGTCTCCTCCTTTCTGAAAAGTAGGCAGGCGTTGTGCCCCTTCCGGTTGCAGTTGCGAGCCTTGCTCCTCGCTTGCCCTTTCCTGTGTATATGTATGTAAATCAAACAACAACAACAACAACAACAACAACAACAACAACAACAACAACAACAACAACAACAACAACAACAACAACAACAACAACAACAACAACAACAACAACAACAACAACAACAACAACAACAACAACAACAACAACAACAACAACAACAACAACAACAACAACAACAACAACAACAACAACAACAACAACAACAACAACAAACTGGTGCTGCTTTATCTTCTTTATGTTCGCTGTGTTGTGGGGTGTCTTTGCTGCTGTCTGTCAAATGCTACGGCTGTTTGTTGGGGGATGAGCCTCGTCAGACATTTTGCCTTGTGCCCTTATCGTAAAGTGTTATGTAAAACTGGTATACTTTGAAAATAAACTTTACTTCACGTTCAAAGCGAAGGAGAAGCAGGTTCCGAGCCTCTACAGAAGAAATGCAGGTTGTCTGATGCACAAAAATAAAATTGTACAGAACACAGCAGTAAAAGAAGATTGTAATCCCGTGATTGTATGGAATGAAATTGTGTCTGGAACGTTATGATATGGCATAAGCAGGATAGACATGATAATCAACAAAAATGATACAGCAATTCTGAGAATTGTCTACTAATGCCTAAGCATTTTTGGCACCGGAGAAGCGGTGGGTAGACATGCATAAGCTAGAAAAAGCAAGTAAGCAAAAGTGAAGTAACAGCCGAGCCAAAGAATGCTTACGCATTAATTACTAGACAATTCTTAAGATTTCTGTAACATTTTTCTTCTTTTTTCTTTTTTTTGCTGCTCATATTTTGTATTAGTAAGCACTTGAGGTGGCGTGTTACTGTGTGGGGTCTCACACTTGCTCTTGGGACAAAGGAACGACAGTAGTGGAAACAACCAAAAGGGCATTTATTGCACCTATCATACACTAATGCCTGCTAGCCGAATTATTACCCATATAACGTGCCGATGGGCGCGCGACAAATCGAGGAAGTCCGATTCCCCGCAACCCGACAGCGAGCGATTATGTTCGCTCTCATGCTGGACGCCAACGCTTAGTCGTTCGCGCGTATGGTCACACGAACAGTGGCACGTTCGAACGATCGTGTTCGTCGATTCCGGTGCCCCGCTCCCAAGTCTCGCGAGATGGTCTCGCGAGATGGCCTCGCAGAGAACGTGTCGGCGCACGCGCAGAACGTCCGCGCCGCTCGCCGATCCCAAGCCAAAAAGGCCCAGCCTGCTCCCTTTTGCGCGCGAGTAACTCTGCTGTTTGGTAGCGTTAGCAGCGCAACATTTGCGCCATCTCTCGTACTACTCTGCAACCACACCGACCGTCACCGGTGTAAAACCACGCGATGAAGCCGGATTACAGGAGACGGAAGCCATGCGGGGAAAACAACATCAGGAAACGCGTGAGTCGCGCTTCGCCACAACTGTAATTAAGCCTATTTATGACATCGCTTGAGATAAAGAAGAACTACCTTAAAATAAAAAAAAAAAAACGTGTACTCACCCTGATGGCTTTCTACTCTCTTCTTTAGCTTTCATCTTCCCCCTTTCTTTCTACCCCTATGCAGAGTAGCAAACCGGATATTTCTATCTGGTTCATAACGTCTTCTATTCGTCTGCGCTTCTATTCGCCTCTAGCGATCCGTAAGAATGTGAAAGCTTTCACGATTACTACCTAAACAGTGCCGTGTTTATCCAGCAACAAGTAGAGAAGGCACTTAAAAGTAAGCGCGCATACCACGTGACTTTCTTGTTATCGATGCGCAGAGACAGGGAGATGCGGTACGTGACGGCACCATCTCTACTACAGAACGCAAGTCAGCCTCACTGACGTCACCCTACGAGAGACTGAAAGCTAGAGGTGATGCCAGCTTTAGCTTGAACAATGCTGCATGATTTCCTTGATTAAAAGTGTGAACGCACTATTATCCACGAAAAAAAAAAAGCCCAAGCGTATTCAATACTACGGCATACAACATTCTGTCAGAATTCCAGAATAGCATGTAAGAAAAAAAAAAAGGATTCCCATCGCATTGCAACTTCGCTTGTCACAGGTTTTCTCACTGCGACTCAACATTTGACAGCCAGAATAACTTTGTATAAGTTTCAGTTTCCATGCGAAGCAGGACTATTTCAAATTGCTTTGCTTGCTCTCATTAACGTTATTCCTCTGTTCACTTGCTAATTTCGACATTTAGAAAGACTTCATGCTTGTGGCCTCTCATTTGGCTGATCGTAATAGGACATTTGCAACAAAGTAAGAAGGAACAGACAGCTGACAGGACACCGTAATTATCGGCTGCTTCTGACTTTCAATGCGGGCAGTTGTTTATGGAAGCAGCTAATCGAGTTGAAGAAGCTTTATTAGATGCTGATCCAATGCACTGTGCGTGTTCTTATTTTATTCAGCCATAATGTATCTACGCGCAGCGTGCACCCCATTCGCATGGCTTATTCAGCTTCATTAGCTATACTACGAGAAGCTAAAGAAACGCAGAAGCGACTCCCGCTGAAGCTAAACAATGTCGGTAGTCGACAGCGTGTGCTGTGCCTCCCGCTCAACGGAATGTTTTCGTATGCGCAATCGTTTCCTGACGACGCCTGGGTGACTCGCTGAAGGTGGATTTCAGGGTCGATTACGCGCGATCACATAGGCGAGAAGCGAGGAAGCTGGCAACCTTGCGTCGCGTTGCCGCTCTCCGCTAGCACTGAACGCACCGAGCCAGAGTCACTGAACAAGCCGGAGATCCTGGCGTCCCGAGCAAAAATCCCCGCATTGCGAGAAAGAACGAATGCCCGTCGTTCCCAGAATGCACTACCGAGCTGTGTTCATGCGTGAGCGACGATTCATTTCGTTCCGTTAGCGCGCCACTCGGCCGTACTTGCAGTCAATAGCGAAGGAACTCGTGTCAATAAGAGAGAGAGAGAAAAAAAAAAGTGGAGACGGAGCGGAGCAGCGGAAATCGAATGAGATTTTGGCTTGATTTTGCTAGTCCTTCTACAATCAATAGCAATCGCATTATTCAGCCTGCCAGAGCCGTATGTAAAAAAAAAAAGGGGGGGGGGGGCCCTCAGTGCTGCTACATTGGAGAAGCCATCATCGTGGCCTGCTGCTACCCCTGCCATCAGCACCCGGTGCGGCAAGTTCGCAATGTATGACCAGTACGATGGTTGCTTTCAGACACCTCAAGGCCAGCTTCTTTGGATGTGAGTGTTTTGCGGAGAGGCGGCTCGAGCCATTGAGAATATCCACGAAAAAAGCAAGGGAAATAAGCGGCTAGTTATTAGTGAAGTTACCTCAGGGAAACCAATTGATTGAAAACCAAGAATACAAAGAAGGTAAGAATTGCGAGTGTTTTATTGATGAGGGCGTGTTAATGCGCAATTTATATTGCGTTCAAGAGAAATGGAATAAAAGATCAAGCAATGCGTAAGCAAAGAGAACACGTCATGGGCGGGTGCTAAACCAACTAACTCCACCTGACGGGGGCGGCTGTCAAGGGGTTGGGTTACCGAAAACGTACATGCAACAAATACAACCAAAAAATGAAAAGAAGAAAACGCACGCACGCACGCACGCACGCACGCACGCACGCACACACGCACACACGCACACACGCACACACGCACGCACACACGCACACACGCACGCACGCACGCACGCACGCACGCACGCACGCACGCACGCACGCACGCACGCACGCACGCACGCACGCACGCACGCACGCACGCACGCACGCACGCACGCACGCACGCACGCACGCACGCACGCACGCACGCACGCACGCACGCACACACACACACACACACACACACACACACACACACACACACACACACACACACACACACACACACACACACACACACACACACACACACACACACACACACACACACACACACACACACACACACACACACACACACACACATACACACACACACACACACACACACACACACACACACACACACACACACACACACACACACACACACACTTGCCAATCACTGCAACGGAGCGTGAAAAAGGTGCTGTTATGCATCTGATGGGCAACTGACTTGTGCAGATGGCGTTATTGCGGACTGATCTTCACAACTCTCAGGCAATAACTACAATACAACATATAGTTTCTTCAATAAATGTTTTATTCATTCATTCACGACGTGTGCGCGCACGTGTATGCGCGCTTTGCGCCTGCTTAATTTTTTTTTTTTCGTTCGATATCACCCTTGCCAGGTGTAGGGTAGCATTTTTCTGTTGTGCATGGTTTATCTCTCGGCTTTTCTTCCCTTTTGGCCTTCGCTCTTGGCTGCAGCACCTATCGGTTGTTATCGTACGTAGCCTTTGCTTTATTCGGTAATTAACCTTCAGAAATGCGTTCTTCATCTGTCTGTGGAGGTTATAACGCAATTTTTATCCACTAACGGCCAGCCTTCTCTATTCACAATATTCGTTTCACTTTGTGAAGGTAGCTTGTACATTTTGTAACGAAGTCGTTAAAATCAGCGTTTCACCACAAGGTTACGTGTGCGACGCGAACAGTGCATTAGAAAATGTATAGCTTTATTTGAATAGCTTTATTGTATATCTAGTATAGCTTTATATTTTATAGCTTTATTGCAAGTGCTTCTGATTACATTGCGAATACATTGATCTTTAGAACTTTAATGTAAATCATAGGGGAATGCAGATATGCGCTGGTCTTACGGTTTAGCTTTTTTGTGTTTACACATACGCATGTCTTCTGAAGCTTTAATGAAGCTGATGAACTCTATAAAGACAGAAAAACGCAACAAAAGTCACCGCAGAGGTTGAGAAATCAAAGCATTACAAGGCCTGAAGATCGGTTACGTTGCCAAAAAATAGATGTGTAAAATAAACTGCTACAAAGCTCAGAAGAGACGTTTGGGCCTGCTAGCATTGTAAAACCTTTATAAGAGGCGCACATAAATAATAAATGAGAAGGACAATGATTAAGCGAAATCTACTGCAATAGCGTGCCTGTAAGAATTTACCGTTTGTTAGTTATTATGTCTATTGTACTCTTTTGCCCGCCGCGACGGCGCAATGGTTGTAGCGTTCTGCAGCTGTGCACGAAATCACAGGTTTGATTCCCGACCGCGGCGATTGCATTTCGATGGGGGCGAAATGCGAAAATGCTCGCGTACTTAGGCTTAGGCGCACGTTAAAGAAACCATGGTGGTGAAAAAAATTCCGGTATCCTTTACTAAGGCGTCTCTCTTATCCCGATGCGTTGCTTTGGGGCGTTAAAAACTAGGAATCAGGCTTCTCCGCTTTTATTATCTGTTCTTTTTGGATGATCTATAATTCGAACATAATTAAAATATCGCATGTGATCAGAGTCACACGCTTTCTGATGATTGAAATATATGTAGCACATTGCTGCAACTGGTGCCTCCTACTTGCGTACGCACTGCTTTCCTTCATTTGAATTTTTTTTTGTCCAATTTGAGGTAATAGTAATCAAGAAATCCGCTTCCTTACAATGCGTCACTGGCGGAACTAAGTTGAGATTACTGTGACACAGCCCCCACGCCACACGCACCTTACGAAAATGATTAAGACTGTCTCGGATTTGAACCGTTTGAGACTCGCATGACGTAGATATCTCGGATGTCCTTTCGACGAGCATTACATTCGCATGAATCAGTAGTTGGACCTTCGAGGTGTGGTTTTAGGTCTAAATTTGGAATCGGTGAAAACAGCCTGTCACCTTTTGGAAAAATGAACGGTGCAGTGGTACGGCGTCGAAAAACAAATTCATAATGCGCCCAAAATCATTTCGGTATAAACACTCTTTCAAAATTGCATAGTAAATAATCGGACTTACCAAGCACTGCGGGTTTTGAAACTTTCAACATTGCTTGAGCATCCGAATCGTGAAACGAGTAATCTTATTGAGCCATAATTTCTAAAGAATTTCATAAAGCATGACCCTGCCTTCGCTAGCGCAAGACCTTCGAAGCTTTCTATAATTTTCTTTCTTAGGCAACTTCATCTCATTTTTGTCTTTTGTTTTTGATTTCATGGCTAAAGTCATTGTTACGCGTCACACCATGCATATATCTTCCGTTTACCGCCCCTCGCAACGCGAAACTTTGAGAAGCCATTCTTCCGGAGTTGTCACAAGGAACTGCGAAAGTGTAGGCTCGAATGAGATGCGTCTCGGCAGCTGCGGTGACTGCGACACGGCTAACACAGCGCGCGCTCCGCTTGGTAACCAAATTATGCGGGCAGTGTTATCGGAGAAGTATGTATGACATCGCGTGTCTTTCCCGTCCAGGCGTTTCTTTAGCATGTTTTCTTTGCGTAGCCTGCCACTTCTGTGAGTTGAGACGCCTCTCGTGCGCCGCTGCGTCGGATGTCTCAAGGAGCTCGGACTGGTTTTCTTGCGCAAACCCGGGACCCGGAGGTTACACGCGGCCGACCACTTATCGCGTCAGGCGCACAAACTTATTGCTTTTTGGCTCTCGAGCGTTCTGAGCGTGAGATATGCATGTTGGATGGGCCGCAGCGGAATGGAGTTTATCATTATTTGCTGCATGTTTGGAGATAACTTCTTCTTGTGTGTGTGTCTGTGTGTTTTGTTTGTGAGGGCAAGTAGACAAATTTACAGCGAAGGCTATGTGGCTCGGAAATGTGGATGTGGCGTATGCGAGATTGTCTGCGCAGGCGTTCAGTTTCCCTTTTTGGACTTAGAGGTACCAGTAGTATACCTTTGTGTAAACAAGCTTCGGAAGTTGGTTGCACCTTGTTTTTTTTGTTCTTGTTGTTGTTGCGCAGCTTGTCCTGCAGCATAGATGCATATTTAAATAAAAGCTCCGAGACCTTTCTCATACAGAAATTGCAGAGACGGCTGAGCGCCTATCTGTCTGATCCGTTTGTTGCTTGGCAGTTCTTATTCTTTTTCGGTTAGCTCTCGGTACTGGGCAACGCCATAACAGATGCGGAATGGCCGCTGTAGATGCAAAAGCAGCTCAGTTTGGACAGTTCACTGGGCCTTCAGGTATTGAACCTCAGGCGACAAGTTGTAAGGGTCGCCCCAGACCGTCGTCTCCGAAGAGAGATCCCCCCTCCTCTCCCCCCTCCCTCCCCGGAGAAAGGTCCCGGAAAAGGTCGGCCTATGGCCAACAGTATGGCTACCGAAAAGAGCTCTTGTGGCTTTAAAAACCTGCTTGAAAAATACAAAAATTTGAGGCCCATACTAAATGTTTGATTCTAAGCTTATTACGGGTGGTGACGGCGGTGGCAGAAGGACGCCCCCTTACATCTTTTTCCGACCCTTTGCTGCGCAATTCAACACGGAAAGTGCTGCACCATCTTCAAGGTTTCTGGCCTACACTGACGTCACGAACCATATTCATCTTGACTGTGCTGGTCGCACTCTCAAGCTGATTATGCTCACACGGGCAGTGACGGCGGTGGCAGAAGGACGCCCCCTTACATCTTTATTCGACCCTTTGCAGGTTGGTAAACGGAAGTTCATTCCTAAATACTTTTTCGGCCCCGTATTCTTTCCGCCGCCACCTCCGTTGGCCCCGTGTTGCTTGATATACGATATTTTTTGTGTCAAGTGCCTTGTCGTTTGGTGCTGTTTGCACTATGTATACACCTAGTGGGGCCATGAAGAGGCAATGCCGTTTCTGCAACGACTCCCTCCCCGTAGGTGGACGCTTCATGAAATGCTCCGAATGTGAGTACGGCTATACCATCTCGGTGATTGTTCTGGCTGTAGTGAAGCAACATATAAAAGCAAAGGCGAGAGCGGGCACAAGGCGTGGCGATGTTTGGCGTGCAGAGCGCCGAAAGCTAACACAGCAAAGGGACGGGCGATGGATCCCGACCTCTCGGTATTTTTGGGAGAAGTTACTCGCAAACTAGACATGCTTGCTGGCTTGCCGGGACAAATAGAAGGGAACGCTTCAATTCAGCTAATGTCTCAAAAATACGATGAAATACTGAGTCGTCAAATTGCCCAGAAAAAGGAAATAACCAGCTTGAAGAAAAAAAGTCTCTAAACTCGAGGACGGTGCAATCCCAAGCGACACTCAGCAACTCAGAACCTCAGCAAATGATCTTGAATGGCGCAGCAGGAAGTTGAATGTTGAAGTCCATGGCATACCGGTAACTAATAATGAAAACCTAACAAAGCTAAATGAGGTGGCAAAATCAGTTAGCTTGTCAGAGCTGACCGCCAGTGACGTTGAGGCCGTGCATAGATTGCCTTCGAGACAAGGCAAAATACCCGCAATCATCGTGCGATTTTCACAGCTGTCTCTGCGAGACAGTTGTATTGAAAAGCGAAAAGTTTTAAGAAGCATGAGCTCAAATATTTCAATCTGTGAAAACATGACCGCACAGAACCGGCAGTTGCTGCGCCGCGTGAAGGAATGGGTGAGTGCAAATGATTATCGCTTCGCGTGGCATGCGAACGAAAAAAGTTCTTGTTCGAAAGAAAGAGAATGAATCTGTGGTTGTCATTCGTTGCACGGCTGACCTCGATAAACTATGCAGCAGTTGAGTTGTATAGCTAACATATTTATTCATTTGTGTTGTTTGTCATGGACCGAGTAAATTTATCTGACTTACATACAATTATCCGAAGCCACGGTTCGAATTGCTGTAGTTGTATGCATTTTAACCTTGGGTCTGGCAGAAACAAGAGAGACGAACTTGACTATTTTTTTTGGCAGAATGGAATGCCGATTTAATATTGTCATGTTTTCGGAAACATGGTTTGTTTCGGAAGACGATGTGTATAATTTTCCTGGTTACAAATCTTTTTACATGAACCACCGTGATCAACGTGGCGGAGGTGCCTAAATGCTTGTTTTAAATTTATTTAACTCTGAGCTTCTCTCTGAATTCTGTTGCACTAATCAGCACTACGAAACTGTTGTTGTTAAATGCAGTAATCTAATTTTCTGTGTTTGCTACCGGCCGCCACCAGGAAATTATTTGCTTCTTTTATCATATTTAGATTCACTGTTACAATTTGTTGACATCAACAATTATCAAATAGTTCTTGGCGGTGGCCTAAATATAAATATGATTGCTCAGAATAACGTGAAACTTGAATTGGAATTCCTGTTACATATCCATCTCTGTCAAAACATCATTACGTCGCTTACGCGAGTTACGGCAACATGTGAGACTGCATTGGACTTGTTCATAACTAACTTTACATGTCTTCTGTAAAACCTGGTGTTTTAGTATACGCAATTAGTGATCACTTACCTGTATTCATATCGATTTCCGCTGCAGTTTAAAAACAAAAGCAACCGCATAAAACGTTTTCTTACAGGGTCATAAATGCTATTACGTTGTCTACTTTCCAAGATTGTCTTGCCAGTGTTTTTTTGGATGGTGTGTATAAAGAAAAAAACGCAGATGCGGCCTATGACATGTTCATGCAAAAATTTATGGAAATATATTATGCATGTTTTCCGGCGAAAACATTCAAGCCCACCAAACAATGCCGCAAGCCATGGATAGATAAGCGCCTGCTTAAGCTTATAAATAAGAGAGACAGGTTGTACAGATCATTCATGCAAAGTAAATCGCCGGAGGCATTAAAAGCATTTAAGGAATACAGAAACTACGTCACTAAAGAATTAAGGGTTGCTAAGAAACATTATCACTTTAATCTCTTCAACTCATCGGCTGGACGCCCTGATAAAATTTGGAGGACACTCGTTACGATAGCTGGGACCAAGCTAGAAAGAACGACTACACTTTTAAAAGATGGCATTGAACTAAACGGGATTGATCTTGCTAACGCTTTTAACGAATTCTTTCTGTCCCTTGCTCAGGTATCAGATAATACCGACCTCTCGTATATTAACTCACCTAACAGTCAGTCAATATTCCTAAGGAGAGTTACAAAGCAGGAAGTTATTTTTTGATTCTTGTCTTTAAGTAACAGTAGAGCTACTGATACATTTGGTATTCAAATAGCGCCGGTAAAATTTGTTATTGACACATGTGCACCTTGTCTAGAGTACATTTTTAATATGTGTTTATCTTCAGGCATTTTCCCACGTAGCATGCAGACGGCAAAGGTCACAGTAATATTCAAAAATGGCAATAAGAATGATCTTTCAAACTACCGACCTGTATCAGTGCTGCCAGTTTTTTCAAAGGGCTTAGAGCAGGTGATCTTAATACGGTTTTATTCATTTACTAATCAGTTTAATATCATAAGTCCCGCACAGTTTGGTTTTCGTAAAAATAGGTCGACTGTGTTAGCCCTGCTGACCCAAAAGGAATTTATATTACAAAAATTTGAGGAGAAGAAACTGGTGCTTGGAAGTTTTCTTGATTTTTCCAAAGCATTCGACCTGATCAGTCACAAAGTTCTACTTAAAAAACTGGATTGTTTTGGCATTCGAGGCACAGCTCATTCTCTTATTACATCCTACCTTTAACACAGGTCTTAGTCCGTAGATATAGCCGGGGATCATTCTGAGTTGAAACCTTTAAAAACAGGCGTCCCGCAGGGGAGCATACTGGGTCCGCATCTTTTCATTTTATACATAAATATAATAGTCAATGTTGATGCGTCTGCAAAGTGCGTAATTTACGCAGACGACACTAGCCTGTTTTGTGAGGGTGACTCAGGTTCTGAAATAAATGTCAAATCGAGCAAATGAAACACTTGCAAAGATATACACGTGGGCGACAATAATTATCTTAAGATTAACGTAGAAAAAACAAAGGCCGTGCTGTTTTACCCATGTAACAAACAGTTTGAACTTTTCCCTATTATTTTAAACATTGCTGAAATAGAAATAGTACCGTCTTTCAAATCACTTGGCGCATATTTTTCCGAAATAATGACATGCGATTGCCAAGTGAATCACTTAGTAAACTGTCCAGAGCAATCGGTACTATGCGTCGCCATTGTAATTGTCTTACGACATCTATTAATATGCTTTTATATAATTCAATGTTTTTTTCTTTACTTCAGTACGGAATTCTTGTCTGGAGAATGACTTCAACTGAGAACATGCATAATCTCACAGTATTGCAAAAAAGAGCAATACACCTTGTTTCCCATGCACCGTATCTCTGCCACACTGATCCTTTTTTCTCAAAGCTTAGAGCTATAAAAATTGAAACGTTGTACAGATATAGGCTTTGTCGCTTATATAGAATTGGAAAAGTGAAGAATGATGACACATTAACAAAACTGGCATCTTTACAGCAGCATAATTCTTTTTATAAATTACGTCAACGAGAACCTTGGAATGTTAATGCGAGCAGAACTAACTATGGTGACCAAATGCTACAGTTTTGTTTGCCGACACTGTTGTATTGAATACACATAGAAAATGGTCTCAATATATCTATTGTACCTTTAAAAAAGCTACGCGATATATTCGTGTGATGGTGTTTGCTGCCGCAGTGGGTTCACATGTTATTCTTCTTTTTCTTTGTTTCATCACTATGCCTTTTTTTTCTCTTAAAGCTATGGAAAATGTTTCCACGATACGTTTGTTTATTAATTCTGACCGTGGTTGTTCTTTCCTTCAATATGAAGGTTATGTATTATGTATACCATCTACTTTAACCGCTGTGAAGCTGCCCTGTGTATGAGGTGGCCAGGTTCCCCTCAAGCTGCTACTTGCAGCTTTTTGCCTGATCATCCTCGCGATATTTTTGATGTTGCATAATAAATTCACATTCAAAATTATCACAATTAAGCATATCGCAGGTCGTGTATGTGTTCTCCACATTTGAATTTGCTATATGCAGTAATGTAGTTATGCAGCTATGCTTAGATACGTCAGCCATCTCGTCTGCAAAACTGTCAACTTCTATGCATGTTTTCGGACTCTTGTATGTGGCTTCACGTGTTTACCGAACTGTGTGTGTCTGCGAGATGTCCTGGTACATATTTCCATTTGCGACTTCCTTTACTCGTGTGCAGTACTTTGCAAATGTTCACGATATTTAACTACCTCTAGAGCTTTTCGTGCTTTTAGTTTTGTTTGCCCTGCGAAGAGGAGTAGCTGCCGACAGTAAAAGAAAAAAAAAGTAATGGTAGCAGACACATGGAGTGGTGAAGTCGCGTGTGTCCCGCTGGAGAAGGGATTTTGTGGGCTAGAAGAATCGAGCGGTGGCCCGAACTCCCACCTTTGGTGGGATTTGCGGTGGGGAATTACATTGGGTATTTCTGTCGCCCCGATCTTCGTGCTGGTTCTGACCATTGTTTCTGCGCCCAGTGCACATTAATGATGAATGGAGAGGACCTTGTGCCTACTTCCTCTATTTGCATAACGTTCGAGCGATTTACATTGTGCGGCAAGAACGCACTTTGAAGCCAGGGCCGTAGGAGTGACTACACCGCATTCAGAATGTGAGGCTGACATTGTCTCGGAACAGCACACTTCCGTTCGCGAAGGGAACCGTTCGGTGACAGCTGAAATACGTAGCGATGCAGACAGATGCAGGGAACATAATACTGTCGTGAGCGTAAAATGAGGAAACTTGATAGCTGTGTAAGCAAAACAAACCTGAATTTGTTTCTTGCATAAGCACGTAGTCCAGAGGTCAGCAGTGTACTGAAGTTTCAGGAGCATCAGCGCAGGCAGCTCGACGATAAAAAAAGATTGCGAGGCACTTACAACATTTTGCAGTTGCAGTGAATCTAAAGCTTGCGACAGTGATAGCAAGATATTGGTTTTCTGTGCCTTTACCACTTGTACAGCGTTCGCAGGACGTATTCATTTGCATTTACAGCTTACCCACATGCCTCGCGTAACATTTATTGCTGTTTTGTATGTCCATAACTCTCGACAATGCGCTTATTGTAATACACAAGAGTAATAAAAACGTGACTAAGAAATCGTTGCTGTTTATTAAGTAAAGGGAAGCTAGAAAATTGGGTCACCTAAGCGCCAGCTGTACCGCAAAAATAAACCCAAGCAACAACGAAATGTGAAAAATAAAAATGAAAACAAACGCGGAAGAGAGAAAGGAATGAACTAATCAAATGTCACGTAACTTCAGCAAACCCTACCACTTCCAGATTAAAAGCGGGAATCGTACTCTACGCACAGTCAGAACGCGCGAAATTCCTGCCGTTCATGGACCTCCATCATTTTACACAGCGCAGAATGCGTTACTCAAGCCCTACGGGTTTACAGCTAGCTTTGCTGCTCCCACGTTCCCTATCCTTTCCGCAGTGGGCGCACACAGCCTGACTCGTCCAAGTACGGCTCGCTGAGCTTTTCGGAAACCTTTGTCACGTCGATAATGCCCGGAATCTCCCAGCGAACGGGTTCTGGAATTCCACTTCCAAACAGGGTGACTTTCCCGACAACTACGGAATTGGGGTCACGAAGGCAATTGAAAGCGGACGCCACGGACACAACGTCCAGTATAGTTTCGGGTGTTTGTCTTTATTTTATTTTTGCTTTATTTGAGCATCTTTCAAATTGTCATTTAATGATGCTGAATAAAGTACTGAACACCTTTAAACGGATCGATGCGAAGGTGCAGTATTTAGCCAGCATCTGCGCCAGGGTGTCATGGTCAAAGCCCGGCTGTGTGCTGTCGTTTGTGACTGCGGTGAGAGGGAAAACAAAATGTGAGACACTTCACGCTTTGAATCGGACAAAATGTGCGGCGAGAGCCACTGCGTATGGAGTGACGAATGTGCAATAAACGCGTTTTCACAGAACGGTTTCACAGAACGTTTTCCTCGCAGTGAACTCGCCACGTAGACAGGTCGTTGGGCTTCTCCAAATGTGTTTCAGAATCACGGCGCACACCTTGAGACTTTTTCTAATGGCGTCTTTTAGCGCCTGCAATGCAATCGATGGCAGTCAACATGATCTTTAATACACGCTCTTGAAATTGTTATAATGAACATATTTCTCGTTTATTTTTAATATCGAATCTGAAGTACACTTAACACTGCACGCCATTTCGAAAAAAATGCGAAAGTGTTTTTTTTTCTCCGAGAAGGAACAGCAAGTCAAGCCATATCTCTCTCTCTCTCCCAAATCAATTTCTGGAGGGAAATAAATAAATAATAATAATAATAATAATAATAATAATAATAATAATAATAATAATAATAATAATAATAATAATAATAATAATAATAATAATAATAATAATAGTAATAGTAATAGTAATAGTAATAGTGATGATGATGATGATGATGATGATGATGATGATGATGATTCAATGCACACATTGGAATCACGTGAGGCGAAGCTTTAGGAAAGCGGTTAAATGCTATGCAGCTAATGGTGATGCGTACAATTGCGTTTACTTTCATCCTATGGAAACGTGTATTCTCATGCAGTGCTATGTTTCTCCGCCACAAAGGTCAGAACTTTATTTCATGCAATTTTTATGCTTCTATGAAATTTTTCGCACCGCTCGCAAGCTATGCCGAAATGCAAACACCAAATCAGGTGAATGCACAGTAGAGGGAGACATGTCTACGCGGCGATGTCAACATGACGAAGGCGCTGTGTGATGCTTGTCAATGAAAGAATATAGTGATAGCAGAAGCGCGACATATATCTAGTTACAGTTAAGGATTCTGTACCTCTTATGTCACAGAAGCTGTACCTGTCGTGTCACGGCGCGTGTGACATCGGGGATTCCTCTGCGACGGACTCTACGAATGACTGACTGTATAATTTTCTTCTCTTTGCTTCTCGTTCATTCTACCCCTTTCCCCCTCCCCAAGTGTAGGGTAGCCAACCGGGCACTTCCTTGGTTAACCTCCCTACCTTTTCGTTTCTCTCTCTCTCTTGCTTCACAGGGGCACACACCCATTCTGGAGTATTGGCCTAGAATGGGCTGTTGAGCTCACGCGCATGCGTCTGTTTTCACCAAGCGCCGAAGCCCTGTTCGGTGTGATAATGTGCTGCCGCGCATGATTGCTGTCTACGAGGCGGTTGTGTTTCCCTCTCCTTCCGTCACGGCGAGGGTTTTAAGATATAGCGGAATCTTGACGAGGGCACTCTCTATCTTGCAGTGGCAATTATGCTGATTTAGAAGCATTGTTCCTCGCCCGGCGTCGTGTTCCTGACTCGGCTCGGAGCCCTGCTCGGCCAAAAACGTAACATGGCATACCACTGGAATGTCATTATACAATATCCCGGCCTTGAACTACCGAAGTGCGCAACTGTCACGCAGACAAGTCACGTGACTATTAACGCCTCGTCTACGGGCGAGCATGCGACGAGCGAGATCGTGGCCTGATAAGGACGCTGCAGAAAACCTCTTACAACATACAGATTCTTTTGGCCGAAAATCGCTGATGGCGAGTTTCTTCTGAGCTGCGTGATAGACAATGCAGGGCTAAAAATTAAATCAAGTTATGGGGTTTTACGTGCCAAAACCACGATCTGTTTGAGGCACACCGTTGTGGGGGACTCCGGAATAATTTGGGCCACCTGGTTTTCTTTAACGTGCACCTAAATCTAAGTACACGGGTGTTTTCGCCTTTCGCCCCCATCGAAATACGGCCGCCATGGCCGGGATTTGATCCCACGACCTCGTACTTAGCAGCCCAACACCATAGCCACTAAGCAACCACGGCGGGTAATGAAGGGCTGGAGCAAAGTATGCAATCCTTTCCCTGATGAGTGCACAGCGGACACGTATTAATGATGATGTCGTGCTTCCCCGTCTGATGCCTGCGAATTGACGAAGGGTGTTAATAAGAACGCTGACTTGCTCATCAATCGCTTTGATTTGCGGACTCTGTAAAAATTGTATGTCAAGGACCACACACATATACCCGCATGTTTTCGAACAAGTTGTTAACGTTTGAAGCTTTTGAAAGTTTTCTAGTAAAGGGGCGAACAGCAGTGTTCTCCGATGAAGCGGCCGCAGCTCTTGTTTTGAAATAACGTATTCATGACGTCTAATCTTTCTTGAAGATTCTGTTAAATGACTTGGATGGTAGTGTCCGATAACCATATGCAGAATTAAGTCCACGGTACATATATATGTATATAATTGTTGAATAGGAATCACACTGGCCCCGTAGACGGTCTAAGAATCTCTGCAACATGTTGACATCGTCGAAAGTAAGGGATCGCCAAACATATGGCGGTGGTTCTTGCAACAAAGCACGTTGCAAAGTGTGTGTGCATATCCAACCCACACAGCACACCACTTGCACGTTTTCCGGCTTGACCTTAAAATTTCACGGCTCATTCAATAGCAATTGCTCCACCGTGATACACATGTTCGAGTGTCACGTCTGCAGAAAGCAATGTATCAGCCAAAAGGAAACATCGTTTAGAATACGCTTCAATAATCAGACCGCACTCTAACACACTTTATAACCTTCCATTATCTAAACATGTTTGCTTACCGGGACATTCCTTTGAAAAACTGAAGGCGACTATACTTGGATCGAGCTTTCGTTCTCATCATGATCACGAAGCCCGCGAGTCTTAGCTAATCTACAAGTTTAACACCCCGTCATCCGGTTTACGCGAATGCGCGGGCATTTGTACGAGCGTGCCTACAAAGCGACCTTAGCCGTGTGTCCGCGTTTACTCACTATATGCATGCCCCTTTGTATCGCCCCCTTTCTTTTCATCTGGCCATTGTCATTACTGGCGTGTGAAACGTAATATTGTTTCTGCTTTCATTGTACATTTGAAAACAAAACCTTCCGTCGTATATCCTGAACATGATCGTGGCGACCGAGCAGGATGTATTACGTGCGATCTGACAATTGTAATGGGCAGCACTTGTTTTTTTTTTCAATATATGTTTGTTTGTTTGTGTTCGGCCGCTTAGCTAAGATTGTGAAGTCTTGTGTACCAGTGTTCTATCTGGCTGCTGCATGCGGGCGTGGGCAATGCATTGTTTCGCCGGGCCATATTAGACTTGATTCGTAAAGCACACGTGTGTTGCTGCTGCGTGTTGTGTCGGTAACTCAGCAGTTTGAGCATAGCGCATGTCTAAAAAGTACACTGGCATACTTGACTGCTGTTGTTGGTAGGGCGTGTACAATCATGTATAACGTGTTAATGTTATACATAAATGCACGTACTTCTGGCTTTGACAAAGGCTGGTCCACCAGCCAAAACGTCAGTGGTATACTGTGCAATACCAACGTTGGTCGTACTCTCTTCATTAAATAAATAAATAAATAAATAAATAAATAAATAAATAAATAAATAAATAAATAAATAAATAAATAAATAAATAAATAAATAAATAAATACATAAATAAATAAATAAATAAATACATAAATACATAAATAAATAAATAAATAAATAAATAAATAAATAAATAATAAATATAACTAAGGTCGCGCCTGCATGGTCGGCTACACTACACATAGGGAAGGGGAAAGGGGTACACAAAAATAAGAAATGTAAAAGGAAAGGAGTCAGTGTGCGCACACTCGCGGATGGAATTTGAATGTTCACTCGCGTATATAGTCACAAGTGCTCGTATAAAGTAGTTCCCTTCAAGAAGCGCATAAGCACCTTGTGAATACTAGAGGTCTACGGTCAAGGTCCCAGGATCTTTTCTTCCGAGAACGGTCTGTCGTCTAAGCGGCTGAGTCTAGTACGCAGAGCACATCGTTGAGAGCCGAAGGTGGGTCAGTGGCACAGAATGCTCTCTATAATTTCCTCACATTCTCAACAGAGGCAGGCGGCGCTGTTCGCCATTCTGATCAGGGTTAAATAAGCGTTCGTGAATATGACGTGGCACACTAAAGTTGTTTCAAGGTGAAGTCGAAAGTCAGCTCCCAGTGAATACAATCGCGAGGAAGATAATATATGGGGCAGCTCAGGCATTACACTATTAAAAGTTAAATGGACTAAGCACGTGCGCTTTCTTGTTGAATCCTCTGCTCAAGCTCTGCGCTTCGATCAGATGCATTCCTAAATGTTCTACGGTTCATCAAGAACTCTGCAATCCACGTCAAAATCCTACCACCTATACCTTACTGAAGCAAGACATGTTTACATATGTATGACGTTTGTAGAACGCCCGCTTATTGTCCAGGAATACAGCAATAGTTTACCCTTTCCCGGAACACCTTCGGTCAGCACAATATACACCTTGTTCAACTTTATGTGTCTAGGGAGCACACTAAACACCATGGTCGACTTTAACTAGTGAGGGTCATGCCGAGCTATGGTAGAAAAGTAGACAGGGGGCAGTACCTCCTCGCCAATTTTCAGACACAAAGTGAAATGTGCTGGCAATAGAAATAATCTAACATGCATCTTACCTGGCCATTTATTTCTCTTCTATCACATTAGGGTTCTAAATACTTTCACGATATAAATTGCAGCTAAATTGCAGAAAACGCACTGTCTTTCAGACTAACCCTGAATTCCTTAAGAGCCCAGAAGCATGAGGCAAAAAAGAAAAGCAGTGCGTTGTATTTTGCTGTGTTTTTTCTACCTAAAAGGGAAATCATTGTTCTCGACGTGGCAGAGTGCAGACAGACCTTTGAGCGTAACTTCGTAACAACATCGTGAAAGAATGTGAGGCGTCCAGACACGGACGCAAGAGAAGAGAACCATACAGCATAAACGCGGCGTTTGTGTTGTCTGGTTCTCTTGTGTCCGTGTCTGCACGCCTTACATTGTTTCACGATGAATCCGTACCGATTAGCTCAACTTTCTGTAGTTCAAACGGATAGGCGGGCTAGTTGGTTTGGCATCATAATGAAACTTTTGCGCACACAACACGAATCACAACGAAACTGCGCTAGTCCTTGTGTACTTCTTCGTTGTGATTTCGTGTTGTGTGCGCAAAAGTTTCATTATTTCTGTAGTTCTATTCGTCACAAGCCAACGCAAACGCAAAGGTGTAGCGAGAGCAGCGTTTATTGCAGGGGTTGGCTGCAGTCTTAAAGCAATGTTGGCGCATAACTAAGAAGTGAAAGGCTTCTTATTTTTGCGCGCAAAACAATCTCCAGCACAATAAAAACGTTTAGTCGAGTGCGCCTAACGATGAAGCCACACGACGTCCTTGATATAACATTTAAGGTACGCACTCCAAGAGAGCTTCTGACAAGGTCCGTCTTGGCTAGCAACGTCCCTTCTTTTTTACCAAGCTCTTCAAACCGCGGCATACGTTCGAAAGTTTGTAGTTCTTTTTCGCAATGGTGTCGCAATAACTGCTGATGCATCGTTATACCGGGGCGCTCTCCAAACGGGTAATAGTTCACTCGGATGCTCGAGTACGATATACAAGCAACCACAAGGCCATGCTTCAGTGGTCTGTGGGTCACTAAGTTGGACGCACATCATACTTACTCTTTTGAAAACCGATGGTGAAGCGAAAGTAGAAAAATGCGAAACGGACTTTCCCGATCGTTCGACTGAAAAAGGCTTCCCTTGTCAGCGGTTCATCGCTCCCATTGCAGTTCGAGATGTGGACAAAAGGAGGAAGGTTTACGCAGTTATTAAAAGTACGGCATACAAAAGCTTCGGCTGTAAGCAGTGCTCAAAAACGAGGCGCGCAGAACAGTTGGAGGGCGCAAGATAAATCGCGGCCCCTGAGTTCACCGAGCCAAAGAGCAAGTATACGTACGGGTGAAGCAAGTACGATTTATGGGCACAGCTTCGGCAGAGAAGAGCCCGAGGTCAAAGGACCCATTTTGTAGTGACAAAGGCTCCAGCTCGGTTCTTTAAAGGCATGCAAGAAGAAGAGGGTGTGGGAAACTAAATACACAAGAGAATGATAGCAGGGTCACTGCGGTCTCCCGAAGAAAAGGGCACACATTTAATCCACTTGGTCTTCCAGGTCATATATTTTGCCTTATGTTCCGTGCTTGCCTAACTTCACCGTTTTGGTTGCGAAAAGGGGTGGTTTGACGAAAGGACATTTATATGCTTCAAGAGCACTTTTCTGCAGGTGGTGGGGAAGTCACCACCTTAGATCAATTGCCCAGGGGACCTAATGTGTATTTTGTTTGTTTTATCCCTAATGGTACCTTGTAGGTCAAGTATGTCTTATAAGAAGCCAACAAACAATGAGACCAAGGACAACATAGGGGCTTTACTAATTTGCAACTTGTGCTTTACTAATTGAATTAAATAAATGATAAATTAATGGAAATGAAAACGGATGAAAAAACAACTGTCCGGCTCCGCGGTAGCTCAATGGTGAGAGCATCGCACGCGTAATGCGGAGACGTGGGTTCGTTCCCTACCTGCGGACAGTTGTTTTTTTATCCGTTCTCATTTCCATTAATTTATCATTTAATTCAATTAGTAAAGCACAAGTAATTTTCCCTATGTTGTCCTTGGTGTCATTGTTTGTTGGCTTCTTATATGACATAATAAAAATCGGGCCCCTCGGTTCTCTTTCTTCTTGTAGGTCAATGTTTAACAAGCGCGCGATACGCTGGTGCTTGAAACAACCTTGTAGGATGGGCACAAAAAGCTGTGAGAGAACTCTCTAATCCTTTTTTGTAACTTTTGCGGCATTTCTCGGCTGTTAAACTCAACAAACATGTTGAAAGATATTCATGGACAGACGTATTCATAAAGATGCCTCAGACAGATGAATATAAGGGGGGGGGGGGGGGGGGACTGGATTGAGGGTAGTGTCACGCGCCTCACCTCTGCGCCGAACATCGCAATAGATAATGAACAATAACATACGTAACTTGGGCACATCATCACATGATCATATGTTCTTAAAAAAAAGTTGCTATTATGCTCTTGCCTTTTTTTTCTACCTTGTTTCATTTTGAATTATGCAGATCAGCAGGTAATTATCCGTGTCTGAAAGGAAGGTACCTGTACGCGTTCTCATAATTGGACATGTTACCGATATTTTCCGTACGGAAATCATATACGAACTCCGTATATTGATTCCGCACCCTTTTCGCAGGGATCATACAGAAAGCATACGGACCTTTGGCAGCACATGCGAATTTTTAGTTGTATATGGTACTCGCACACGTTTCAGACCTCAGTGCGTTGCTTATGTTGTCAAGAGCGAAATGACGCGCGTAACAAGAAGTTATCCATTCTCGCAATAGAGAGAATTTAAGTATTCCAGATTACAACTATTAACTGTAATATACAGATAAGCAACTTTTGCGCGGTATCCCTGACAAAAGTCGTTATAGAAATTCTATTGTGTGCTTACAAATTTTTTGTTGCATTCACTTGACTTTCTTTTGGGAATGAACTATATGCCATCATGAATATTTGCAAGCAATGTAAGCATATCAGCGTATCCACATACGTTTGTGTGTATACGCGTCTAAAGTGGCGTGCGTAACCAAAGAACTAAAGAAAGTAGAAAAATAGTGGTGGCATTAGCTGAGTTTCCGTGCCGTTTGATAATTGTACATAGAGCCAAATGGCAATAAATTAGCGCAATTGCTCATACAATTGCTATAGCTCGCTGCCGTAATCGTTTAGACAAATGTGGCATACGCAAAAGTGTGGAAAAATATGCAAGGTATTTTACGGCCCCATTCTTTTACAACTCTACGGATTGTGATGTGGGAAAACCTTACAGTACCTGCATGTGCACAACAGAATTAATGACCTTACAACAGAATGAAAAAACCTTACAGTACCTGCACAACAAAATTAAAGCTCTTCTGACTGCATCCGTAATATTCCAACACCGTGGGGTGTTGCCATCATCCGCCCCTATCATCATCATCATGCCCGCTCCAGGGCATGCGCCCGTGGCGCGCGGCCGGTTTTGCCCCGGAATACGCCACTAGCAGCCACGAAAGTTGAAGGCTGGATGGTTCCTAGTAAAGGCGGGGCTCCCTGCGTGTCTGCGCGGTGTCAACTCTGAGAACCTCAGCTGAACGTATGGCTCAGCAGCCACGGCCCCGAGCCCCACAATGCGAAGTAAATCTCCAAATAACGCGACTAAAGTGGCGGTGTTTTCACTGACCACAAACAATGACTGAACCAAGACTCTGACCGAAGGAGCTTTTCTATGAGAAAAGAAAAAAAGAGAGAGAAACAACTTATGTATTCTTTGAGAGACAAGTCCTCGTGCTACCGCCGCGGTGGCGCAGTGTTTATGCCGTCTTGCTGTTGAGCACGAGGTCGCGGGATCGATTCCCTGCCGCGGGGGGCCGAATTTCGTTGTGGCCGAAGTGCAAGAACGCTCGTGTGCTTAGATTTAGGTACATATTATTTAAAGAACCCCGGATGGTCAAAATTCTTCCAGAGCCCCCCCATTACGGCGTTTCCTATATAGCCCCAGTGTTGGTTTGGGTCGTTAAGCCTCATGAATCAATCATTCAGGTCTTCGTGTTCGCATTGGTCCACAAGAACTAATTCTGCCTTGTCAGTAGATGCCTCTGATACGGGTGAAAAAAAAAAAAACAGCTTCGTGCAGGAGTCTCTCTACGTTTAATCGATCAGGCTCGCCATTTTAGCGGCGCTTTCGTCGTCTTAAACAAAAGGGGGCAAAGAATACAGGAGCCGAGAAGAGATACGACAACGAGCGACGCACCGCCAGGGGAACCAATGGCGCCTCGCTGTCCTCGTCGTTTATCACGGAGACGTCTCGCCTGAGTCGTGTCCGCAGAGGATTGAGCAAGGAGAAACCGGCAAAGAAACACCCACGCTCTCTCGATTACGTCTGCTGTTCTTTCCATCGCCCCTCCACCCCGCTGGTTCCTGGGCTCTCTACCCGTCATCCCGCTCGAGAAGACTCGATTGCTATACGGCAGCGCCTCGCCAGCGGAAACCTATGCTCGAGCGAAGGTGCGATATTTCTCTATGTCTGCCTGTGCACCGGAACGATACGTCACGTATACAGTTGTTTCGAAGCAAGACAGTGCGTTCGATGTCTGCGACGCTCGTTTTCAAGAATGCAGGGAGGCATACTTCTGGCGCCGAATTTTACGCGGGGCGGCTTGCGTACATAGATTGAGTACGTAGAAAAACAGAACATCTATTCACCATCCTTAGGTGCGTTCACAGAGAACAGTGAATGCCTGTAAGGGTGCTAAATATTTTTATTGCGATCAATTATATGGACACTTCTACCGGATTTCTGCCGTCGCCGTGAGGTTCCCTATAGATAAAATCTTCGCCGCGCGCCGTATGCCCGAGCGGAAGCGTGCGGGGACGCGCGCTATCACGGAGAGCGAACGCACTCAATCACCCACGCGCAAGCAAGGAAGCGGAAAGCCAGCGCCGGAGGGAGCGCGGGGGCGGGGTGGGGTGGGGTGGGGGGGGGGCACTTCTACTCTGCCAACAACCGCGCTCGTAGCTCGTCCGCACCGTCTCTTATCTCCACACGGCTCTGACCTTTATGCGCCGTGCATTCGCCGCTCAGTTTCCGTTGAAGCGATAGACCGCACGTACCTTCGCCCGCGGCGGCGTATATGCGCTTGCTGCCAGCGTTTTGACAATCGTTGTCTGGAGTCATTCAGTGTGATCTATTCATGCTTGTTTGTGCGCGCTCACACCACACTTGTTCATTCAGTTAGTAATAGTCGGGCCACATTTTCCAACGCACGCTACACATGCAATGCTGCCCGGATCGGCAGTCCCTTCGCACGCGCTGCCCACGGTAAGCGCTTCTCATCAACACCACCGTTTCACACGTGCCTTATCGTGGTCATCGAGTCTCTCTTCATGTCGGTCTACTTACGCCGCAGCACACCTGCTTACTTAATCAGCTCATGTTTACTACAATTCATATTGCTACCAAAGCCGCTCACCTTACTTCGTATGACATTGCTGTGTTGCTATCGCATTCATTGCTTCGCCCTTAGGGCTAAACTGTGACATTTTTTAATCTACGTTTGTTGTTACACCCTTGAAGCAATCTATACCTGCAGGAGAGAGAGAAAGTGAAACGGGGTGAGAAAGGCAGGGAGGTTAACCCGAAAGGAATTCTGGTTTGCTACCCTGCACTGGGGGAAGGAGAAATGAAAGGCGGAAAGAATAGGGGAGAGAAAAAGCAGCCAAGAAAAAAAATAGAAATAAAAAAAACTAGAGGAGGTTGGAAACGTCTGTGAGAACTATAGTCTTGTCAGAAAGTCCACTCGATCGCAAAAACTTCAAGAGTGCCTTGACTGACTTGTGTGACGACTGTATATGCCGGCGTTCCAGGGCTGTCCGCTCCGAAAGCGGCCGGTCGTCAAGACGCGCCAGCGTATACCTGCAGGGTGTTTCCATGAAGCGAATACGAATGGTGTTCTTAGATCCGTGAGGTTGTTTTCCACCGTAGAAAGCCGTTCTCGAAGCCATAATGGGTGTTAAGGAGAGGCTTCAAGTGTGACAAACGCACTTTCTCCGATACATGCAAAGTACCATGCAGGCGCCTACTTATACGCCGGCAGAATTCTCTGTATTTCAATAAGGAGCTTTCTCTATGTGTCTCTATGAAGCAAAAGACTCGTATACTTTCATCGACTGATGCAGAAGATTTATGAAAGGAAGCAAGTTGATGATAGAAAAACATTTAAGAATAACAATATAAACTATCATTGAGAATTGAAACGCGACAAGTTAGGTCCAAATAGAACGCGTTATTTCGTTTCCGCTTGCCAAGTGTGATAACTGTGTCATTTTTGGCGACCGCATAAGTAGCGGTGCGAGATGTGTTCTACATTCTAATTTCTTGTTCGCGGGTGACATGTCAACGATGGTACGTGCGACTTCAGCGTTCCATTTATTTCGAGATGGCATGGCTTGAACTCGGCAAAAAATGCGCTTTATCCCAGTGCCGGAAGCCAGGAAATTTTTGGGGAGGGTGCAATACTTATTGGCTTGTATACGACTTCAGTTTCGTTACCGCGCGCGCCTTCTTGTTGTTAGAACTGTTACGGCGAAAAAAAAAAAAGAAAACAAGAGAGCAGAAAAACTCAAAAAGGAAAGCCTGGCTGCCGCCATATAGGAAGTCTAGCGTGCGCATGTTTGATAGCAAAACGGGATAGAGAATACAGGCAATGAAGGATGCATGGATAGTGCGAAGAAAGAAAAAAAGACCAGAGAGAAAGAAAGAGGAAGCAATGAGCGAGAATGGTTATTTAAAGCTTCAGAACAGCGCCAAACATATGCGAAAGGTTGTAGACTTTAATTGAGGTGCGGAACACCGATGCAAACGCGTATATAGATGTTTAGGCTACTCAGGTAACGTAGATAGCCATGGGCAGCTACTGAATAATAAATCACTTCGTCCTGTATATACCATCGGAGTGGCCAAAGGTTCGCTGTGGCATTGCGCATGAATATCGGACGGTGTTTATCACATATCCGTCGATCAGTAGGTTAAGGTACTATGACGCCCACAGACAGTAAAACAAAGGGAAGTCACACGGGAAATCAACTGTGCTTTAAAATTGACGTTTCGTAATAATTAGTTGTGAATGTTAAACATATTTCACTTTTCTTATTCCTAATAAAAGAAAGCGAAATGAAAGTGCAAAAAAAAAAAAGATACAGCTTTACCCGCATCATTCTACATCATGTGTGGTCTCAATAAATTGAGCTACCCCGACCACTATTTCTCCATCTGCTCTTTTTGTTATTTATCTGCCTTGGCAGTACTAACCAGTGTCGCTTGCGGCCGTGACAGAGGTATGTGCGATATCCATTAAACAGGCGGCGTCACATAGGATCTATTTTAAGATCAGGCAACTGGTAAACCCCCGCATACCATTGCAAGGAAGCAAGGTTGCCAGAATCGAGGTCCTCGCCACGGAGCCAGTGAGAAGAACGCGAATATTAAGCGCCCAGATAAGGAAGTTTTCAATTCGTCGCTCCCATTTCCCTATGCATACATAGATACTGCGTTTATCTTCCGTAATATCTGCGCGAGGGGTAATCAAGAGGCATAGCAATATTCCAATAAGGAGCTACTTTGGTGGATGTAACGCGTGTATAGGCTCACGCATAAAAAAGAAACACAGATATAAAAGCACTTCTTGGAAGTCCTCTGTTAACACCACGCGCGAAAAGCTCATACTAAAGTGCTCCATTAAGCGTTGCTAGTCCGAGATATTGGGGCATTTTCCCGGAGGGAGGTTTCGAGAACTCGGCCTTTCTTGCTCAGCGCCAGCTTATTCGCTCGGGTAGACCGAGGCACCCATTAAGGGTCAATCTCGCGCCGACACCAGCGGAAGTCCGAGGCGTGCGGACTTTAATACCCCCGGAGCGATATGTATTCTAACACGCCTGCTTGGCAGAACCCCCTCTCACTTCCTTCCTGCTGCTGTTTTTTGTTTTTGCGAAATTGGGTCAGCGTAATGTCTTGAAGGGACATAAATGACAGCTGTTTTTCATATTTTTCCTATCTCGACGCTTTCTGCCTTATCAGCCTCCAACTACGGCGTTCGAGTCTCTGAACAATATTTTTTTATAATTATTGTTTTCTTTTTTCTATGGAGAGTACTTACTGCACGGTGGAACAGGAAAGTAGATTCGATCTGCATGCTGGATGGGCTGCAGAGACCCTCATGAACAATCTTGGTTGACATTGTGGAGTTAACTTCAGCGCTGGAAGTCGTGTGTTCGGATAAAGCAGTATTGTCAGTTTTTTCGCGCTGTTCGGTTGCTGCGCTCGTGGTTGGGAATATAAAGTGTATTTATGATAATGCATTTGGGACAGGCGATCGTAAATTGTGCTCTCACCATGCGGATCCCACGCACTGTCCTCGAAGCTACATCATGTCACTCGCGAAATGACGGGACCTTGTACGTTACGCCATCGGAAAACTTAGTCGCAATTCGCAGCTTTAAAACGATGAGGTTTATTTGCTGAATCATCAAATATATTGGAGCGGGCATGTGCCACGTTTCAACAGATTGAGTTACATGTGCGTCAGAATATACACCGCGTGCGAATATGCACTGGTTGGTCATGCGGCCTTCGCGTTTAGAGTAAATTAGCGAGAATAACGAGCTGGAACGAGTGCGTCACGCTGTGGATATACTGATGTAACAGGGCTACGCCTTTCTGGTTCAAACAGAAAACAGTTGCCATGGTCCGGGTCATTCATCAACGATTTTGATACAGCGTTTGTCCGAAAAATAATGTCAGTGATTATATTGTGAAGCGACTATACATCGCAGCGTGCTAGAACCGGTTGGCATTGTTGGAGGGGGCAGCTATCTTACGCACGCACGGTAGCTCGGTCGTCTATGACCAACTGGCGAGCAAGGACTGAATTTTCCGTGAAACTCGTTTTCATTTCCCGTGCAAGCCGTAATGCAGCGCTCGGAAACGAACGATTGCCATGAGAGAGAGAGAGAGAGAGAGAGAGAGAGAGAGAAAACTTTATTCAGGAAAAATACGGTTAAGGGGGCCGGAGGGTGGGTGGTTAGTCCAGGACTCCAGTGGCCACCGCCACGTGCCATGCCTGGTCGAGGAGGCTCAATTGAGTCTCCAGGTCAGTCCGGGCGAGGATGGCTGCCCAAGGCTCCCTAAAGGACTTTTGTGCTGAACGGGGTGAATTTGAATTTTGAGGTCGTGATTGGCATTCCCATGTCACCTGGGGCAAGGATGGCCTCCCCCCACACCAGGGGCATTGATTGACATATCTGGTTGGCCAGATGGCATGCCATCGCCCCAGATGTGGGTAGGTGTTTGTCTGGATTTTTCTGTATAGCCGAACCTCCTCCACTGTTAATTGCGGACTTATCATAGGAAAAGTTTCCACTGCGGACTTGCCGAGTTTCACTCAAAACTTCATGGCAATCCAGTATAAGGCCACCCTGGATTGCCATGAAGTTTTGAGTGAAACTCGGCAAGTCCGCTGTGGAAACTTTTCCTATGATAAAGACGTCCTTTGGTGGTAATTGTTTGTCGGAACGTAAAGTCTACCGGTGGCACAAGACCTTTTTAAGGTCATCAAGAGGTCAGCGATGAAGCCTGCGCTGGACGGCCATCAACGACCGTCACCGACGAAAATGTGATGCGTACGTTAGAGAGATCTTTTCAACTCAGACCATCGTTTGAGTGTCCTTTTAGTGCGACAGACATTAGACGTTCCAAACAGTAGCGCTCACGCGATTTAAAAAATTAATTTGCAGATGTGAAAAGTGTGCAAAGTGTGCAAACGCAGCGAAGCGTAGCGCGACTGCCTCGCTAACCTGGTGATCGCGAGAGCCAGCGCGTGGGTGACGCGTGGGCGCAATTTACAGCAGCCGCCGCCGACAAATCTACCACATGACGCGCGCTACTCTGGCGCCATCTCGTAGTCATCGTCGCCGCACTAGGCTTCTTAAAACGAAGCTTTATATGCATAGGCGAAATCGTACATGGTTAGGCGAAATCGCCTGTGTACAGAAAGCCATCATCATCAGCATTGGCTCGAGCGTCGTGGTCTTCTTCCGCAGCTGGCTCGATGGTGCCCCTCGGGTCGCAGTCGTGCTCGGCACGCGCTCGTGCCACTGCTCCCGCGTTCGTCATCGTTGTCTTCTTCCACAGGTGACTGCGTTGCCGCTAATCATTCCAGCGTAGAATTTCACTTCTCTTCGGTCGTCGTAATGGGGAGGCCGCGTTTACGGGGGTATGAGCCATTGCTTAAGGGGGTATATGATCCATTCGTTGTCTTACGTAACGGACAGATTTAATTTTAACGCAATTCAATTTAGAAGAATCGCAAGCGGCAATGGCGGGCGAATGCTGCTAACCACGCCGCCGAGCAAACTCGAGACATCGAACGCAAGCGACAATGGTGGACTGCGGGCATACCGTCAGTGACGTCGTTCTCTCCGTCGCAACCGAACGTGTCTGTAACCTCATAATTGAGAAATACCTCAAATATTTTAGCCAGTGATAAACACCAGGGCCACACGTTTCAGCTTCGCTGGTTAACCATCTTCACGGAGTGGAAGGGGCGACGAATTTTCTTCTCACGCTTTCGCCATACCCTCCTCCACTTTCCGCCTCATGGTTCCACTGCACCCTCCTCTCCGCTTTCCTCCTCGCGTCTTTCATCGGCCCTGCGATCCGCGTTCGCTTTCATCTTTCGCTGGGCTCGTTCGCTCGGTTACGCCACCGCCGCCGCTCGCCGCAGGAACGGGCGCCTAAGAGCTGCGCTCGAAAATCGCTCCCAGGTTCATGTATACTCAAATTTGTTGGGCCAAGCGAGCGGCGTATTAGACCAACTTAGCTCACCTGCAGAAGCTGGGTTGACTAACCTGACAATCATTGATCCACTGCTTGATTGTCTCTGTCGACTGACATGCAGTATGGCCCACCCAGTGGAATAGGGTTGGTTGAAGGCGTGGCGAAACAAGGACTTAACTTTTACGCAGACAGGATCTGTACCAACTCGCCCCTATATCTACTCTTAGGCATTTAACTTTAGTGGGCGTTATGAGTCTGCTGACAACGTGTTTCTTTGTCCACACAGGGATGATAAAATTGCGTGCTGTGTTGTGACACCAATTTGCCCCGCCGCTCCGCTTACATCACTGGGTTCGTCCTCTGTCAATCACTATCTGATATGCTTGGTTCTCAAATGCTCCTCAAACGCCATGCGAAATGCACCCATTCAGGACACTAGCTGATTGGATCGTCACCAACAAGAACTGCTAGAACTTGCTAACCATTTCTGAATGTAAAAAAAAAAATGGGATAGAGTCAGGAAAAATTGAGCTTGTTGGGTTGCCACTCAAGTAATCGAGGACACGATCGACTTTTTCAGCCAGCTACACGGAAATATCTCAACGTAGATGCTATATCTCGAGCATGTGTGCGCAAACGGGCACCGTAAAACTTGATCGGCCAACAATAGCACGGTCTGCAATTACAAATGACATGTTCGTCAAGACAGCGAGTAGTTTTTGCAATAATAAGGCGAGATAGTCTTTCCGTGGTGACAGCCATCTGCGCGTTTCTGCACTGATAAGTGATGCGCCCGTAAGGCACATGCTTCTGAGAACACGTCAAAAACTGAGTGCGGACAACTCGTAAAATAACGCTTTAACAGCCTGCAGTCAAACGCGCCGCAAGTCACAAACGTCAGAACTTGCTGCGAGCGATCCGCCGTTTCTTATAGGCACGGCGTTTTAACTTCCGATTCCGCCAGCTGCGTTTAACGGAAAAATGCATCGCTCGGTGCGATAAGTGACGGAAGCCGTTCCTTTTGGGTCGGTGTCACGCGCCCGAGAGAACACGCCCGACGCATCCAAAGTGTCCAAAGCCTTTCGTCCGTATCGTGTCGGATGTTTCAGCGCACGCTCGCTCCGCAGGCAGCGTGTGGCAGCTCGTCGACCGGAAGGACGAAAGAAACGGAAATGGCACGTCTGAGGCCCATATTGCTCCACCCGGTTTGCCAGCGGAGGAGGCACGGTGCCAATAACAGCGCCTATATCTTCGCTGGCGTCCGTCTGCGTCATCACAAAAGAAGAACCGAGCGCACATGGTGGCCCGATGCCTAGCGCGGAGGCGAAGGCCTGGCAAAACCGCAGCACCGCGGTCGCGAAAGACTATGAGTTTCCCGAAGCCCTCCCAGGGTGTGCACCAGGAATACGAATCCCCCGTGCCGTGCCTCGGGATATTGGCGGTGCTGCTGCCGTGCGCGACCGATTTGCGTGTGCAGGCAGGCAGGCAGGCAGGCACCTCGTACGACGTCGGCATGTCGATGTTATTGGCTGCAGCGCGACTGCTGGCTCCTGGGCGCTGCGCCGAGAAGGTTACGTGCAAGGACAATGCATTGGAAACAATAAGTGCTGGCCGCGGGTCACTGTACACACATAGGCGGCGGAACCCGTCGTGATCGCTTTGGTGTCCAAGTGACCATGCAACAGCAGGCTCTGTTCCGCTAAAGGAAGAGTGGAAATAAAAAGGATCGTCCGTGTGCATAGTTTGCACGAGAAAATAAAGACACGGCACCTGGACGCTGGTAAGTTAGCTGTGACCTTTTTATACGAAACTAGAAGAATAAAAGTGAGAGAGACAGATAGAGAGAGAACAGAGAGGAAGTACCTAATGAATACGCGGTGATGCATGGAGCCAGATGACGAAGCGAAGGATGTTTGCTATGGCTAGACAACTCGACGTCAATGTACTAATGCCCGAACGACTGTAAACACATCGGTGTTTAATACACAGAAGAGGCCCGCGTGTAAATAATAATGTTCACTTTTGGTTCTGCTATTGCTTACACGATTGCTGATGTTTTGCCATAATAGAAAGTACTATATATATATATACTACTTAGTTACATGTTTTGCTTGCACTGATTACATACCACAGTATCATATACGGCTTTCGGAAGTTTAATAAGAGGCACTCACACACTGTTAAACGCTCATCATTGCAATATCCTCGCAGCCCGCCTAAACATATACATTATCTTTCTTGTCTAATTGCCGTGCTACATTGTAGCATCAAGAAGACTGCTCCTCGTTCTCTTGTCAGATTTACTCCTCTTACTTTTCCGATGTGACCTACAAAAAAAAAAAAAAACAAAAAAACTCCTCTTCTGCCTCAAATGCGAAGCAGAAAAGCGATAGCTGGCGCATTGCTATGTGCAGTAACTATTGTACTGTGTTGTCTGTTGTCTGGTATCAGTTAGAGTAACATTTGTAGATGCGCTAGCAATATTCCTTTAGAGAAAAAGAAAAAAAATCGTCAATGTCGATTATAGTGCATGTCGTCGTCGTTTGTGGAGGTTGCGCTCCCTGGTATAGTGCAGACGTGGAGATGAGACACGGCTTCTTCTTCTTTCTCTTTCATATCCTGCCTTTCTTTTCTTACTACGGAATTAGATTAAATTCTTTCAGCTCGTTGCTGGTTTATAAATCAGCTGTCCAGCATGGCGTAAACCATTCACAGCTGTCCAGAGGCAATATAATTTTCTGTTGTAGCATCGGCAGAAGCGCAATATTACGCGCAGCAAATATTGCAGTTTTGTGCAGCACTGGTTCAAATAAACAGCACGCGCGGACCAAACTCTGGCCGAGAAAAAGAAAAGTAAAGTAATTGCGGAATGAAATTAAATACTGCTGTTTTACGCACCAAAACCACAATATGATTATGAGGCACGCCGCAGTGGGAGACTCCGGATTCGTTTTGCCCACTAGGGGTTCTTTAACGTGCTCCCAATGCACGGTACACGGGCGTTTTGGCCATCAGAACGCGGTGGCTGGGATTCCAGCACGCAACCAGGGCGGGTTGCGTGCTGGTTGCGTGCGGGTTGCATTGAATATGCGGCAACAACGGTGATACCAGTGGCGAAGTGAAGAGACAGGCCTATTTCTTCTTTCTTTGTCATATCCGGCATTTCACCTTTTACCGCTGGCTTTATTAAAGTTCTTTCACCTCGGGCATAGTTTGTAAGCAAACTTCAGAGTGTGGCGTCAACCATTCATAGCAGCTAGTGGCGTGACCATGTTCTCCAGGCGCCGTATTTTCTTCTGCTTTAGCATCGGTGACCTTTGACCCGGCTCCGCCTTGGCGAGGGACCTGTTCTTGTCACCTATAGAGCGCGATGCGCTTTTTAATAAAATTTATTTGTAAGCGTGGATAGTGTGTGGGATGGTGTCTTTTCTGTGTGGGTGTCTGCCATGCCCGCCATATTGAAGTATGCAGATCTGGTGAATGTTGTATTGTGTTATGTGTCTATCCTTTGAGTCACTAGTTTGCTAATCAGGTGATGTTACGTGTACATGTTGCTGTAAGAAATCTCATGAAAAAAAAAAAGGGCGAAGGGGGAGAGAGGTAGAACCTCCAACTGCCATTCTGTGTGGCCGGATTTCAGATTCCACTCAGGGCCATGCTTGTTTTTTTTCTTCTTTACTTCCTTATAAACTTGTCGCAAGGCACCTAGCTTCGAGAGCGGAAATCGTTGTTGCAGTTAGAACGCGTATTGAAAGCGTATAAGAAAAAAAAAAGAAGAAACTAACAACGGGACTTTAGACGTTTAGAGACCGTTCGAGCTCGTCGGTGGCAGCTGTAAGACAATGCTGTCACGGTAATTGCCGACGCCTGACGCTCACCCTGGATTAACACCACAGTCACGAGCACGTAAGACATCAATAATTTATCCCATTTTTTAAAGTGAGCAAGTTATATTAGACGCGTAGTCATACACTTGTGTGCCTTGCTGAACCACTCGGTGTGACTTTAAGCGGTGAACTAGTTACGATGTGCCGAAGTCTGCCTAGGTCAAGATGCCATAGAAAATTGGGATGCGAAGGCACGTTTGTCGTTAATGTTGAACAAGTTCTGTACAGTTGTATGCCATCGGCAACATGCGTGTAAATACGGCAGCCCTCTGTATAACCACCGTCTACAGTTCACCTCACTCTTGTACGCTTTAATTGTTCTTACTCTCGCATTTGTAAAAAGTAGAATTCTATTTCTACTTTTTCGGATGGGGATTGCTCATTGGACTGTTTCGAAGAATGGGATAAAGAGAAAGAAATGAAATAATAAAAGTGCATATTGTTGTCTCAAAAGTAGCGATGTTAACTCCTGAAAATGTGAAGGCATTTAAAATGTCAGACTAATTTATTTGAAGCTTTCAAGTACTTGGCGCATTCTTAGATATTTTTTTAGGACACCTGTTTTGGCCAGTTGCTACATTTTGTTATGCTGAGAAATTTCTTTAGAGCCGTGTTGTTTCCAGGTACTGAAGTGATGAAAGTGAAGCTGGATGGACTCATTGTTCTATTTGTGCTAGTATAAACCTTTTGCTCATAATTCAGGATGAAGTGAACTCTACTGAAGGCGCATATGGAGTCTAATTAGCACTCGAGTAAGCGAAGACAAGATACAAGATAATTTACACAAAGAAAAGACGAAGTAAGTTTTTGAAACCACGAATTAGAAATATTGTTCTGTATTAGCAAACATGATAACCAATTTCTCACGGTTAAATGAGAGAAAGATATGCTTCAGATATCTACATTTCGTTAATTACCGCATTTTCTTAAGTTTTGACTGGTTGCCCAGGTGATCTCATTTTGCTCCCGCAACGATGCCCGGATGTTCTCGCAGGTCCTCGTTTCGTTCTATCGCCCGTTCTCGTCTTGAGTGCCCGTATAACGGCTCTGGATTTTCCCTCAAGGTCTCTGGAAGGTCGCCGACAACGCGAGCTGAAAGCATTTCATGCTTAAAAGCTGTGCCCGTGGTCCTTGCGCACCCATAGTTAAAAAGAGAATTATAGATCAATAAAAAAACAACAACAAAGGAATGTTTATTATGCACGTGGATTATCTAGCGGAAATAGCTTCAACCATTTCGGATGGCGATTTCCTTTACTGAGGACGGAAGGTGCTGCGGAATCACAAGAGGAATAGGCCGTACGCAAGAAGTGGTAATATTATAAAATCCCCTTCCTCGCTCGTTTTTCCTCCATAACACCTATATAACAGAGGACTGTCTTCTAACACGGCCGATTTTCAAATCATTTATTCCTACTAAGACTGGTCGATATTTATTCGCTTAACTATTTTGTTCCTTTAAGTTGCATTGTTGTCGAATGCAGCAATACGCTGTTTTGGACACACAAATAAAGTGATAGAGAACTCGCCTCTTCTCTCAATGTGCCACGGTAACTTCGGAGGTCGTTTCAATCTCTTTTTGTCTGAACAGTTCTCTTGGTTCCCCAGTTTGTGTGGCCATCGCAAGCCTTTCAGTTAAAGGGACAAAGAAAAAGCGCCATCGTTTGCGAATGTTCTCGGGAGACTTTGAGCACGCTGGTCGTTAACGCTAATGGGTTCCGTGAGTAGAAGCACGATAGGAAAAACGGGGCCAGCGAGACGTGCGTCTCGGGCGAGGCGCGTGTGAACAGACGCCGTGGAAACGAAGAAGCGAGACCCAGAGGCTGTAGTGAGTGAAAAGCACGGGAGTAACTGAATACAATAAAAGGCTGACATACTGGGCAGTTGCGCCGTGCGAAGCATGATGAGAAATCTCGGGTACAAAGGGGACGCAGGCGTAGAGAATGCGGAGAGAAGGAGCAGTGCCTGCAGGCGACAATAAAGACGGCAGATGTCGAAAACAAATGCTTGCTGTTGTTACACATACAGTATCGTGACAATGTGTGCCTGCTCAGATTAGCTTGCGCGTCGCCTTTTGTGGATGCAAGCTGTTCTGGGCTAAGGTGTGCCGAAATCTGCACTCACGGTTTAGAGGATTTAAATATTCTCCTCAGTAAACATTGGCGAACAACTAATCTAATCGGCTTAGCTATAGACGAACGCTGAAAAATAGGCTGAACAGAGAAAATGTTTGTGGAGAGACAGAGAGGCAGAGAGAGAGAGAAGTCATAAGAAAAAGGTAGGGAGGGTAACCACGCTCAGCCCGTTAGGCTACCCTGCACTGGGAAAATGGGATTGAAAGATGAGAAGGAAGAGAGAAGTTCCCATTTTCCACTGGTACACACGCAATCAAGCGTTCATCGCTGAGTTAATCAAAAGCGGTAATATAGACTGGTGCATTTGAAGAAACGCAGCTGCGCCTTTGTGGCCTTGCACATAGCAGACGAAAGAGGCCACAGTCCCAAGATTTTCTCTTTCGTGAAAGGTCTGTCGTCTAGTGTCCAAAAGCTCGAGGTCGCGGGATCGAATCCCGGCCACGGCGGCCGCATTTCGATGGGGGCGAAATGCGAAAACACCCGTGTACTTAGCATTAGGTGCACGTTAAAGAACCCCAGGTGGTCCAAATTTCCGGAGTCCCCCACTACGGCGTGCCTCATAATCAGAACTGGTTTTGGCACGTAAAACCCCATAATTTAATTTTTAGTGTCCAAAAGCTGTCCGAAGGGCAATCCGCTAAGTTCGTATGTTGGGCAGTCACACAGGAGATGTTCGATGATTTCATCTACACCACATGTGGTGGAATAGGCACTGTCCGCCATTCCAATTGGGAATGAGTAGGCGTTCGTGAAAGAAACTCCTTATCGCAGGTGTCACATTAATGTTTCTTCCGGTAGAGTAAAACCGGGTATAATTTGTGATCTTATCTGTGAGTCTATTGCATATAGGCGATGGTTGGTGAACTCGGGTGTAGTCCGTTTTCTTAGAGTAACAATATTAGCAAGACCACTGAGATGCCGTGCTGCATCCGTTCTCGACAGAGGTATCGAGGTACTTGCACATCCTCCATGGGACTCACGTGCAGCTTTGTCAGCACTTTTATTGCCATTGATATTGCAGTTGCTAGGCAGCCAATGATATACTATGCCTCTGTCTACCGCTTGATGGTAGTGCAGTAGCATCTGCCACCAATTGTTCTTGTGGGCCGTGACGCAGCGCTGATAAAGAGCGGATTGCAGGGCTGCGTTTGAGTCACAAAATATAGCCCAGTGACTTGGTGACTATTGATGCACATAAAGCAGTGTGCTACGGAGGGCGACAAGTTCGGACCCTATCGATGTTGAGACGTGGCTGTTCTTGAACTTCTTGCAGACTGACGTCGACGAAATAACTACCGCACCAGTAGAGCTGGTTAGAGTCGAAGAACCATCTGCATGAATGGGAACTCGATTTCAGTAGGAATCATGCAGCAGATGTATAGCGACTTGATTTAGAGCACAAGTTGGGGGCAAATCGAACTTCTTTCCAACTCACTCCTGGAATAGAGAGGCGCACCTATGGTGGTTGCCGGTGACACCACAATGGTCATGGTGATCTTGCTGCAGGCGGGAAATAGGTAGGAAGAGGGGAACGGTAGGAAACTACAATGCTCGAAAATTTGACGTCTGGTCTACTTTCCCAAAGAACAGCAAGGCGTCGAGACTAGAGCCGGTAAAGGTGCCGAAGATGAGTTCTATGGATCTCCGTGGAAGAACAGGAGGCTTCTCTGCCCAGTTGCAAGCATTTCTCTTTACCCGGACCCGACAATATAACGTACGCTGCTCTACGCCACCTTGACTATGAAACACGGGAGATCGTGCTACGTGATCTCGGCGTTTCATAGAGTGACGGTGTTGTTCCCTCTGAGTGGAAGCGTAGCCGGTCTTGTCCCAATCCTAAAGCAAGGAATGTATACCCTTGAACTAAAATCATATCTGTCTATTGCTCTCGCCAGCTGTGTTGGCAAGTTAATAGAAAGTCTGATACCCACGCGCTTCGAGTGATTTCTTGAACATCACAATGTTTATCCCGACGTGATGACAGACTTTCTACGTGACCGTTTGTTGGTCGACAACGTCATTAATCTTGTGTCTTAGATTAAACAGCAGAAACCATCCAATCACCTCTCCGTAGCGCTATTTTTAGACGTGAAGGGCGCTTGTAATAATGTTTCTCATGGAGCCATCCTTGACGTGCTCGTGGCTGCTGACATTGGAGGTCGCACTTTTCAGTGGATTCGGAGCTACCTGACCCGAAAAGCTTCTTTGTATTCACCGTGGATGGCCAAACTACCGACCACTACACGAGCCGTGGAGTTCCACAAGGTGGCGTTTTGATGTTGCAGTGCCGGGCAATATAACCAAATAGCACAACTTTGAGAACTGTATGTCTATGTACAATGTTCGCCTAGCAAAGTAACAGAATCCTGTGTTCGCACCGTATAAGCTTAGTTTCTCAAGGACTTATCTTCACAAGGCGTACGCACATGTGTCCCCTCCTCTCCCCGCCCCCTTTCCTAAACAAACCCACACACGCCCATGGCTGATGTCACATATAAGAATAGGCTGCATCCAAACAAGACGCATTGTTTCAGAACCATGCTTTTTTGACTCCGTTACATGAGCCTAACTGACGAATATGTTCATGCTGTATTAAATACAGTTGCACGTTTATGATCGTACTGCAGTTTATTGTTCCTCAGTGTACGGCAAAGTATGTACCTTTATAACCGCCAAACGTGCTCCTATAAATCTGAGTTTTATGGTCGTCCGCAGCGAGTCACTGCCCGTGTCCGTGACGGTAATAATCCCACTGGTGGACAGTGCGGGCAAGTATTCCTGTATCGCGGGGGCCGAAAGATCTATAAGTGAAACCAGTGTGCTGGGTGGGTAGAACGCATGGCTCTAGGCAACTTCGTCAGCATGATATATGAGTGTGGCAACATTTTGTGCCATGTCGATTTTCGACACCATGTACTCGGCTTTGCTTTCCAGCAGTTGGCGGCAGGGAATCCGCGTGCATGTGGCTTTGGAAGCAGCAGAAATGCGCCGGTAGATCTGAGTTTTATGGTCCTCAGGGCAGAGCGACTGCACGTCAAACCGCCGGTCGCTCAGACTCGCGAGCCAATCGTTCTGTGTTCCCACTCCTCCGCCAGATTACGGAATGATTACCCCTGAAGACACTCTGGGGCGACGGGGCCAGTGACCGCTGCCCTACCGCGCACTTCCGACTCCCGTGGGCGCTGTCTATATTCTCGGAGAGACATATATATGAACTCTGCGAGACGAAGTTATGTACTCTCCACAATATATATATATATATATATATATATATATATATATATATATATATATATATATAAACTTCGTGGGCTGGCTATAGTGCGTGGATATGGACCACTGAAAGTGGGCTAACCATTTCATTGCCAGTGTTGCTGAACAGCTATAAATTATATACTATTTTGGCACTCTGTGGACGTTGTCACAATTTGTGCATGTTTTCTGGTGAGAGGAAAACAATGGAGGCTTCCATAAGAAAGAGAAAAGTGCTCTTGTGACTGTCTGTAACGACGTATATTTTTGGCTTTAGCTCGCGACTATGCATAGGCAAGAAAGCTCCTCATCTACACGTGGACAAACACAGTGAAAACACATTATAGAAGCCCTGTTCTGAGGCAAAAACACCGCCACAAACAACACTATGGAAGCTCTACAGGGTGCCGTGAAAAATGCTAAACAGTGAGAAAATATATTTCAAAAGTTTCGGATGTGCGGACAAGTTTTCTCGTGTCCAGGAGTAAGAGTTTTCTCGCGGCATGCCAATGAAGGTTAAATTTCTTTTTTAGATATAATGTGTCCGCTGCCAGCTAAAATAATAAAGATTTAGGACTGTAGATTGTGAACTTCATAGATGTGTGCCAAGGTTCTAAAGATGATGTAGAACATAGGCTCGAGAAAAATATGAAAAGCAAACCTAATAAGGACCCTTGCGGCAGAAAACTGGAGACTTTTTCGGGATTAGATTGACCCGAGCGCACCGCTTCATTTACCGCTCTATTCAGCTCTTGCCGAGACGAGTGATGAATAAGGTTGGGAAAAGCGTTGAATACAGGGAGCAGCAAAGGTTTCTGTAAGAATGGAGTCTGATACTCGAGGCTATTGAACCTTATCTCTCTCTGACTTGAAATGTAGCACTGCGTTGCAGAAGCCTTTCCGTGCATGTGCCCGTTATTACGAGGTGCACGCCGAACTGAAGCTTGCCAACAAGTAATTGAATAAGCTGATTTAATTTTACGACAGAAATTTTTGAACAATTCACTTCGGGTCCCAAAAGGATGCAGATATTTTACGGCTTCATTTTTTTTCGTTACAAAAGCTGCACTTGGTGTTAAGAAGGTGATTACTATGTTTATTTTGTCGTCGCTTACTTGAGTTGCCTTATAGCCTTTTGTTTCTTCAGCTTTGTGCACGTGACGAATGGAATAAGATGAATCTTTATTTTATGCTAGAGCGCTGTTTCTTTTGATGATGCTAGCGATACTCGTTTTCTATCACAGACTTTGCAGAAAGGGGCAAGTATATATTGCCATTCCTTTCGTTTTCTTTTACGCAGCTATATAAATTATACCGCATGTGCTGGTTAACCAGTTTATTTTGTAATAATTTGTGTGGAATATTTCCTATAGCAGAATAAATATTTAAGTAAATAACTCTATTGGTTAATAAGTAAACCTATGCAGTTAGAAACGTGAACAAACTTGACCAAATTTATTCGGCTTACTATGCATCTATCGCGCGCATTGGAACTGCGTAGTGAACCATTCGTGGACGCGTTCACTACTTTGGTTTAGTGGTGATAATGTTTACAGGACGCTTATAAAGAGCGAGCTATGCTTGCTGTCTTTTGTCTAGCACAGCAAAAAGTAGTAGGCATCACTTACGACGCCAATGTCTGCTACACAAATTTATTATCAGTAACAGTTAAATCGAAGACAATCGTTCTTTCTTTCTTCACAGCGATTTATCCATTGACATACATTTCCAATGCAGCTCGAGAACAATCCAATAAGCCCGTCGGCTTTCCGCACCGTCTGTTGCCAAACGTTTTTGGGAGGGCGCCGAAACGCAGAAAAAAAAAAAAAAACCTATAGCGTTGTCTCCGTACGCGTCCATGCGACGTAGTACTTCTTTCTTTCGCTCTGTCGGCTTCACGTCTTTCCTTTTTGACCTCTCCGCGTGGTCGTCAGATGGCGCTGGCGTCACTGATTGGGGGAAGCGCCGCTTCCCACTCTCCCGCCTCATCGTTCCCTATCCACGGCTCCCTTTCCCTTTCCGCTTCCCTCCGCTTCCCGCACAACCACACTGCGCTCTCCGACGGATTCCCGCACTCGCGTTCGCGATCGTCGCGCTCCGGCTGCCACTCGCGCCACGCCAAGCTTCGTCGCCGTTCCGCGCGCCCGGATTCGGAAACCCTGGCGAGTGGCGAGAACTTGATTAGCTCAGCTTTCGCAACCGTAACTCTCAGCTCGCCTGCGGCGATCTCGCTGCGCGCCAAGTCCTGCGCGTCTCAGGTGGTTCTTCGAAAGTTGTTGCCTCCTTAGTTAGAAAAAAAAAAAAAGAAAGCTGGAAAAATGACTCCTCTAGTTGTCAGAACTTTCGTTATATCATTTAAACTCTGACTGAGCTACTTTCGGTGAGGACTAAGACATCAAGAAAACTGAATTTGATTGCGAAATAATTAGCTGCCGTTTCCCGGAAGACGAAGAACTGCGCGCAGTTATTTCCAATTTTACGTTAATTTCGTTGCTTGATTTTCTTGCTCTCGTGTCAGCGTTACGTTTGTGATGCACTGCTTCAAAACCTGCGGTCCTCTTCAAAGAACAATTTGGACCGCAACAAACTGGGCAAAGCCGACGTCGCTAAATCAAACAAGAATAATGCCAAAGTTTGTGTGCACTTGGAAAACAGTGGATGTACTTTTTTCGGCGGCCACGTTTTGCTGTCTCCTGCTGCTTCTTGGGCCAACCGCGGTTGGTGGTACGTACCTGCTTGAATACTTGCTTGATTCCAATATGCAGGATTTATAAACCAGCTGTATAAGTGCTCGCTCCTTACTGTATAAAGAAATATTGTCTTTCGTGTTTTTATACGTCTGCATGCACTTCAATATGTTTTGTTTTTCCTGTGATCCAGTCCACACCATGTTTAGAATAAAGGCTATTTCATTTGTGTACAGAAACAGGTTGCCTCCTATAGCGTCCTAAACCTTGTTTATTTGGCCTGACCAATTGTATTCTGACCACCTGCATCTGCATAGGGCTATCCTTACTTAATGCGTGACAACAAATTGGCGCGAAAAAATATCAACGTATTTCCCCATAGAAACCCGTGATCAGTTAGCTTTTTATTGAGGACAAATCTATGGGTACGAGTTGTTTTCTATTTTCCCCTAATATTGCTTATTTTCTAGTATATCTGTGTGAATGTCAGATGATGAGTTCCAAATATCCATGCTTTTAGTTCAATGGAAATTTTTCCCTCTAATTTGGGGTTGCGTCTTTTTTTCCGTTTTCACGTTAGGAGTTCTACGGCTCTTTCACTCGCTGAAGAGTCCCATTTCTGGTGAATACTTCAGTAGATCTGCGTGGTGGCCCCTCGCCACTGATGATTTCCATTTTATTGTTTCATTCTGCGGCTTAGTTTTCTCAATTGCCCTCATCATTAGTGGGCAAAGTGCATACGGTTTTTTTGTTTGGACTAGAAATCAATAGAATTGTGTACAAACCACCTTATCGCAGCAATAAGGATGATTCGGCAGGAAACATGAAACGGCTCGAGCCAGCACCACCTAGATAGAACATGTTAAGGCCGCAGCAGTGCTTGAAGTCGGCGACCCTACGTCATCAACTGGAGGCGATCAAAGGAACGCGTCTTACCTTGCCGTCACGCTTGTTCATGGGTGCGGCGGCACGCGAATAATGTGTTTACGTATTATCACGTTCTTGGCCCTATTGTCCTGGCTCGTCAAACAATGCGCACAGTAGGTTTTGGTGATTGCTGGGAGTGTTGCAACTTGGAACGTGCCTGCAGTCGCTGGCCGTGTTAGTTAAGTCAAGTCATTTCTTGGATCGAGTTGTTTGCCATTTCTCGTGCTTTCCAAGATCGCGTCCCTGCCCGTGTCGCAACATGATTAGAAAAGTGACCGGATTTCAATAATGGCATGACATTAACGTCCCATGCTAACAAATGTTGTGATCCCAACTGTCGGGAAAGTTACGACCCTGGAGGCAAGATGCGCATGTTAATTTTTGCGCAGGATAATTATCTGCGCAAAAAGGTGGATATTCTCTGTACCGAGAGAAGATGTCACTCCTTTTCAGCACTCCAGGGCGAGTATTGTCGAATCCTGTTTAATCAGGGTTGGTCCGCGTGCTTTCAGGGTTGGCCCGCGCGTCGATCGAAAGATCAACTTCCTCTATGAGCTGCTTGATTGGCTAGCAGTGTGGAAGGAAAGAATGATAAGTTAGACAGCGGTAAGGAAACGAAAGTGGCCAGTGCCGCCCTTCACCAAACTCAGGACGGCATTGAGTTCGCCAAATACTGATTAGATGACCGCTTTGGCAAGTACAAGCGCTTAACTGGTGCACAGTATCACGTGTCACTGATGCAGGTATATAAATGTGAAAACGAATTGCGGCTGTAGAGCACGCTATACCGACGGCCGACACAACTGGCAGCTGAAGCGTTTATGAACGATGACAGGACCTTGACATAGAAACAAGCAATGTAACTACTCGCTGCAACGTAGTGGTGAATCAGGAGGTGCTTTCCTAGATCAAATAAATCATACTGGTCGTGGTCTACGTGGCGAGATGCGCCGACTACGCTACCTTGAAGAAGGTCAATTGTGAAAAATGCAGTTAGGCACTGACACTCAACAAAGAAATAAACATTTCTATTTCTGAAAGGCACTATTATCTCATCAGAGCGCTGTACTGAGGGGGGCTGGTACACCCAACAATGTTTTTCGTCTGTGCTGTAGCTCACATCTACGCTGTTGTTGAAGAGCTATCAGTAATCATGAGCCCTTCCACTCGGTAAAGGTGGATAACCAGCGAAGCTGTTTAGCACCCGACACAGAGGTGACAGAGAATGGGGAGGCCGCGAATATTCCGGACTCCCGAGGAGCAACGGCCTACGAAGAGCGACGGCAGGAACAGAGACGAGAATGCCATCGTCGCCGGGAGTGTGCGCTACACGTGGCCTCCCCATTACGACGAGAGAAGTAAACTTCAAAATGAAGAACGGCACCTTGTCTTATGTACACAGGCGACTGTACACAGGTATGTACACAGGCGAGCACTTGATACGCTACGCCGAAACAGCTTGTGTGAGTTCTGCCTCGGCCTCTGAAGTTGCTGCATTCATACTTGAAGCCTTAGTACTGCGTCACGGTTAGTGCCGCATCATCAAACCGGTTTTGCGGAAAAACCGGTTATCCGGTTATTCGATTCACCGGTTATTCGAACTTGAAAACCGGATAACCGGGTAACCGGAGAGATCGGTTATTCGTTTGGTTATTCGGTTAATAGTATCGGAATCGTATCGGATCGGATATTCGGCTAGCCGGATATTTGTTCTTCTGTACTTGTGCCGAAATTACGTCTCTTTCTCTCTAGTATTCTTATATTTGTAGCTATTACTTGCGAAGCAGTTTTTCGTAAACATTTGCAACTTTGATAGTATCTGTATAGTCGCGCACGTCTTGGTGCTTTCATGGTCGTTTCGTGAACTCTGTAGGTACCAAAACTGGCATACTATGACAAGAGTGTATGACGATCATAAATGACATGAAGGTCATGACATGCGTGTCATGTAGGTCATAAAACAGCCGCCTACGTGTTGGTGCTCTCATGGGCGAAAATAAAATACCCAAAGTGGCTACGAATCGATAATTAATGATGGTAATAGGTGCAAGTACGGTTATGATAGTATCGATAATGATAGTAGAATACAATAATCACTCAATAATGACCTTGACTAAGCAAAAGACGACAATGACTTAAGGAAAAAAGATTAACACTAAAAAAACTGCTGGAATGGGTTCGGATGTGGGCATTAAGTGAAGGAAAAACTAAAGGATGATGGTAGAAGTCGTCATGACTATGACTCAGCAAAAACGACAATTACTCAGCGAAAAATGATTAACACTCAAAAACCTCTGATATGGATTCGGACACGGGTACTAAGTGAAGGAAACACTAAAGGATGATGGCAGAAGTACTAGTCATTAGCATGTCTCAGCAAAAATGACAATGACTCAGCGAAAAAAGATTAACACTCGAAAGCCATTGGAATGGGTTGGGACACAAATGATAGGTCGAATGTCATGACATGCCGGTCATGTAGGACATGAAACAGCCGCCTATGTCTTGGTGATTTCATGGTCGTTTCATTAACTTGGTAGGCACTGCTTCGCTGCCCCACTGCTTCGCATAACACCGATTCCCCACAGGGCGTGGGATCTGCCGGCTTTCTTTTGTTGTAACTGCTCGTGCGAACCCGATATCTGCTCTGGTTAACCTCCTTACCTTTCCTTTCTGAATTTTATCTTTCGGAATTGCTGCTCTCTGTAAAAGCGCACTAGCACAGTGTCACTACTAGTGCGGTTCTAGCCAGATTTTTACACGTCACAAAAAATAAAAGTTGCCCGTAACAATTACAATTACTTCCTTCAAAAATGTCACTGATTGCAGTTGCCAATTACACCCCCGTCAATGTTTTTGACACGTTATTGAAAGATAGCATTTTATTTCCACGTTACGTTCGCCCCAATTTTTATTAACATTGCACAAATATAGTAAACACACGAAGCTCACCTAGCTATTTCACTACATTACACGAATATAGTAAATACACAAAGCTCACCTAGCTATTTCAATGCGTCCTCTGTGGCCCTGTACACCTTGTTTATCGTCACTCTGCAAGTGCACTTGAACATTTCTGTCTGTAATTCTCACTCCATTTTTTTAAATCATCAGCAATAATACTGAAAATTCTCACCATGTGCACGCGAGAGGGAAGGGCGCTTTTTAACGTACAGGTGCTCTCGGGAGGGCTAATGAAAAGGTGGTGTAGTCACCACTATCAAATCATAACGGCGCCGGTTCAGTTGGTCGTCCAACATGTGGTGGATGAGCGTTAGGATGAGGCAACGGATACAGATGCCCTGGTTTGCCTTTCCGAAAATGTGCAACCACAAGGATGCTGGTGGCACAACTGCGGGCATTCTAGTATAGTTCAAGTTATGTGCTCCGCGATGTATTGCCTGTTATATCTCTTCTTAAGAAATTTGACTGATTAATAGAAATACAGCGACCGTTACCGAGTAAAAATTAATCAATCACTTACAAAACTGCGGAAAATATAATTGATTACAAGCAATTAATTTGATCGAACTTTCGCAATAGTTCTTATCTGCAAAATATCTTGCGCCGCACGAGCGTGCTTTAACCTCGTGAGACTCGACGACCCTCCCCGACATATCTACGCTTCAAGTGAGTTCTAGTTAAGAAATAGCACGTTAAGCTTGAAAAACCCAGTTTTTGTTTTATTTATTTATTTATTTATTTATTTATTTATTTATTTATTTATTTATTATTTATTTATTTATTTATTTATTTATAACAGTACCCACAGCGCAATTTCTGGCATTACAGTGGAGGGCCGGGGGGTTGAAGAAGGAAAAGGTGCACAATGTACTACCGCGCTCAGGCGGCGAAAAAACACAACAAAAAACATTGAGATAGGAAAAACACAAAATTATTAAACATAAAAATTTCACAGCAAGGAAGAAAATGAATGACTTGATGTTATGGACACTATCTCCTCAGGCTGTTCTGTTCCAGTCAGAAATTGTTTTGGGGAAAAAAAGACGTTTTGAAGAGGTCAGTCCGGCACCTGTATTCTTTAACTTTGAGCGAATGGTGTCTTCGGAGTGACACCTAATCAGGGCTAAATATATATTGGGTTCGGTCAATGTCAGTTTTTGAATGAAATATTTTATGAAAAAATTTTAACCGAAGAACTACCCTACGTTTTTGAAGTGTGTCCCAGCGCAAAGTGTTTTTCGCACTCGATACGCGGAAAAACCCACCATAGTCATTAAAAACGAAACGAACGGTCAAATTCTGAACTCTTTCTAGCTTTTGTATGCCTTTGACCTAACTGTTTTCCTATCACAGTTAGATGCTAAAGGCAGGACCTCCTTGTACGTGAAGAAAGTAGCCGTCTCCTCAGATTCGTTGATGTAAGAACTGTTTTTATTGACTGAACCACATATATAGGTGAACGTGTAAAATGTCGTCATAGGCTCGCGCGTTGAAGCTTGATTCTAGATAGGGAATAAATAAATCTTCTATAATTCTCACGATGTCTTAGAGTTTGCGAGTACTTTTCATCCTATAAATATGTCTGTTGAATGAAGGAGGCTATATAACAGAACCAGGCGGCTTGCATCTTTCTTCTAGTTGAGCATCTGTGTGCGCTCCGAGATTATTTTCGAGCGAAGATAGCATTCACGCTTAAGATTTTACCCCAAGAAGGTATCTAAAACACTTTTTTAAAACACTATTTAGTGCCCCAATAAGAATTAAAGATAAGAATTAATTAAATTAAGAAAACACGTTAAAGAATTTCGATCGCAACCACAAGTTCTTGAAAAAGAAAAGCAGTCATCACTTGTTCGTGATACTGATATTGTACCGTCTTGGGTCAATTTTACGAACAAAATGTCGCCTTATATAAGAAGGTAAAAACAGCACTAAGTATACATCTCCTGCAAAAATAAAATAGGTAGATTTAAAAGCAATTTTTTTTTACGTAATAAGCGGACTTGCTGCCCTTGTTGTATATGAGGGCCACTTTGCTTTCTATAGAAGGGTCAGTCACATCCTTTTTGTTTATTTGGGGATTCTGAACAGCCGCATAATTCGTAGTATTTAACCATTCACTCGAAATTTACATTATTGTTTCTGTATATATAGATGTGTTATTTCTGAAATGAAACCACTGCTACCAGGTGGACAAATTGGCAAAGTTATTAAGCATACAGCCTTAGCTCTGGCTGCCTTTGATCTTGGTCTAAATGCGTTAACGTCACTGATCAGAAATATGGTCCAAGTATAGTCATATTATACGAGCTGATTACTTTTACGTGCATTACTGAACAGTGACCACGAAGAAAGAATAACAGGAGGTGAAACTATGGGCCAGCGCCAGCGCTAGCACTTGTCGTGAATGTCACGCTGGGCGAGGAGGAGACGTGCCGCTTCAGACGTGCTTCGCGGGTGGCGAACGTTGGCGCGGCAAAGAACTACTTCCCTCGCGGTCGGAGCGGAGTGAGTGGAGCCGCGATCATGGAAGGAAAAAAAAACAATCCCTTTTGGACGGCGCCCGGCGTCGTCTGCTACTGGCCGCTTGCGCTGGGTTGTCGGATGCCACAGAAAGTTTTGTGCCAGCGCGGTTTGCACTCAAGAAATAGAAGACCTGTAGACCGTTTTGGTATAAACATTTTTTTTCAAGATTTAAATTCAGGATCACATGCTTGTTATGCGGCAATAAGAGTTTTCAATGTAGGTAAGACCCATTCAAGCGCTAAGGAGTAGCCGGCGCCTTATTTGTGCGTCAACATCTCCTCATATCATACCAATAAAAAAAAAAAGAGCAAGAAACTAGCGCACTTGAAAGATCAGACGATATCTGATCTTAGCCAGGTTCGTATAGAAAGAGCAGACCATCTGCAACCCTAACCATGTGCCTATGAAAAACTGCACTTCGTGCTTTTCAAGTTTTCTGGCGTAACGAAAAACGAGAATTTTTTCTACTTTATTGTCATGCGCCATAAAATGAGCCGATCAGAGTATGCGATACATAGCTATTGTGCGGGGAAACAAATGTCATTATATTTCTGCGGCACGTTTGGGGAGACGTGGACAGACGGAGCAGCAGAGTAGAGCAGAGTCTGCCGCCCGCTTTGCGCACTCAGAATAGTTCTGTAGATCCTCCACTGCTCCTCTACGATGTCAGTCTAATAAATGTTTTTCCCTCCTCCTTCGTGTGGATGCGTTCACTGATTATCGAAAATGGGGCGCCGATACTTCGTCCCAAACTGTAACAGCGGATATAAGTATTGCGCGGAAAACGCACGGGCACATTTTGAGCCGTCTGATAAACATCATATTACAAAAGATGAATGAATGATCTGCGCATGTGGCATCGGGATACATGCAATAGAACTGAAAATTTGGATAAGCTATTAGTGTCACCAAATATTCGTGTCCGAATATTCGATTATCCGGCTAACCGGTTATTTAATCCGGTTATCCAGAATATCCGTTTCTTGAAAACCGGATAACCGGTTAACCGGTTTTCGAGACCGGATTCACTTCTCTCCGGTTAAACCGGATAGCCGGTTTTACGGATATTTGCAAGCACTAGTCACGGTGCTCCTCGCGTCATCCTGAGCGACCGTGGAAAAGTATTCCTCTCGCAACTCTTCGACGAAGTACTCAGAGCCTCCGGAACCACCCACAAGACTACCTCCAGCTACCATCCGCAAACCAACGGCCTAACAGAACGATTTCATCGCACGCTATCAGACATGACAGCCATGTACATCGAACCAGATCACAGAAACTGGGAAGCAATTTTGCCATTCGTGACTTTTGCGTGTAATACCGCCGTTCAACGCACGACCGGTTACTCGCCATCCTACCTTGTCTATGGTCGTTCGTCCTCTTCCTCTCTTGACGCTTCTTCCTTCGCTCCGACTGTCAAGAGATGTCCATCCTCCTGGGCAAATATGTGTCCCGCATTCTGTGTTGTCGCCAGCTCGCCCGCATCAACACCGAAGCACGGCAACAGGACCGCAAGCAGCATTACGACGCCTCTCATCGCTTAGTGTGCTTCCGCCCTGGCGAGGAAGTGCTGCTCTGGACACCAGTTCGTACTCTTGGCTTGTGTGACAAGTTGCAACTTCCGTTCATCGGCCCCTACAAAGTCTTGGCTCTCCGGTTAACTATCGCGTCGCACCTGTTATTGTTCCAAATGACCGCCGTTGCCGCGCTGCTGAGGTTGTCCACGTTTCCCGCATGAAGCCTTTCACGAGCCGTTCTCCGTCCCCTTGAATTGCGGCCAGGATGGCCGCTCTCACGCGGGGGGAAATTAGTATGGACATTTATTATGCTATTCATTGTCATCTGAACATGACCATTATCACGTGGGGTTCTTCTTCATCATCGCTTGTGGGGCTCTCTCTTGTGTGTGAGCTGTGCTTTGGGCGTGGTCGGTTCGCCGCATCTCCGACGTGCAATAAACGTCGTGGTAACTGCTGCGTCACAGTATACATATACACCGGATGTTTCGGCGAATACTTCTAACAAATTTGAACTGCCTGTGGCAGATAGCAGCATTCTAGTTAATTAATGAGCTCGTCTACTTGAAGATGCGGACATTACTTGCACAATAAATTGAAATGCATATAGTATAATTAACAAATTTTCACTAATTCAGTTTTTATAACTAATTACCTTATGGCATATATTGCAATTTACAAATTCTAGCCGGACAGTGCACAAGGCGGATCCACTTGGAATGAATTCTCAGGATGCCATCAGTTTCGAGATATTAATTCCCCAACTTTGCGGAGAAATGCATTGGCTTTCCAGTTGCTTTTGTTCAATGCGTAAAAACGATGTTGTGGTAAGAAAGTAAATGCAACGACAGTGTATTTTACAGCGTAAGCTGCTATGGGCTACTTCCAATACCCGTTTCCGTTCGCGATGATGCCGCCGCCGCCGGCGTTTAGCCGCCGTGACCGCTATCGCTGGAAATGCGAAAAAAGTACGCGTTTCCCGCCGGGATCGAACCCGCGCCCTCTGCGTGGGAGCCACATACTCTACCACTGAGCCACGCAAGCCCTTGCTACCTGCCAGCGGAAATGCCCTATAAGGCAAGCGCGCAGGGGCAGACGACCCGAGCCTCCGCCAGTATGGTGACGCCATCTAGGTAAGGTGCCTGCAAACGCTGCGCGCGCAGGTGCAGACGGCGATATGCGATTCAGACGAGGCGCGCAATCAACGCGCTCCCGAGCTGCCGAGCCTCCGCCAGTATGGTGGAGCCATCAAGTTATGGTGACTGCAAACGCGGCGTGCCGGACATGTAAGTTGCAGTTGTAAGGCTTGATCGGGCTCAGCAGACTGCTGTGCAGAGAGCATTACAAGCCGCAGCTAGCCGTCGACGCCGGGCGGACAGTTCAGATCGTTCTCGTCAAAACGAGGCGAACAAACTGCCTCGAAGACCCTGTTGTGCGTGGTGCCCAAATTGGAGCTACACTTGAGCCGCTCCACCAGCTTACGCTGTGACTGTGCTGCGTGTCCCGCGCAGGCCTGTGACTTTTTACCGCACGTTTGACGCTGCATATCTCGTAATTGGTGACATCCACACAATTCTTTTCAAGTGGATATGCCTTGCAATCTCACCAGCTAGACTTTGTAACTCGCAATATGTGCCATAAGACAATTAGTTAAAACTTAATTAGGGAATTTTTGAATTAGTCGATTATGCATTTCAATTTCTTGGGCAACTGATGTCCGCCTCTTCGAGTAGACCCGCTCATGCACTAGAATTGCGTTATCTGCCACAGCCAATTTTGAATAAATTTTGAACGTGTTCGCGGAAATATCCTGTATATGTATACATACGTACAAACATTTTTTTTTTCATTTTTATGAGTTGGCAAGAGCTGACTCAACTACTAGTAGTCAAAAAGAAAAAAAAAAAGAAAAATCGTTGCCAAAGTTGCAGGCTCCTAAGCAAATGTTTGTCTATTTTGTTCTTTCTTCCCACGAAACAGCGCAATTCTAGCGCCGTAACGAGATGGCAGCCGTCGAGCTGTCCGCTCATTTCAGACCTTTCCGTGGGCTCGTTCACTCGTTCGCTTGCCCGCTCTCTCAGTGCAAAAGCGGCCGGATTTGGGCCCTATCATTATTCATTAATGCACCCCGCGAACCAAGTCCTTGTAAGCCGTTGTTCAAAATTAGGCAGCGCACTTTCCCCGATTTAATCTACTTCTTGGCGTGTTCCGTTCTATAGTGGCAAGCCATTCCAGGCTTGCGAGCCTTGGCGTCCGTAGTACGAAGACGCAGACGAGCGGCACTTCTGGTGGCTGGATGGTCGCGTTATGAGGACGTCTTTAATTAAACTTTTGAAAGCCGTACGCTAGGCCGACTTTATCTCAAAGTCGAGGGAGAGGTTGCCGGATACTCAGCTCTGCATGCGTGCTCTCACCAGAGAACCTGTCGGAGCAGACGCAGCTTTCGTTGTGTTTAAGTATTCCCTTTGTGCCGTTCTCCCGTGCTTCTTTTTTTTTTCTTCTAATTTAATGGCCTCATACACGAGGCTTCCTTTAGCGTCTCTCAAATGCCTTCCGCGTACACTGCCCTGAACAGGGCGTCGTTGGCGCGGGAGGCAACTTCGTAAGCGCGTCATTTGTATTCATGGACGCGATATCGGCCCTTCGCTGATTCTCCTCCCGTAATGAATAATCCAACAGGCGAAAAAGTGGAGAATGCCTGGCGATCGAAGAGATTCCAATGCGAATGGAAGCGAGCAGGATGCTTCCGTGTAGCAGTCGTGATTAAGATAGTAAAGGGGAGGGCTCCGGGTGTCCGTGTGAGTATCGACATCAATAATTTAGGGAGCTGCGTGGTTCTTGTGCAGGGATAGCGGTGCAGCTTGCTATTGCTTTCGCGTTTCACTTAGAACCCGAATGTTGCTCGCCAAGGTGGCGATCAGGGAGCAGGACATCGGGCATCAGCTTTGAGCTGGCGATTAGGCGTTTCGCAGATATTGGTGATTTGCTGGCTGATGGGCAACATCGTGTACTTGTGTCACGATAGCGGATTACTCGCGAAGGCTGGTTCCTTAGCAAGTCGCTATAAATACATTTTCGCCGTGGCGCTTCTGTTAGCACGCCAACACAAACTGAGAACTCTCGCTCACTTGCTTATAATGCAGAATAAAACTGCTAAAGCACAAGTCTGTTTGCGATAAGCCTAGCTGGTTTCCAATGCGACGTTAGCATTTTGTTGCGCGCTAGGACCTTAGTGAAATAAGCTGTTGCGAGGTGAGAATTAGTCCTAGCTTATTTGACGTCTGAGAGTAACGATCTGCGCTTGAAGACGGGATAAAAGGGATGGTACGAAGTAATAGCGCTTTTTAAAAATTTGCCTTTTATTTGTTTTACGTCAATGCCTAACGGAAGACAAGGCCATAGACTATAATGAGTACAAGTGAAGGTGTGTTGCCACCGAAAGTGGGATTTTCCTTCTGCCTGCGCCGAACTTGTACCTAACTAATTACTTGTAATCAATTACATCTTTTTGTAGTTTTGTAACTGATTCATTACTTTTTTACTCAGTAACGCTCACAGTAATTAAGTTACTCTTAAGTAGTAAATTACATGCAAGCGGTTACCTTAATAACGAAGCAAGCTGTAATGCGCGACACAGCTTTGAATCTTTGAATTTGACCGGAATAACAGTAACCCGCCGTGGTTGCTTAGTGGCTATGGTGTTGGGCTGCTAAGCACGAGGTCGCAGGATCGAATCCCGGCCACGGCGGCCGCATTTCGTTGGGGGCGAGATGCGAAAGCACCCGTGTACTTAGACTTAGGTGCACGCTAAAGTACCCCAGGTGGTCAGAATTAATCCGGAGTCCCCCACTACGGTGTGCCTCATAATCAGATCGTGGTTTCGGCGCGTAGAACCGCATAATTTAACTTTTAATCGCAGTATACGCCTGCGATCGTGCCACGCAGCAGCCTCGCGAATGCGCATGTTCAGACAAGCAAACACGGGCGCTCACTATTTGTTTCTTCATCTGAACTTTAAACCAAATGTCAGCCGACAAATTGAACTGGCTCTGCTATATGGCTCGATATGGATGGCCCCTTCGGACGATGATCCTACGACGGACAATTGATCCTACGGCCGATTTCTCCAGATTTTTATTGTCCGTTAAGAACACCTCCGGGCGCCAGCAACAATACAGCGCTTCATAGAGGACCAGAGTTGAGATCGCGGTATCGAGTAAGCGTAATCGTGTGCGCAAGGTGTTTGTACGTTACAGCAAACGCAAGACGAAGAAGGAAAATGACCAAAGAAAACTTTTTTTAAAAAGAGATTGTTAATGAAGATAAACAACATGCGAACAGTTGCAGAGGACGCAATGAAAGTACTAGGCCAGCATGTTCTGTTTACTGTATTTGTGGGCTGTTAATAAAATGTAATAATAATAATAATAATAATAATAATAATAATAATAATAATAATAATAATAATAATAATAATAATAATAATAATAATAATAATAATAAAAGAAAATAACGCCAAAGTAAGCTATTACATTTAGTAATTGCTCAAATACTTTCGTGAAACAGTAATTGGTTGCTGTAATGAATTACATTTTTGAATGAATTAACTGTATTGCAATCGGTTACCTTTTTTGTAACGTGTGCAAATTGGGCTTGCGTGTTGTGTATCACGATAACACGCGTTCAATAATGGCGATCATTGATATTCTTAGTAAACAAAAAATTGTACAGCAAGAAGTGCATTAAAAAAAAGGGAACAAGAACATTTGTAGTCTTTGAGCTAGCAAGCTTGGCTCTTATGCGATATGGTAATGCTTTTCTCTTTGACAGTGGGACTTTAGAAACCCGTCAACTGAGTCTCTATTCCACACACACGCACGCACACGCGCACGCGAGCGCACACACACACACGCGCACACACACACACACACGCGCACACACACACACACGCGCGCACACACACACACACGCGCGCACACACACACACACGCGCGCACACACACGCGCACACACACACACCACACACGCGCACACACACACACACACACACACACGCGCACACACACACACACACACGCACACACACACACACCACACACACACACACACACACACACGCACACACACACACACGCGCACACACACACACGCGCACACACACACGCGCGCACACACACACACACGCGCGCACACACACACACACGCGCGCACACACACACACACGCGCACACACACGCACGCACACACGCGCGCGCACACACGCGCACGCACACGCGCACACGCAAGTATAACACACACACATACAAGTATAAGACACACACACACATACAAGTATAAGACACACACACACATACAAGTATAATACAAAAAAGAATGTTTATGTGCAAGAGTTTTACAAGTGTTGAAACAGACAGTATACCAAATTGGGAAGTATACCGAAAAACAAATGAATCACGTAATTTTAGGGAGGGCGTGTGTATGTTATAAATAATGCCGCCTGCCCACGCCAAGCATAAGTGGAACTATGCGTTTTAATATATACGGTGCTATAGTTAGCGCCGAACGTAACGATATATGTAGCACATCAACCTCTGGTGCAATTATATTAATCAAATTGTACGTTTTAAACGTCCCGAGGCTTCAATCTGTTCATGAGAGACGCCGTAGTGATATGCTACAAATTAATTTTGCTACCTGGACAAGGTGATTCAGTGAACACATGCCACAATAGTAATCACAAATGTAACTTTAATTGTGCTTGCTTGCCTACAATTCTTCGGCTAAATTCAAGACACTTGATTCTTAAGTTAGTCAATGATCGTAATATACTACCATATTCCTTTTCATTGGCCGAACTTTGTGTCGGGAAAGTTAACTACGAGACGCGTTTCAAGCGTTTCAACTAATGTGTCTCTGATGCTCCGTCACACAGTTAAGGTTGTTTTGAAAAGCTTTCAGGTCAATGCAGAGAGAGTGAGAGAAACGCTAATTTGAGAAGCGCAAGCCACGACAACTTAGTGTACAATGTGGCTTGGAAGATTTACTTATACCGTCGCGTATAGTGGCCCACGTTTTATTGTAACAATTTTGAAAGAATCTCTTGCCCGATCCGCTTCTTTGTTTTTCTCCAGATTTCGCATGATGATTCCATTTTTTTAGTTCGTATCGTTCAATAAAGCACGTGGCAACACTGTTGCCCTGTTTAGTCCAAACATTTGGTTGCGGGCAAGCATCTTTCTAGGAGCTCGCTTCTCAGATGGCAAGGTGTGCATTCGACAGTAGGGATGGTCGATTAAATGTTTTAATCGATTAACGATTAATCGTTCGTCGCTTTAGCGTATCATCGATTAATCGATTTCGATGCGGGGTTTTTCGTCGATTAATCGATTAATCGACTTTTTTTCGGGCGCTTTAAAAAGGCTGAAACACTGTTATCTATTCACGTAAGTACCTATTTTAACGCTTGAAAGGTGGAACCAGGATAAGACATAGAAGCGTGTAAATTTTGATAAAGAGTAATGTTTAATTTGTTAGAGGTCAACTATAATTGCCACTAGTGACTAGTGAAGGAATAAGCAATATACAGAGTGTTCATATTGACACGTGTACTTGTTTATCTTTCCCCGGTGACCGCTTTTCACCGGCTAACAAATGTTAAGGTGGTGGTCCGGTGCCACCAGCCCCCCGTTTCGAGTATTTTTGGAGCAACCGTTGTGGCTCTTCTACTTAGGATATAAAGTTGTCGTATATGCCATAAAAAAGCCTAATTCTTGTAGATTCCAACTATTTATATTATAAAGAAATTGAATAATGTGATTTAGAAATAAATGTTCAAGATGAAGCATGATATACATGGCTTTTGCGAAATGTGTCTCAGTTGTGACCATATTTAGAAGAAACTACCGCATTTACTGCATTGCGGCTTGCTCTGTAGCTTTAGGACATATAATTCTATTTCCTAGACGCAGCAAAATAATGTTGAATTTTTACTTTTTAGATAATTTGCTTTTGAAGATTGCCAAGTATCGCAACTTCTGTTGTAAACAGCCCGGCCACTACATGCTCTAGAAAGCTAAATTTTGGACAATTAGAGTTCAAGGAATTTCCATGTAGGACGCTAAATTTCATTCATGTACCTTTATTAGTTTTACACCGCACCTTCGTAGCTTTAGTACTTTCCCGCAAAAATGGGCAAAAGTAGGACCAGAATTCTAAATATTGCTTAATTTAGGTCGCATTATTAGGAAAGCCAAGAAAGGTACATAAATTAAATTTTGCATCCCAATTGAAAATGGCTTGATCTCTAATTTGTCCAAAATTTAGCTTCCTTGAGCGTGTAGTTGCCGGGCTGTTTACAACAGAAGTTGCGATATTTTGGCAAACTTCAAAAGCAAATTACCCAAAAAGTAAAAATTTAACATTGTTTTGCTGCGTCTAGGAAATAAATATGTCCTAAAGCTACAGAGCAAGCCGCAATGCAGTAAATGCGGTAATTTCTTCTAAATATGGTCACAACTGAGACAAAGTTCGCAAAAACCATGCATCTCATGCTTGTTCTTGAAGATTTATTTCTAAATCACATTAATCAATTTCTTAATATTATCTATAGTTAGAATATACAAGAATTAAGCTTTTTTATGGTATATACCACGACTTTATATCTTAAGTAGAAGAGCCACCGCGGTTGCTCCAAAGGTACTCAAAACGGGGGGCTGGTGCTGCCGGACCGCCACCTTAAACGTTATCGCTCGGCGCAGGAAGTGCCTCCATGTAGTATCGAAATTTTCTCGAACGTTATCGATGCTTCTATCCGTTGTCAGTTGTCACCGACGCTTATGCATGTAATCTGATTGTATGAGCGACGCCAATTGTCTAGTACCTTCTGGAAGACACGCGCGTACCAGAGATTACTCTGGAACCTTCGATGACTCATGTATAAAAGCCGACGCGCTTCGCCGCTGATCAGATTTCGACGATCGCCGATTTTGTTCGCGGCTATCATTGTGCTTCGAGTGAAATTTGCTTTTGTGGGCACAGGCTCGCCCAATAAAAAGTCCGTTTCGTCATTCACAGTTTTGCGACTGTTTTCTTCATCGTAACTACTACGTGACAACTACTACGGAATTTTTAAAAATCGCCTGTGGCAGGTAGCATAATTCTTATCGTTGAGCGGTGGACATTAGTAGCACGAGCAATCGAAAGACATATTCAACCAATTAACAAAAATTGACTAATGAACTTCTTGGTTGATTACTTTATGACACATATCGCAATTTACGAATTGTAGCCGGTGAGTTTGCAAGACGCATCTACTTGAAATGAATTTCCAGGATGACATCAGTTTCGAGATACTATTTCTCAAAGTGTGGGACGAAATACATGGACGTTACAGTTACTTTTGTGCTTCAATGCATTTTGGTAAAAAATTAAGTGGAACAGTGCATTTTTACGGCGAGTATGATGGCGCATATCTCCAAACTGGTGTCATTCTGGAAATTCATTGCAAGTGGATACGCCTGACAAGATCACCGGCTACAATTCGTAAATTGTTATATGTGTCGTAAAGTAATTAACTAAGAAGTTAATTAGTGATTTTTTGTTAATTAGTTGAATATGTGTTTCGATTTCTCGTGCGAATTTGCGCCTCATCGAATAACCCAGCTCAATGATAAAATTATGCTACCTGCCACAGGCGATTTCTAAAAATTCCGTAAAACTTAAAAATGAACACCCTGTATGTTCAAAATGGCGCTTGCTGAGGAGGGTGGGCATGGAGGAAGGAATAATTAGAAGAGAACATCGCAGCACGACTGACATCAAGAAGTAATGGCGCAACACGTGATCGCCACATCAGAGCGCGCGGTAGGTTTAATGCTGCCGGGTGCAGGGCAGCAGCGCAGCTGAACGGGTGCGCACTGATTTGAAACTGCTGCGAACCAAACATTATCGGCCAATACGTTGTCACTCAGGGTCACGTGTTGACCCTACTGCGAAGTAAAAAGCGAAGGAAATCGCTTGACGGTGAGTTCGCTTGCCAAGACTAGCTGCCTCACGTAATGCTCTCGCCTAGTTTATTTCTTCCTCCACGGGGGCGGCCTCTCTCCGGGCCCAAGGCAGCCTGTGTGACGTGCGCGTAAAGCGGGGAAGCGCTTGGCCAGCTCGACATGACTCGGGAAAACAGTCGACAGTCGCTCTCGGTCTTCGCAGCCGCGTGGTCATTGCTCGTACTCCGCATTCTACAGTACGATTTCAAAATTTTCACGCCACTTTAGTCACTGTCTGGAAAACGATTAATCGAACTGCTTTAATCGATTAAACCGATTAAAGGTACACATCGATGACGATTAATCGTTTTGCGGCGTACTTTTAGTCGATTAATCGATTAATCGTTCATCGATATTACCATCCCTATTCGACAGTGTCTTTTTTTTTCTTTTTCTTGGTCAAGCAGACGAAGAAACATGGAAACTGCTTTAACAATGATGCAGCCCGAAAAGTATATCTTTCTTGAGAAATTTCTTGAGAATAAAGTAGCGGTCAGCGCAAACTCTTATTTTGATGTTGCTAGAATAACATGCGAATCTTTCTATGTGGGCACATACGATCAGGTGTTAGTATACGGAATTCTCATTCGTTCATTCGACAAATAATTTGATCCGCTCTATAATCCTGCTATCTGATAAAGTCTCCAAATGTTCGCATTATATTTAAGCATTTCTTTTAGCGGGTACGTCAGTTAACTTGGAGATATTCTGCGTGCCACGCCAGGTGGTAAATTAACAGAATTCGACTCCGTGACTTAAGCCGTCTCAGCTGTAATTAATGATATCTGGATAGATGTTGATACCGACAATGTTGGTAAAGTTCACCCATCCGCAAAAGCTTTAAGAATAAGCTGGTCTCTCGTGATGAAAGATTTCTCTAGGCTAATCGCACGAAGGGCTAAAAATACTTCATCAGCGTCCTAACACACGGGGGTGGAAACAAGGCTTGGGACAGGTGAGTTCACACCGGAGTTCGCACAACACACACCCCTTATTCCTTTATCGCTGTCCAGCACACCACACTCTCAGCGACGACCGAGGAAGGAAGTTTGGCTACAACGCTAAAATGCAGAGTGTACCAACACGACTCCGCCGGCGCGCAGTAGAGGAGAAGCTTGAGCTGCAACGTGAATTTAATGCACGAATGACCGTGGACCGCTAATATACAGCACAGGTGTTTAGGCTGACACGGCGCGCAAGACGTGTTTCGGGGCTTGACATGTTTGCTGATGTTGACATCTGCGCGTTTCCAACACTGCTAAGGAGACTATCGCGACACGCGGAGCGTTAAACAAATTTAAGAAATATTATTGGTTTATAACATTTAGTTACAATACTGCCACTCTGTAGCCAGTATGCATGCATAAAGTGATTCTACACATTTGCATGTAGCTGGTCTAGTAGCTCAGAAGTAGGTCAAGCCGCGAATAGGTTTAGCGAATCGGCTTAGCCAATCCTGACCGCACATTTCCGCATTGCTCGGTGCAGCACACGTTATGCCAGATTTTTAAAAATATCTGAACGTAACTTGAAAAGGTCACCTATGGTAGACGGAAGAAGTCTGCTCCTTCGGCTGGATTATTCGAAGAGGCAGTTGCTACTTGCACTGGAAATTGAAGTGCATAATTGACAAATAAAGAAAGAATAAATAGTGAATGAACTTTATGTTCAATCCCTCTGGGACATATATTGCGATTTACGGATTGAAGCCAGTGAACGCACAAGACATATATACTTAGAATGGTTTTTGAGGCTGACAATAGTTTAATATTCTGTACCAATATCCGCAATGAAATGTGTTAGAGCTATATTTGTTCCGCACTGCTTAAAAGGGTTTTTTATTGTAACAGGAAAGGTTATATCGCTGTATATTACCGCAATTTGGACGGCGCTTAATTCAGAACTGGTGCTAATTGCAAATTTCGCTCCAAGTCGTAGTGCCTTCGCTCTTCAAATTGTGGTTTTTGTCCCTAAAACTCCAGAATTTAATTTTGCTCATTTCGCTGAATCTAGATTTCTGACCGCTATATGTGCTAGGGCTCCATAGACGGTGTCACAATGCTGTCGATGCACACATATTGCCTGTTTCGGAACAACGACATCGCATGATGAAGTTCTCCTATGATGCCCATTATGACGATTGTGCTCACGATGATGATGATGAGTCTTCAGACGAGCTTCATTGATATTAAGAATCATGGGTTTTACCGGATTTTTTCTCTCTCTTTAGCATAGTCCATTAGTCTACAAGGTATATGGGCACGTTCGCTTCTCTTAAAATAACTTGGGGGAGCCATCACGTTGGAGTACCTGATTGGTGGTCCTTTGGTGTTTTCTTTATTGAAATGAAAATAAAATGAAAGAGATGTGGTCACCCTATAATGGTGACGGCTACTCCTAGTCGCATAACAGAAGCAACACTATAAAAATATAGGTAGTGAGAAAATGAAAATAGACAACCTCACAGGGCCAGAAATCCACAGCACACGGTCCTATACCCCCACAAACATATAAATATAAAAGGCAAAGGCAAGTCACACCACCATGAGTTTGTAAACAAAGTCACAAACACGCTCAAGCGGTGGCGATGTAGACTGTGATGAGCATGTGAACAGATGAGACTAAACAGAATACAAAAGAGTATAACAGGTGATATACAAGTGCCAATAATTACAAATAATAGAAGCACATTGTAGTTACACTGTGTGGCTATTCAGTGCGATATCTAGTAACTGTTAAGGGTTCCTGTGTCTTCGATAAAAATGTTCGAGTGCGTTCAATGCTTTTCGCTGAGCAATTTTTGATGGCCATGGGCCCAGCAATTTTGCGAGCGAGAAAGGTCGGTGAGGATCAGCGGAGCGTAGCTCTTGTTGTAGTTGCCGTCTTTGCGTCACATATCTGGGGCATTGAAGGAGTAGATGGCGAACATCCTTATCACCGTTGCCACAGGAGCAAGCCGCGGAAGAAGCCCGTTTTATATGGTACAGAAAATGTTTGGTGTATGCTGTCCCAAAGCGCAGTCGATGAATTAGCGCCTCGGTACTTTTCCAAATATTTGCATCTAGCTGGTATGTGAGTTCTGGGTCCACTTCATAACGAATTGATTCCTTAGTATTTTCATTGAACCAGGTTGACATGCACAAGTCCTTCTTTAGTACTCTTAATATTCGTTGCGTGCCCATAGGTGATAAAGCGATGAGTTGAATTTCTGATTTTCTGCGTCATTATGGGCCGATTTTGCCAAAGAGTCCGATAATTCGTTGCCTGCTATACCAGCATGACCTGGAACCCTTATGTAATCTCACTTCACGGTTTCTTTCAGTAGCCTGAGTTAAACTGTTCAGTACAGCGAATGTTATTCGTGCGTGAGGTTGACTGCCATCAATATCTTCAAGACATGTTAAAGCCGATAAGGAGTCTGAACAAATTACTCACTTTTTTGGTGTCTCAAATGTTTTGATAAAATAAGTGGCTTGAAGAATTGCCACTAATTCCGCTATTGTTGGTGAGGACGTGTGTCCTAGCCGACACGCGCACTCTACCTAAGGATAGTATAACATAAGCTGCAGCCGCATTTTCTTTGATCACAGAAGCGTCCGTGGAGTCGGGAATAAATTCTTGGTACTTGTCAAATAGCTGATGTAAAGCTCATTGTTTCGCTGCTAATGTGGAAACGGGACTTTTATTTTGAAAACCATCAATTGACATTTCAATTTTTGGTGCCTGTAGAAGCCATGGTGGGTATCAGAGGTCTGGGTGCAAAAAAAAAAAAAAAAAAAAAAAAAAAAAAAAAAAAAAAAAACGATCGTGGAAATCGCGATTTATGCTCTTGAAACGTGGCATGTATTTGTGCTGCCGGACGGTTCTCTATCATTGAAATAAGTGGGTGCGCAGAATGCTGGGTAGAAATTCTGAAGAGATGTTGGCATGTTTCCAGGCTCCGAATTACACTGAAATGAGGCTCCCGCGCTTCTACAATAGTGAGGTGACTGGACGCAGCTTGCAGGACTCCTGGACACACTCGCAAACTCCACGCCTGCAAGAGCTGTAGACGGTGAAGGGGCGTGTCGTGTTTATTGCGACGACACTGCTCAAAATATCTAACGTAGAGTCGAGGTTTGCAGTAATGACGATATTAGGTTAAAAATATTTCACTCAGATCATTCATTTCTACATTTCATGCTTAACGACTTTACGGGTGCCGAATAATTATGCTTTTATTAACGACTCCCACCGATAAGTGAGATTTTAAAAATCCGGCGTTTCGGCGCCAATACAGCTGCATTTTCAACAGGCTTAAACGACTATAATGCCGGGGGAGCGCAGCTTTACAGCAGGTCTTGATTGAGGCCAATAGTTAATTAGCCCAACGAGACAGGAAATTCTGTCGAAATGACTAGCTTCGAGGGTTGATTAAATACTCAGAGAACTTCCTCGCAAGTGCCGGGAGCAACTGTGTAGGTATATAGCTAATTTGTTGGCGTAGCCCACGCGCGTATTGTTCGTGTGTCCGCGCAGCCTGCGGACACGACGTCGCAGGCTTACGGATAACTGATTGCGCATTGCGGGCTTAGCATGCGCTATGCCTGAGGGTCTGACTCTGCGTCAGACAGACAACCTGTGGTGAGCTTGTGGTGATACCCTTTGGGGAAACAAAACTGCTGCTTGGACGGCAGGTGCTTCACGATCGGCTCAACTCTGCAGTCGACATTATACATAAGAGAATGTTTGACACGTTGATCAATAACAACATCTGCTCTGCACGCCCTAATTTCTCCACCGGACGAAATGAACGACAGCCGTTTTCTCAGGCATTCCAAACTTGACAGAAAATTGAAGCGTGCGTAGCCTAGAAATCATAGTTGAGCGACAAAAGCACCGCGCTGAAGAACCGACCCAATAAGGTGAAGGGAATTAGGCGCCCCGCCGTGCTGGTCCATAGCGGGTGCGCCGCAGCTGTCAATAAAAGGGCTGTCGCAATCTGCTTGGCTGTCACGTTCGTGCGCAACGTCACGACTGAGCTTTGCTTGCGCTTGTATACGGGACCAATAGTGCAGCTTGTTTACGAGCGCTTTGAAAGGCTCGCGTGCTCAAGTAATGCGTTTTTTTCCCGTCATCTCCTTTCTTCGGCGCTGTTTCTCTTGATTGCTTTGTGTACGCAGGGCCCACCACACCGTGCTTATCTCGCAAACGTCCAGGTTCTCTATTCTTTTGTCTGATTGATCAAACTGGGCACGTAATGTTGCTTTGAGCTGAGTTGCATGAGTTGCGACAGGACGGAGATGGTAACAGCGTGTTTATTTTGCTCAGCTCTTACATAACGTAAAGCGCTGACGTTAACTTAAGCAGCAGCTCTAGAACCTCATTAGGGAGGGAGAAAAAACCAGGCGAAACAATTACGAGAGGCATGATGTCAATACAAGTCGGTAAACACATCCAACCCTGCCGCTCCATCCCCCCCCCCCCCCCCAAAAAAAAAAAAAAGAAAAAAAAAAAGATTAGAGAACACACGGAGAGTAGATAGAGGCGGCCAGGATGGGCTGATTGGTATACGTGCCTCCCACAGAACAAATTCTGCTGCGTGAATGCTTTCTACTCAGCGGTAGCACCTGATTGCTCTCGCGCCGGTTTCAGCGCTTTTCACAATTTTCGCTTCTGACACTTTGAGTGATACACCGAAATACCCAAATCTCAGTGGGAGCCGCAGGCGCTTCGCGTTGCGAAATACTCGGCATAACGTGTTCTTTGTACGCATAGCGGCTACTCGTGCTGTACTTGGTGATGCGAAGCTAAAGGAATTTCAGTTTTGAACGGAAACAGAGTAGAAAGAAAGAGGTTTAACTCTTGCACACCTAGTTATCATCCAAGTGCACGAACGTTTCTGCATTTTGTCCCCATTGAAATGCGGCCGCGATCCAACCCGCACCCTCGCACTCAGCAGTGCAACGACATATAGCCACTAAGTTACCGCGGCGGGTGTTGTACGCTCTATATTTTTGTGTCTTCACTCTTTTCTTGTATTTATTATCAACAATGTTCAGATACCGCTTCTACGGTATTTTAATATTCCACTCTTTTATAACTTAATACCCATTAACGCGAATGTGTTAATGGTCATTAATCGTCTCTGTCTTTTCAGTAAGATCCTTTTCAGTGAGATGACTCGTTTTTTTTTTTTTACCACCCGTTTATATTTCCCAACGCATCGACCTCCGTTACAAAGTTGGAGTATCTCATTGCCACAACAATTTCTACTTCAACTCATTTGTTCCCTTGTTGCGTGCCGAGTCGGCAGGGCGGATTCTTTGGGTGTTTCCCCCGATGCCACCCCCTTCGCCTACCAGGCGACAGTGCTCGCGACACCGACCATGACAAGCTGACCGTCGCGGAGATGCCACTGATTGATGCGAGGGGCGAACTTCGTGGAATTACTACCGTGGGAATGGCGACGATCTCGGTTTCCCAGATGGCCACGCAGTTGCGGCAAATGCGAGGGCGAGGGTACAACATTTGAGGCGGAGGTCTCTGAACAATACGACTCCTCTGATTGGCCGCACCAAGGTCATGAGATTCCCTAGTCGGGTCAACTAGGGAAGACGACTGTTTTATAAGCGGACACTTTGGGTAAAGTGGTGTGTACTGACGTGTTCTCATGTGTGCTGAGAAATGTAGTGAGCTGAGACATTCAAAGTGCTCCCCCATGGAGTGGGCTTCCATATTTGGAGCCACTGTAAATATGTAGAATAAACCCTTTTTCTCTCGCTCTTACTCCCGGACGTACTCATCCTTATGCCCGAAGGATCACCGGCCCAAACGCTACCCCGAGTCCCAACACCCTCCCCCCCCCCCCCCCCCCCCCCCCTACACGCTCCGACTGAAAGCACATTCCCGCCGCCATTGCTTCAATCACAAATAAAATTGCCTTCAAACTGTCAATACTGGAATCATTGTATAATTGTATTATCCTGCTGTATTTTTTTCTTTTGATTTGCATGTTTTACCCCCTCCTCTCTGTAATGTCTTGACCTTGAGAATAAATAAATAAATAAATAAATAAATAAATAAATAAATAAATAAATAAATAAATAAATAAATAAATAAATAAATAAATAAATAAATAAATATTATTGTTAGTGTAGCCTATGAATGCTGCTAAGCTCGATCCAGAGCAGGCGGTTTGAGCCCGCGTAGAAAAATGAATAATATACCTACCTGCCAAAAAAAATTGAAAACTTAAAAATAAATGAATAAAATGATAGCGGCTTTCATCAACCTCGCTAGCTTCAGGTTTCATGTGGTTGCGACACTAAATCTAAGTGCTGCTTATGTAAAAGGAAAAGAAAGACTTAGGTTTTGCCTTTCCTTTTAAGAGTCTTGGTAATGAGAAGATTACGTAAATGTCTTGACGGATCAAATTTAGCCTTTTACTTTTCCGAGGCACACATGGAAAGAAACGAAAGAAAGCGTGATTGTTATATCACTCCTTGTGAACCGGAGTAACGCACCAAGTTCTTCGACAACAATGAAAAGTACATAAATTTGTCCCTACCTTTTTTTTTCGACCTGATTTGCGGAAATACATCTTAAAATAAACACATATTTGAAATGAAGCGAGTCCATTTCACTCAGCAAAACAAATCGGGAGGAGAAAACGCGCCACCTTGAAAAAAAAAAGAACAAAAAACGTACCGCGACAAATGCAGCGTCTAGCCAGTGTCTATCTATTCAGCTACAGAGGCGGAGACGCGAACATGCAGAAAAAATCTTTTACCCAAAGGCGAAGCGCATCATGCTGTTTTCAATAAATCTATACTGCCTATAGCCTCCCTATTCAATGGTCTCAATGAGATCACTAAACAACAAACCGCCCTTTGGTTCCTACGTGGCTGTTTTCCGGCCTCACAAACGAGACCTCCCGCAGGAAGGCGCGTCAAACTTCTAAGGCTCGAAGCCCAACACCGTGTTCGCCTGCTCACTGCATCCTGTATATGGACGCTGTATGTATGCCTAACGGAGCAGCGACAGCTCTCATCAATATTACCTATTCTCACCTCGAAGACACGAAGAGATTTCACGCATTAGACCTGCCGCTTCTGCTGTTAAAGCTGCAAGCCATTTATGAAGCCCCATTAGCAGCGTTGAAAGGGGAAACCCTATGGCACAGACAAAACCCAAATACGAAACATGCTATCAACATCGTTCAGCTGATTCAAGCACTGCGAAACCACATCTTATAGTTACGGTGATGTTCGACTGGAATCAGGGTCACGGCTCTGCATTAGGACGGACAGCAACTGCCCATGAAGCAGCTAAGCAGGCAGGCCAGTCTGAGAACTTACAAAGTCTCGTTCTCTCCATGGACCCCCAGAATCACGCCTGAGACCTTGAAGACTTTAGGATTCGGGCAAGCGCGCGAGCCTATATTACACCTTGCGCCGTCGATCCTTGTTTGTCCCTACTTCTGAAAGGGCCGCTGCAGCGCATCCGGACTGCGCATCCGGTCTTCCTCAAGCGAGTTCCCATTCCTAGGTTTCGTTGTCCGTGGATGTCCAGCGACCTCTGGATGTCCTCAACCTCCTTAGGACCTGTCCGTGAACGCGGGAGGACCGCGAGCGCTGTCCTTCCCCATGAATGAATATGCGCTGTAGTATGCGACCACGACGGTGACGAAGAAACTATCCGTCACATTCTGTGGCGGTGCCAGCAGTACTGTGTGCACAGACGCTGACTCTCCGCTGCGCTCGATAAGATGGACCGCCAGCCTCTTTCGCAAAAGATAATTTTGCAACATCGACGGTACTCGTCGTCTCGTCAGGGGGCCATGCAGGCAATAGTGGGCTTTTTGCGATCCAGGAATTATTGCGATCCCTGAATTTTAAGGCGAAAGCCCTTCTGCAGCGTCTTTCGTTCTTTCTTTTTTTTCCTTCGTTCTGTAACCAACACACGTGGTACACGTGGTAATGCATTACCACGTGTGCAGCAGGCTTTCGCCTTCACGTGTTACAGGAATGTAACATGCTGCCGAACTTTTCTGTTTCCCTCGCTCTGTGCGTTATGGATGAAATAATCTATTTTTGCTCTCATAGGGATGTAGCTGATTGAAACATGGGTCGAATGTCATACGAGGACACCAAAGTTAATGAATACATGTGGAGTCTTCAGACGAGTTTTAGTACTAACAGGAATTCGATCAGGTTGCGGTTCCGGCAAGCGTTAAAACCATTCCTTCATTTTTTTTTTTGCTGAAAAAGGTATTAGATGAGGAGACAGAGATTTCCCAGCCAAATATTCCACTTTTCACCCGTTCCCTCGATGTTAGAGGGCAAGGAAACTAAATGTGAAACTATGTCTACGGAGGAGTAATGTGAAACTATGTCTGCAGTTTTTTCTATATAACCCTGACAGAAATACGTACAGATTGAAGGTTGCCGTAATTGGAGTCGAACGTGACTACAGGTTGTCCACAAATATTAAAAGTGCAGAGGACAATGTCATAGTTACGAGTTCTTATTTCGACTTGTATTCAGCGAAACTTCGGAATATAGGCTCGCGGATTTCACCGTCATTTCAGCCGCCACCGCTCGTCCTCCGACTTTAGTAATGACGAAACTGAAGGCACGAGCTAGAAATTTGAATTGTGTTGGAAGTTTCCTGCCCGGTTCTTGACGGTCAAACCTGCAGGTCTAACTTGTATATGATAATTCTAGTTAATCTTTTCATCACTGTTATATATCTGTGTATATATAGCCGAAAGGTGTGTCTGTGTCCTAAAGAAGTCTGGTAAAAATTCAGACAAAATCGAAGCTGCTTGTATATCGAAGGAGCGCAAAAAAGACCGAATTTGCGGCGGCTTTCTTTTTCTGGGCGAAAATACGCGTGAGTGAATTTTGAACAGGAGTACAAAATCGTCGAAATACTGGAGCAATCTTCATCTGTATGCCAAGTCACGACTTTCGACATTAACCTCGCCGAGGTAATATCAGCGTTCCAAGCTCCCGGCGTTCCGAGCTCCCAGCAGCGCTGATGCAAGCGCAGGTTCTCGGGTGCTGCAGCGTGTGGGTGGTTACGCACACCGAGTCGAATTTACATGTCAGAGCTCGTAGAATTCGCATCCGTAGTGCAAAAGTAAATTCGAAGAACAGCTGTAAATTTTTCTATTGCCTCGCAGCAATGGCTTTCTCTTCGCGTACTTGCCTGCCCACTCTGCCATGAGGCGTTCGTTATGAGTAGTCTTCTGCCTTTGTGCAGCATTGGCCAAACCCGTAGTCAGGATGCCTTCCAGTTCTTGCAACCAAAGCGAAAATTGCTCGTCGGGACTTTATTGTTGTTTGTCACGAGCTGAAGTGGAAGAAAAAGAAGAAAGCGAAGAAGGAAGAAGGCTGACGTGGTCTGGAAGGAGCAAGAAGACGGCGAGAAGAAAAGAAGGAAGAAGTCCGCGGGGAGACTGGGCGAGGACAGCAACAACAAGGCGGTGAACCAATGGCGTCGATGTCGAAGAATTGAGTAGGAGGAGGACACCAGTGGCCCTGCACCAGTCGGGCTTGATCCTCCACGCCCCGCGGCTGTGCACCGTGGTCGCCAGCAAAGGCTTGGTCCGAGGACAACGGCCCCGTCCTATGCTACGGGGATAACCTCACCGACGACATCGCTCAGACAAGCCAGGCCGATTATGTGGAAACAACCATCATCAGAGACGCCAGCATTCCATCGGGCCATGCGCAAGAAGCACATCGAAGCAGACATGTAAGCGCCACATCGCACGTGATTAGGACGTTTTAAGAAGGATGCATCAAACTCAGTGTAACGATTCTTGCGGTTGTGTATAGGTTTGACGCGAACTTATCGGTGTGGTATATCATAAATGTGTTTTGTGTGTCTTTGTCCTAATTCATGTCTCGTGCAACGGTAACCGTGACAGTGCAGCATTGGCCCAACCCGTAGTCAGGATGCCTTCCAGTTCTTGCAACCAAAGCGAAAATTGCTCGTCGGGACTTCATTGTTGTTTGTGGCTGTTAGAAATGAGGTGTGTGAAGCGATATCAACCATTCATGCATCTTACAATTATGAACCCCTGACAACCTCCGTAAACGTCACTGTTTATTTTCGGTCTTGCCGCCTAATTTTGGTGCGCACGTTAATTTGCATGGCACACTGGCGTTGCGCGCTAAGTTACTGGGCGTATATGACAATGTGTTTTACGCATTGCGTTTTTTTTTGTTTAAACGACACTGCCTTGTTGACCAATAAAGAAGCGGTTATTGATCTACTCATTAGTGGTAACCTACGTAATTATTGGTATCTTCTGGTGATTCACTGAGCAGCGACGTTATGTTGTAGGTAAATAATAAATAGGTTACGCAAGACTAACGCGTATTAGAAATTAGCTAGCCCTTAGACACTTCTGGTCAATGAGTACGTGGCGTAGAAAGGCCGCATTCTTACTTGAGCGGTGAGTGACCAAAATTAGCACAACTTGAAGGAGCCGCATGAACACTGTCTGACCGCGTTAAGCGAAGCTGCATGTTGGCTATAGGTACTACTACCGTAAAGTCCGCGGCTTGATACGTATTAATATTCTGCAAGCAGCACCAGGACTCCGTATCCCCCCTCCACCCCGACCACCCTCCACCCCTTTGAGATCTTCAGTAATATCCTACGTGCATATTGTATCAAGTGTCATGTTGCGTCCACTACGCTAGGCATCGTGACGTCACTTTTTTGTGTTCACTTTTTATTTCCTCATGTCATTTATGCCTGTTCATTTCGCAGTCACAAGAAAAGTCGGCGAAGAAAGTTGCGAAAATCCAAGGTCAATCAATCAATCAATCAATCAATCAATCAATTAGTCAATCAATCAATCAATCAATCAATCAATCAATCAATCAATCAATCAATCAATCAATCAATCAATCAGTGTGGATCCGTGACGTCGCTGGTTCACACGATGGCTTAATATTAGCGCGACAAGCGGAATTCGTTCAGGGGCATTGAAAAAAGCAATAGCAGCTCTTAAACAACAGGGTCCACGAACAGCATAAGAAAGTGGACAGAGAATGAAGGTGCTCAAGAAAAATTGCTTGTTTGGCCCGAAAGGGAAGTGTTGGAGGCGATAACAAGGCTTAGCGTTGCGCTCGAGCTCCTCGCACGTTGTTCTAACAACACGCGGAGGCGTCATACAGCGGGACGCAGCGCGCGAGACTACATTGCTGCTGCGCAGCAGGAACTGCGCCTTGGCAGATACCGGGCTTTTCACAACGCCGGTGCAATGAGGAACGCCGGTAGCGAGGCTACAGACGTCGCACCTCGATGGTCACGACATGACACCGACGAAAAACTGAACGTTTGTCAGCGCCCAATGATATTACATATGTTTAACTGGATGCGTATACTCTGCCCTCCGCTCAGACTAATATATGCGCCATGATGCGGTATGCACACTACTGCTCAAGAACGCTAATGTGTGTGCGCATAACGCTGATGCCAGCAGCGGAAGCCGCAGCGCAGCCCTGGCTCCGTCAGAACCGATTGAGTGGAGCCTGACCGTGTCTCTACTTGGCGTCGTCGTTTGTGCAGCCAAATGCACTGCGTCTCTATGCAGGTCTTGTAATACCGGTATCACACGCACAGTTCTGAACGCGATCGGGGCCGATCCGGATTATGTTCGATCTGGATCCGTGCGCTGCTACACGGTCACTATCGTATCGTGATCGCGATTATGTTTCTTCGTCGCGATCGCAGGCTGACATCTACGCCCTCTAGTGCAGTATTCTGATAACTCTAGAGAAGGGAGAGAGAAAATGATAAATGAAAGGCAGGGAGGTTAACCAGGACTGAGCCCGGTTGGCTACCTTACACTGGGGGAAGGGAAAAGGGGAGGGAAATATTAGGAGAAGAAGAGAAAGTCCACTGGGGACATCGCCGACGTGGTAACTCTAAAACAAAAAAAGTGAAGGCAGCTCAATCAAAACCTCCAAAAACATTTTAATCAGCAATTATAAGCTGTAAAATTGAAATATTTTCACAAATTTAAACATATTTTGCAAATCTGCATTCGTAGCCAAGGCATATTACGCAGTTCTGAAGCTGCAGACGCTGATAACTAGATCCGGATTGTTGGGCCGCGTAGCAGCGACCATTATTGATCGCGATCAATAAATCCGATCCGGATCGGCCCCGATTGCCATTAAAAGTGTACATGTGGCACCGGTATAACCCTTCACGCCCGGCCCAGGCATGCGCCGTTGACGATAGGACAGTACGGTGGCGCGGCACGGACGGTGCCATCGTACATCCAGCGTCCCTACAGTTGCTATCGTAATAAAATGAAGTTCGCATTTTCAAATTCAAATTCAAGTTCTTTATTTGTACCCTGTAAAGATACAGACAGCGGAGGCACAGAAAAAGTTGTCAGAAACAGCGTGACAAAGCCACAGCCCACTTTCGCTTGGCAGCGGCTTCACAGCAAGGCTTTTAAAACAAAGGTAATTGCAGTTTAATAACAGTTATACAATAACGAACAGGTACAAAAGAAAACATAACAAAATTATACAATATTTAGACAATGTTCACCACAAAGGAAAACAGAACCTGAAACTAAACAGAATTTTCCTAACTTCCAAGCAGTGGTCGCAAAAATAAGCATATATATAGTAGCCTAATTTTCAAGCTGCTACACGCAAGGGCTGCCAAAAAGCACAGGATGTATTTAACGCCTTGACTTCATGCTTATTCCTTTTTTTCTCTTCTTTTTCTTGCTTTACGCGGCAGCATAATAACCGGAATTCGATGTAGTATTGAAGTCCTCAATATTCGAATATCCGTATTCGATTCTTTCAGACAATTTCAGTATTAGAACAGCCCTAATAATGAGTTAGAAGACGACCCTAAAAGCACTACTTTACACCTTTCACTGACACTCGATTCGATCCTTTCCGAATCGATACCTTGAGAAGTGTAGAGTAATTTTATTAAGTGCATGGGCGGAGCGAGGAAGCTCTCAGGCGTCCGCGTTTGTTTGAGCGTAAAGTGCACGGTCGCCTATAGATTGCCCATCGACTGCTATACGACACTTCGCTCTTTAAAGCGAAGTTTTGCAAGTTTGTAGAGCAAAGTTTGTAAAGCGCTGTAGTTATTTGCCACCTTTGCGTCCGAGCAACACAAAAAGAGTTGCTAATCTTTTTGCGCGACTCGCTAGCGGCAGTGCTAGCGGAAGCATTAGTTGCAACAGGGGAATCTACTTTGACATCTGGCGTTCCGCTTCAGAAATATGTGATCGATAACACGCATGCAGCCGAAGGAAGTGTGAGGGTGTGACTTTGTGGCGCAGCCACAGTTCGGGTGACGAGGTTCACTCCCTCATACCTCCCTACCCCCGCCCCTTCTGAATCCCTACCTCCGCTTCCTGAAATTAAATCTAGGCTACGTCGCTAGTCGGTAATCACCGAGCGTCGATTGAGCCAGAGAGGTTTGACGACCTTAACGGAGGAGAGGTCGGCCGGAACAGCATGTGAAAGGCGAAAAGGCTGATGCTAAACAACTAATAATGATTGAAATAAATGAAATTGCATGGATTATAGCGGAGAATAGAACAGGAAAAAAGAAACGACAAGGGAAGATGCAATGATGGGATGAGCTTCTTAAAGAGAGTTCAATGCATAGTACTCCTCCTATACGTGCTCTAGATACAGAAGACTTCACAGTGAACGTATGCATGTCAATATTGTCAAGAACTTACGAATCAGAAAACAGAGTGAAAGCGATCGACTATCCTTTACTAGGGTACGCATGTCTTACAAATTAACTTCGGATACCTTCAAAGCCCCTAATAAAGGGGGTGGGCTTCGTGTGAACGGATGATTTCTAATATCAACGTCTTGAAACCATTGAAACCAGACAGGTTGAGAGGACAACTGTAGCAGGGGGCAAGTCATTCTAAAGAAACAAATTTACAATGACGTTTTATTGGGTTGCTATTCTTCCAGTTAGCATTAAAATTTCTATTAACCTTCAAATTTCTGCACAAGCAGGGACTGCAACACAGAGGAGCTTATTCCATCTTGAAGCACACGCATACATTTTTGTGCATGTTACATCAAAAGAAAAAAATACAGAGAAGTTTTGCCATTGGGATTTTCGCCCTGTGGTTGCTTTCACCAGACCCAGTGATAAGAATTGTAGTACTCCTGATGACTTGAGAAGAAGAAAGTGATTGCGGAAAAAGTGGCCGGCTCTAAAGCCAATCGACCACTGGCACCAGCTTGACGGGTAGTTTAAAATTGTCATGATGACGCTGCCAAATACAGCTTTGCAGCCTCACTCAGCTCATCAGAAACCTACTCAGGAGATCGAAAAGTGACGAAAAAAAGAAATTTAAAATGAATGCGCCCACAAGTTGGCCTGAATAGAAAAAGACGCCGAAAGCGCCGACACCGTACCGGGGTGTTTGTGAATTGACTCCTCGGATGCTCCAGGTTGGCGCCGGTCCAAACCCATACACTTCGATTCAGATGTCCTGGGCAACGCGCTTCAAATTAGGCCGTGAAAAATGATGCCACCCGGCTTGGCCTAGAAAAAGGGAGTGCGAAACCAAATAAAAGGCGGTATCACTCAAAAGAACAAAAAGCGGGAGCAGGGTGCCATCACCATCGTTGTCGTTTTCGTGCCTCTCGACAAATGACGTCTCGCTCGCCGCTACCGCTTCCTCACCCCGCCGTGCGACACAGCTTTCTTCGTTGCGTCCCCAGCCCTTGCGACGCGGTTCGTCGTGCAGGAGCGCGTACCGTCAGTAGATTCTTTGTTTACACTGCCACCGACGGTGTCTCGATATTTTCTCGGGCTTCGGAGTTAGGAAAATATATTGTTTCTAGTTTCAGGGTAGAAACTACAAGGCTTCAATTCAAAAAAGTGCGTTTGCTTTTAGGAAGCGTTACTAATTGTGTTATGCCATATTCGAAAACTTGTTTTTTGTTGCGCGAACCGGCCGGCAGATAACAATCCTTACAACAGGAAGGCGATTCCAGCGTATGTAAAACAACGCTTAATTATGAATTTTCTATCGAAACAAAGCTTATATGCTGTCTCACACTTTCCTGTGGTGCTGTTTGATTTTTTTTCCATATAAATATTAGGGCGACGAAAGTGTGCGAAGAGGGCAAGTTAACCAGTGAAACACTGCCGCATACTGTAACACCCTCAACCCCCCCCCCCCCCCCCCCACCCGCCACTCTTTAGCGCGCACTTACACACGCACACATGCATGCACACACCTACACACACTTCAAAAGCGTGCACGTAATTATTCCGAGCTCGGGTATGTATTATCTATCTCTTTATCGAAACATTGTACGACGCACGCAGCTTTTTACGCGCAAGGGATTTAATGATGTATTTGCCATGAATGCTCTAGAGGGGGCTAGAGAACAAAAAGGACGTCTCTATTTGGTCATAAGGCCCATGCTTGTTTTTATTTAGCCACTAGGCAAAGTTGCGGGAAGAGGTTGCACCCACGCCCACATATAACTTCTGAACGGCCACGCAGTATTCTGGAAACTAGGCCATACGGGAAACAATCAAGTGAGGAGTTCACTTCTAGAAGTGGCTGGCGCCGGAGCGGTGCCTAGCCTGTCGTTTCTTTTGCTATCGAGAATGACCACTTCACGGGCGTCGGCCAGCCATGACACATGCGCACATACGTGCAATGACTCCAGAGTTCACTAGTACCGGGTGTATCCTCCGCGAGGCTGCACTGTTCTAGTGAGGCGGAGTGCGGCCAGACATCATCGGCCACCAACGCTGGCTGAGTTGTCTCCCCAGACGCGGGCGCTCGTCATCCGCGTGCGAGGAACGCTTTGCGCTACGCGGCGGCGGAAATTGCCGCGCCCGCTTGCATTCTTTTTGCGCCTATTTCGTTGCATTGTTTCTTTTTTCATTGCTAACTCTTTGTGTGCACATTGTTTTCTTCCATCGCTTTCAGCGTTAACACTTCTGATGTTCGCGATAAAGGTGCAGCTCTTCAAGCCCTAATGACTGTTCTCATTCTTATTTTACGACTGCTGAAGCTATAAAAATGACGGGCCCTTTCTCCCCGGGGTACCTTTTTTCTCAGTGCTTAAGCCAAAAGCAAAGCATCGTCTCAATTGTTGCTATTACGTGCGCAGAAATATCGGCACACTGAAGCGTGCTTCGGCGTCACTAAGGAATGGCTTGGGCATTGAAGGGTGGCGAGACATGACGTTTGACAGACACCATATATGCGCGATCGATCGATTTCGAGAGGGCTGTCGCAGAAGAACGTTCTCGAAACGCTGGCTGGTTCGTGACTGAAGGCTGGACAGAAGCGCCATGACACACGGATGACAGAAGAGAAACAGTGATAGACACGCGTGCTTGGTGCTCTTTGTTGATGTTTAACGTAAGGTCTCCCTTTCCCTTTTACTTTAGCAATGACGCAGTTGTAGAACACGATGCATTGCTGTTGTGCCAATGCCTTGGTTGACGTTGTGGAGTTTCTGCTGGTCGTTGCGTCATTTAACTCCAGAACTGTTGGGCCATGGCATTTTCGACCCTCTATAGCATTCATCATTTACGTCCACTTTTGCTGCTTGAGCTCGGCGTGTTCCGAGAGTAACTTTTCGGAAAATTATCGATCGAGAAAGTTTCCCCAATACTGGTTTGTCGTGCTGATTCGCACAAGTAACTATAGCATAGTGGCACTTTTACATAGCGATGAGTAACAATCGACGGCAGTAACAAATGCTTTACCAGCTAGCAATGGCATCATGTCCTAAATAATTAGCTGTTCTGAGGAGAGGGTATTGTTCATGATTCGTCTGTTTCATTTGATTGCATTAGAAATGTTGGAAACATTTCCTGCCCGTCCCTTGAACTTAGCGGTCACTGCCGCGGCAGACACTTGGACAATCAACTCCGTGGTGCAAGAGATAACTCGCCCGAGCCTTCGCCTTCTCTACGGCGAAGCACTTCTGAATGCAGTAGACTCCCGTTAATTTGGCCATTGCGACCGGAAGTATCGGTCGAATTATCCGAAAGTTCGAATTAACGAAGGCAGCAAAAAATAAACGGATTCAAAACTGTCATTGACGACAGTCGAATGACGAAAACTGTCGATGACGACATACTACTTCAATGCAGTGTTGCAATAACAGAGCAATACAGAAGCGACGTTTCGCGTTTGAACTAAATGAGTTTATCTTCTATTGCAATGCATGATTTCTCGCCGTGACATTTCTGTGCGTTTGAGTTGAGCAAACAAGTCGAATTAACCGAGGTAGAAATAACGGTTGTCGAATGTACTTTGGCTATGTATACGCATATGCTTATGGCACCTAAAGGCAACCCAGGGACGTAATTGCTTTTTAAGTCGTTGATTATTAGTGACTGGCACCTAACGAACGTGAAATACTCATTTTCTTACATCTCAGTTTTAGGAGCCGGAAGCACCAGTTCCGGACACGTGTACGACGTAAAAACCTCTGCATGTTTGATATGGTAAACACTGCTTTTCTCTGAATGAATACAGCAACGAAGGTGCCACATCCTGTGGTAGGTTGCCACGTCGATGCTGCATTGTGGATTTTTATGTCATTTCGCGGTAGCCCACTTATGGTTGTTTCTCGTCGTCTGTCCGGCCGTATAGACTTATACCAAATTAGTATAAATTTTCTCGAAAGTTGGCAGAAAAATATGGTTAAAACACACTGATTAAGAGTTTCACATCCATCTGTCCACATACCTAGAGAGAAAACGTTACACAATCGCTTCGCAGTTACTTTTCTGAAAGATTGAAGGCATCAGTGTGTACAAAGGGTCTAACGAGGATGTCGAGAAACACCATGTAGCACGCAATATGGTTTTTCTAGCGTGCTGAAGTGCTAGAAATGTCGACATTACCATGTCTCCGGCAGGTCCCGTTTTCCATAATAATTTCGCGCCATATCTACCTCGGCTGCGAAGAAACCGCTCGCTGACAGCCGGCACTTCTTTTGTTTTGATTCCCTCAGTCGCACTTTTGATCGTGTGCCTTATTTAATATGGTAATATTGCGCCGATTTGGACGGCTTGTGGAATTGAGACGCCAGCCAGATTGCAGCGTTTGCATTAGCCCCCCCCCCCCCCCCCCCCAAAAAAAAAAAAGGGTCAGGTAAAAATAAAAGCTGATAATCACTCAAAAAGATAAAACCAGGTATAATAGAGCTCTGACTCAGCATGCCAGTACGAGAACCCGATCCCTGCCACAAATGATCCGTGCGCTGCCCGGACGGAAGTATTAGGCACCACCGCATAGCGCGCATCGTTAGCCTTACGACCAGGTGCATATTTTTTGCTGATCGAGAATTGAAATTTAGGGGTGAAACAACGTACAAAAACGAAGATAGAAAGCAGTGAACCGATGGAAAGCAGTGAACATTTTTTTGTCATTTTGTTTTGGTTGGCGACAACGAACCGAGACCAGCAGTATATTGAATGCAAATACCTGAAAAAGTGCGAGTTTATATCAGTAGACATGTATAAACAAGAACCACAAAAATTACCGATATATATGACGTTTATTGCAGAGACGGTTGAAGAACGGCGAGGTTGCAAAATCAGTGCTGCAGTTTGTACTACAGTGGTTGCGGTGCTACCTACTTAACTACTGAATGCAATACCTTTTCTTAGGTCTCCATTTGCCCCATTTCTGCACTTAAATTATTGTTGAAAATAAATCCTTGTAATAGTCCTCCCCAGACGAAATTACAAGACTATACTTCAAATTCGAAAAAGCGCTTTTTTCTCTAGGAACACTTACTAATTATCTAATGGCATCTCCGATTATTCGTTTTATTCAGCGCGAACCAGCCGCTAAGAATTATGAAAACACTAAAGCGGTTGCGGCTTGCGTTTAATGGCACTCGATTGTGAATTTTCTCACTCTTCTGTTCTAATTTATAATTTGTCTGCCCATTGTATCGAACGAACACCACTCCCAGAAATTCTCCAATTGTCATTCCTGTCTGGCGTTAGATGACTCCATCTTCTGCTCGCCAATTTCATAATCTAATCACACCATTTTATCCTATTTTCCCTGCGTATTCCTGCCTTTTCAAGCCATTTTTATACTCTAAGAGACCACTGATTTGCTTTATGCTTTACATATGACATGTCCAACTCTAGTTATCCACTTATTCTCAACTAAAATATTAGCTATCCCAGTTTATTCTTCAATCCTTAACTCCGTCTTTCTGCTTCAAAACGTTGCGCCTGTCATTTGGCGCCTATCCATACCATGTTGCGCGCCCATTATCCACTTCTCAGCTACCCCCTTCGCCTGTTGAATGATTTAAACCCCTTTTCGTGTGGGGTAGCAAACCCGGCGTGCGTCTGGTTGACCTCCCTGCCTTTCCTTCCTTCTTTTCCTCCTCCTCATCCTTCTCCTCCTATTGATCAAAGAGACGGTAATAAAGAAGCCGTGGTTATTATATGTCAGTGATGTATTTGGCAAGTGAAGCGCAGCGCTACGTCGGGCTGTTTGGCAAACAGTTGGAAGCTGGCGTGGTCGATGACGTCCCCTGCCAGAACCACCTGCGTCGTCAGATTCTACTACGCGCCTGGCATATATATATACCACTGCCATCATATTCAAGCCGCTCAATAATCTACGCAATGAGATCGAGCGGTTACATTTAACCAGTGATTCTTGTGGGCCACGTTAACGTTGATGAGGCTAACGTTAACGGCTGAGGATAACGCTAACGTTGAGAAATGGCTGCTGTCATTATGCGCTTGGTCACAAACAAGAATGGCTTTCAAGTGCACAGCAGCGTCGACGATGCAACGATGCAAAACGTTCAGACGAGTCATCAGTAAGATCAGCCATTTGTATTGGCTTCGCAAAGGTTGCACATCACAGGTGGCGCTTCGCAACGCCCACAATTACTATAGTCGCATCTTCGTGAGGTTGGTGCTGGCATGGTATACTACAAATACACATTGGAGAGCGCAATCTATGGCGGGAACAAGGCGGCCGCCGGGTAGGTGTGCTCGTCTGATTTTTGCTCATTGTTCACTGAAATAGCCTCCGATTGTTATTTTTTTTTCTTTCTGTGTTCGAAATCAGATTTTTTTTTCTGTCAAATTTTGTTACAGCGTTAAAACACATCCCCGCCACCATTTCATAACATTTCACACAGTCTTATCTATTTTTCTGTCCCATGATTTACCTTGTAGAGATTACTATGTACACCTTGTAGATACCCGTGGATACACGCAGTGCGTTTAGCTGCAAAAACGATGAAGCCAAGTGGACGCATCATCACGCTCCGCCCAATCGGCTCGGTCCGAGCAAGGGAAGCGTTGCGCGCACACACATCAGCGTTCCTGAGCAGCTGTGTCCGTATACCACGGAGTGGTTCATACCATACCGTGGTTACAGTACGCTGTACCGCGGTGAACTCACTGATCTGAGCGAAACGAAGAGCAAACGTCAAAGCTAAATCTATAATTTTTTTGCCGCGGGCGCTGGCAAACGTCGAGTAGTTTTCCGTCGGTCTCATCTCACGTGCACCATCGAGATGCGAAGCATGTAACGTCGCTGCCAGCGTTCATCGTCACGCCAGCGTTGTGGCAAACTTGTTATCTGCGAGGCGCTGTTCCTGCTAAACATCAGCAGTTGTTGCGCGTGCTGTGTCACGCCATCTCGGCGTATTGATTAGAACACTGTGTGAGAGGCTCTACTGGTGTCTGAAATCTCGCATTGGTGCCTGCAAACAGTGAGAGGCGTCGTATGACGTTGCGCGTATTTCCAAGCTTCGATTGCGCTACACAGCCGCTCAGAGCACCGCCGCAATCATTATGAAAGCAGCCTTCTTGTGTGCGTTCGCTCGTGCCTGAAAGTTTGCTTTAGGAACTGCCACATAGATATTTATGCCTTTTCTGCACTCTCGTGGGAACACGCGATCGAAACCTTGCCCAATCGCTCTTTCTAAATGCCTCATGTAACCGTCTACTCGCATCCGTATCCCTTGTAATCACTTTTGCGAACTTTGACTACTAAAGCTGCTTTCGACATGTTTTTGAATATGCCGAATGTCCAAGTATACTTCCGTCAAGCTTCAGACTCGACTCTGCCAACGTCTAGATGTAATCACCTCCCATTTTTTTGCGTTTTATAAGCTGTATTTGATGGACAACTGGCCAAATACTCTGTTATTAAATCGTCAACGACGCTCAATATGCGGCGCTTTCACTGTACACTGTGTTGCGATGAATTCGACCCTGCAATGCCAGTATTATAGCTGATCTCCAGATGATGCAGCCAGTTTACCACCATTATCAATATTCTCGAGGGCCTAAGTCAGGTACGGCTAGATGTGTTTACACGCCTTCAAATTCTCCTACGTGAAACAGTCACCGCCGTTGTCATGGTAATGTTTTTGATTACAGCTACACGTGAGCACCGAAGTATATTGGATGTTGCCTGCACGACAAGGGAAAGTGCAGTAGCGGTTCTTCTCTCCAACCAAACGTTTATTGCAAAGAGGTCTTTTATTTGGAGGTCTATATCCATTCGTGATCACAGAAGTTTTCGAAGCGTAGAATCCGAGATAAAGGAACATTTCTTCACAGCCAAAGCATCCGTGCTCGAATAGAAATGTGCAACAGGTACTCCATACAATCGCGACATTTATCACCTAAATTTTATGTTGTGGGTTTTCCTGTTGGTCTCTTTCACAGGGATGGAAGATGGGCCTCATGCTTTACGTTAAGTACCCCGAACTGTCTCGAACGTCACCTCATCATTATGCATTTGTGTAATGCCGCTACAACGACTGTGGCCAGCGTTTTACGTAAGATTAAAGAAAAATCAGAATGGTGACAAAACAAGGAAGACAAAGCACACTTCAGAGGGTATTACTTCGGGAATAAAAATACCTCGGTTGGGACTCCTGCGTTCTGATTTCCCATGGGCGTGCTTATTAGAGATAGATGCTTTTCATCGCCTTCGGGCGAGGACTTTGAATGTTTATTTTTTTTTTTACTTTCAGTGTATGTTTTATTGCTCTTTCAAGAAGAATCATCGAAGCAAGCGATCGTTGGTTTATCTCAACACGCCGAGAAGTAACTTGTGTTTGATCCCCCTTTTACCGATACTTCATTGTTCACGCGAAGCTTACAATGTTAACGTTATGCGTTAGTTTCTCTCTCTCTCTCTCTCTCTCTCTCTCTATATATATATATATATATATATATATATATATATATATTAAGAAGAGGTTTATTGGCGGGTGGAAGCGCTCGGGTTCGAAGCTCCAGGGTGAAAGCGACGGGGCAATTCCAGCAACCTCCACCAATTGAGAAGAGGTTTCTTGGCGGCGTCCTTCAAGGACGCTACGAGTTCAAGGAACGGCGAGGCAGCGAGGGGCAGTGTCTCCAAAGACACCAGTGACCAGCAGTGCGAGCAGAGCGGGCCGAGCGTTGGCGATGCCGCAGGACGGACGCGCATCTTATTCTTCACAATATGTATATTGTTTCGGACAGTCGCATGGATATGTGAACTATCGTGTGCAAAAGACGTCAACCTGACAAAAAAGTTGTCGCAGTTTCACCTGAAAGGTGAAGCATCAATTGCGATAGCAAATTTGAAGAGAGCTATACGGAGTAATGATAGCAGCTTTATCAGCTGTATAAACTTGGACATGCAGCAGCACCCGCAACACGCAGAACTGTTGTCGACGCCGTCGGCGTTTTGCCCGCGTTCGCTCAAAATGCGTGCGGCGTTGGTGACTGTTGCCGGAGCCTCTGATTTAAATAGGCACTTGGTGCCGCAGCTAAACGTCGCCTCCCTTCCCTCCCCCTCCCCCCCACGGCCTTTCGTGCGTCGGAAGAAGGCACGTTTGCTCTACATATATGGTGATTGTAGAGGAGGAAAGAGACGCCTACTATTGCAGCCCTTGCCTATGCCTGCCGGTTTTGCTTCGCCCAGCCATGGCGACTCCACTCTATCCCTTCTTTCGCTCCCACTTACCCCTCCCCGTTGGCGCTGAGCCGTGCTCCCTCAAGGGCTGCAGAAGATAGCGTCAACCTTTCCCTTTCCCTCAAGAACCACTTATCATCATCATCATCTTATCAGCCCTTAAGGGAGCACAGAGCAGAACGCGCGTTTGTTCTCCGCCGTGCGTTCACTCCCCGTGAAAGCGCGCGTCCCTCGCGCCCTTTCACTCGCACATACAGCGTTCGGCGCGCGGCGACGATTTCATCTCCATTGACGTCATACGGAACCTCACGGCGACGGCGACGGCGACGCCGACGGCAGAAATCTGCTTTTGAGTGTCCATATAATTGCTATCGCAAAAAAAAAAAACTGAAACGAATGTATTGAGCAGGCTCTTGACTTTTGGGTACCATTTTGTTGGACGATAGCGGCAAAGTAAAAACAGAAAGTTGATTAGAGTTTGGGGTTTTATGATGCATGGCGTAGTGAGGGACTTCGGATTAATTTTGACCACCTGGGGTTCTTTAACGTGCATTCAATGCATGGTACACGAGTGTTTCTGCATTTTGACCCCCACGAACTGCGGACGCCGCGGCTGGGATTCGATCCCGCGCCCTCGGGCTTAGTAGCGTAACACCAAAGCCACTACGCCACCACGGTGGTTCGCAGAAAAGTTAATTGCATTCGGGAAGAAGCGTGAGAGCCCAGCATTGTCACCTCTTTTTCATGCAGTAGCGCAGCGCGTCTACCTGATTCCTTCAATTCGCATTTTTAAGATTCAGTCGCATGAGGCCTTTCAGTAATAGACCTGTAGGAAACTTCTAAAAGCGCTATATGTGGTGCATTAAGTATTTTTAGTAATTAGAGACCCTAAAAAACCGCTTTATTTCTAATTTTTCTAAGATCGGCATGCGAATACTTTGTTACAAAATTTCCCCGAACGAATCGTGATGGAAATTAATTATGCTTCTATAAGGAAGGACCAGAAGCAAAATAAGTGCGACAGCAATGACGCGGACCGCGCGATTTTATTTATGGTTCATCGCCGATATCGTCTGATCGAAAAGCACGAAAGAGAACGTGGCACCGAGAGCATGAATCTGTTTCCAAAACAGAACCATATACGAAACCTCAGCGCTTAGGGGTGTCGAGACAGCAGCTTCGCGCCACTTTGCTTACCCATCGCTAAACATAGGCGCAAACACGTACTACATATACGCACATAAACACAAACACACACGCTGAACGCGGTATACCGGAAGTGTAAATAAGCAGAGAGGCCGTGTTTCCATTTGAAGCGCCCCCAACATAAATCTAATTATCCTGCCTCACCGACGCGGGAATGCCGACGGCGTTTCCGGAACGGCGTGGATGCATATCCCTCGCAAACTCTGTTTATGGTCTTGGATGTTTGTGGCAAAAGTAACGGGTCACTCAGTGCCGCAGCGCGAGTTGGGCCAAGCGACTCGACGTGTATTACAGACCAGCCCTCGGGTCATTCAAGGGAAAAAAAATGTGTTACCCTGCCTTGAGCTTCCACGCGTACAAGTGGACATTTACTGCATCCACATCGTGTCCACGCGAGAACTACTTTGTGTACGGAACGTGCTGATGGGTATACCCTTACGAATGCATAATTTTACAGACGTATTTTTTTTTTGTAGTCGCACTGCGTCCGAACATCCGTAGCTGGAGCATTCAGAGATAAGTTTGTGAACTTCGTAGCCGAGAGGGAATTCAATTTCCCGGTTGAGTAGCCGCGCGTACCTAAAGATACTGAGGTGCATTATGACGAACGCGCACAAATTTCCACGAAACAACTCTCAATTCTGAGTTGAATGTTTTGAATGCGCCAACGACTCGGTTTTCGTAAACGATCTTCTTTATCTAGGAAGTAGGTTATTGGCAGTGTCCGTGGAACTTGTACATTGTGCGTAAAGCACTAACTTGTGCATCAGCGCAGAAAATGTAAGCGCAAAGCTTGCTTTTCGCTGACTCTTGGTGCCGATATTCTTCTAACTTGGAATTTTGCTCTAATAGCTTGAATAATAGCACAGAAAAAATGTCACAGTTTCGCCCTAAGGGCGAAGCAATGAATGCGATAGCAACACAGCAATGTCATACGAAGTAAGGTGAGCGGCTTTGGTAGCAATATGAATTGTAGTAAACATGAGCTGATTAAGTAAGCAGGTGTGCTGCGGCGTAAGTAGACCGACATGAAGAGAGACTCGATGACCACGAGAAGGCGCGTGTGAAACGGTGGTGTTGATGAGAAGCGCTTCCCGTGGGCAGCGCGCGTGCGAAGGGACACACCTGTAGCGCTGCACTGCCGATCCGGGCAGCATTACATGTGTAGCGTGCGTTGGAAAATGTGACCCGACTATTACTAACTGAATGAACAAGCGTGGTGTGAGCGCGCACAAACAAACATGAAGAGATCACACTGAATGACTGCAGACAACGACTGTCAAAACGCTGGCAGCAAGCATACGCCGCTGCGGGCGAAGGTACGTGCGGTCTATCGCTTCAACAGAAACGGAGCCGCGAATGCACGGCGCTTAAAAGTCAGAGCCGTGTGGAGATAGGAGACGGTGCGGCGAGCGACGAGCGCGGTTGTTGGCAGAAGAAAAGTGCGCCCCCCCCCCCCCCCCCCCGCTTCCTCCGGCGCTGGCTTCCCGCTTCGTTGCTTGCGCGTGGGGGATTGAGTGCGTTCGCTCTCCGTGATAGCGCGCGTCCCAGCACGCTTGCGCTCGGGCATACGGCGCGCGATGAAGATTTTATCTATACGGAACCTCACGGCGACGGCGACGGCGACGCCGACAGCAGAAATCCGGTTGAAGTGTCCATATAACTGCTATCGCAATAAAAGTAGGTTAAAACTACTTTCCTTGAATTTAGCGCCTAAATGCCCGCTCCGGTACATCAGGTGGCGTCACGCATTTCAAACTATTTCTTCTTTTTTCTTTCTTTTTTGTATTCGGGTTGTTGTGGCTCCATAAAAAGCCCTTTTTTATTTCCTTCTTTCTGTTTTTATGCACTTGCGAAATGTAGCTTTCTTGTACAGCTTTTCTGAATACCTGTGTTGCATTATCAGCTGTATCCACCCCTTATGTAATACCCCTAGCAAAGGGGTCTTTTAGGAAATAAAACTGAACTGAACTGAACTCGAAAGCTGCTAAATGCCCAATTTAGTTTTTAGAATGGAATGTAGTTAATCTTGTTCGAGAAGAAATTAGCATGACCCGAGCACACCCGTCAAAATCAATGACATCATGGCCAGATAGTACGGAAACTTAAGGTGGCGTAACCCCCCCGTACCCCGTCTGCCTTTCGTTTTTGTGTCTGTTATGGCTTATTAAGACTCCTCGTGTGGTAAGAGTGGCTGTAGAAGAATGATTGATTAATGCAGCTCAAATGATTTTCGCCTCTATTGTCTATTACAGAACGTAGAGTTTTGTGCGTTGGGCACTCGATCTTCAAATATAATGTATGGGTGAGATTTTTTGCCTTTTGGGGAGTAGCTTCCAATACGCCGCGCCCCTTATTTTCGCCTTCTTCTAAAACATTCATCCGCTTCTGCGGACAGCTTCACTTAGCAGCGCTATCGTCTGCGAAGTGGAAATGAGGTGGAAATAATTAATTCGTCGTTAACCTGTTATTTGAGTTATAAAACAATACTATAGTAACTAATTATTTAGTAACTGGTGTTCTGGACAACACAACAGGAGCTTTGCTCCCGCGTGTCGAAAACGGTGCTATTGGCTTGGAGTTATGTTTTCTGCGCTTAAATCAGAATGTTGAGGTATCCAACTTGGCGTATCAAAGTTCACGAAGTAGTCTGTCTGCTAGAGCGTTTCGTAGGAACTGAGTTCGCGAGTCGTAATGATTAAATTATGCTGAGAAGGCGGCCGCCGAAAGGCAAACAGTTCACAAGAACAATACGATTTGTGTGTTCATTATCAGGATAGCGGAGGAAAAGGCACTGATGATGATCACTAAAAAAGGAGAAAATGGAGTTGCTAATGAGAGGAGTAACATAATGATGCGAAAGAGAAGCTAGAATATAAATTTTGATGATGTAAAGGGAAGGATTTTCTCATAACAACCTAACTGTCTGGAGCAAATGGACAGCTATGTTTTTGTAGGTTTATTTGCACTGAGAAACTATTGTACTATAAAGGTCAACTCTTGCAGCAAACCAACTTGATACATAAAAGAAAACAGCCCATCTATAGAAATGAATGTGTACAAAACCCGCCGCCGTGGCTCAGTCAGCTAAGGCGTTGCGCTGCTGAGCACGAGATCGCGGGATCGAATCCCGGCCGCGGCGGCCGCATTTCGATGGAGACGGAATGGAAAAACGGCCGTGTGCTTGCGTTGTAGTGCATGTTAAAAAACCCCAGGTGGTCAAAATTATTCCGGAGCCCTACACTACGGCGTGCCTCATAATCAGAACTGGTTTTGGCACGTAAAACCCCAGAACGAATGCGTACAAATAAAATGTTTTCCTTTTTTTTTCTTATGTACAAAGTATTACTCGATTTTCTTGTCTACTCGAGAATTCAGTTCTTCAAATAAAGTGTCCTATTTAAAGTTAGTAATTCTTTCCTCTGTTATCATGTTCCATGATGTGCTTATTTTAAGCCATAAATATAACAACTCTGCCATGATTTCATCAATGCTACTTAAATTCTTAAAAATACTAGAACAACACATAGGCAGACAAGAAGGATGCATTGTTCTGAATACACTTGCGTAACTCGTGGTACATTCTGTATTGTAGCTTATCTGATAATTATCTAACAATAATTATCCATTTCATAAAGCTTTTGGTAATGTTTAAATGACAGAATTGTTTGGACGTCATCGAAAACAAGTTCAACTGCTTGTTCCGTGTGCCTTATTGCGCATTATTATTTTTTTTTCATGTTGCGTGAAAATCTCTTGAAGAAATTTTTAAACCGCGGAATCCACCTTATAAAGCTTCGAACTAAGGTCACTAAGGAAAAAAAAAACTGTAGGTGACCTTAATGTTCCCTTTGTCTTTAATGGCGCTATCCCCTAGACCTTAGGTTAAGGCATGTCCCACACCCAAAGGAGCAACTGACGACGTGTCTTAACGCGCCGGCGCAGCGCACCTTAGGACACGAACAATGAATGGCTCATACCCCCTTAAGCAATGGCTCATACCCCCGTAAACGCGGCCTCCCCATTACGACTACAAAAGAGAAGTGAAATGCTACGCTGGAATGATGAGCGGCGACGGAGCCAACTGTGGAAGACGACGACGAACACGTGAGCAGTGGCACGAGTGCGTTCGCACCATTGCGCCGAGGGGCCCCAACGAGCCAGATTTGGAAGAAGACGACAACGCTCGCTCCATTGCTCATGATGATAGTTAATCATTGTAATGACGAGAAAGAACTGACGGTTAATTGACCATTCCCTTAACAAAACCTATGCTCCTATATCATATATATCCGATACAAGTGTTAACTTGAACCAATACCTCCTTTTGGATGGGTTTTTATTATTCTGATGGTTTCGGAGACACCTCAACTTCCGGTTGCCTGAGGCCGACTTCCGGTGTGCTCCTTGAGAAACATAATGTCGCTAAGTGATAGCGCCATAAAATGCGGTGTTGTAGTCTTTCGACAATCGTGGGGATAGGGCGTAGTGTGCGAACATTTTTACCATTTGGCCACGGATTGTTCAGAAAACATACTGCGGCTTCTTTTACTGCTCCTTGTGGATAAACGATATTGCGCGCTTGCTAGACAACGTTTGCTTAGAGCACCCGAATGTTTCTAATTCACTGCGTAGCGTAATTTTGAGTGCGCATTGATGTTGATTCTCGAAATACAAGAACACACCTCGAAAGTGGTGCTAGTCTTACAATTTCCGCTAAGTAGACACGGTTTCACTACTCCTCGGCTTAAACTTCGAGATTACATTCACCCTTAGGTTAGAAATTGAGAAGTTAATTAGCATATTTTATTATAGCTACAGCGTGACAGACGCGGACAATAGGAATAGAAGATACAGTACGACGCTGTATTGTAACGCACAATACAGCACGGTATTGTGTCCTCTACTATTGCTTTTGTCCGCGTCTGTCGCGCAGTAGCTGTCATGAAGTTTCACAAACATGGCCAAAATTTGCCATCTTATTGCAGCTTATTTTGGTTAATTAGCAAAATTATGTTTCAAATGTATCTTGCTGCTAATGTACGCCTAGCCACGTAGCCTACAAGGAAATAGAGAAGAGTATAGATATAATATTTTTGAAAAAGTGTGACGCATAAAAAGAAACACCTGGCAGATAATATTTGGCGAAGAAGGCAAAGCAAGCAAGCTTGCTTGAAAAGCCATGTCAGTCCATCGCCATGCTGTAATCTAAATGACACCGACGCTGCAAAGTTTGTTTCAGTTAGCGAGATGGCCGCAGTTGCGGATGATATGTGCAAAGCCTCTTGGCCTGTAGCTTTTATCTGTCTGTCACGAGGGCGAAGACGGTGTATGACGCTTGAGAGTGGGGAAATTTTGATGAGAGGTGTATGGCACCGAGAAGTACGACACATATCTAAATGCATTTAATGGTTTTGTACCCCTTGTCTCACAGTGGCACATACATTCGGGCACGTATCTAAGTGCAAGTACCATATGAAAGGATGGGCATGTGCCTGGCAGCGCATATCCAGTGGCCGAAGTTGTCCACTTGGCAAAAAATATTACTTGCGTGCCTAATTACAGCCAGAAACCAGGGGATATATAGGCAAAAAAAAAGTTACGCTTTAAGAGATTAATGCGGATATTTTGCTTTCCTTCCAATTTAACCGTTTGCCAGGGGTTGAACGAAAAGGGACTTTACAGATAGTTAGGAAGCCTAACACTTATCAAAGCCCTTTTAACATCACACATTTTTAGCGTAGCAGACAAAAGCATGAAATCATTTTGCTCGCTCCTGTACAACTGAATATCTCGTGTTATTGATTTTATTTTCTGACGTACAAAAGCAAAGTTCTAAGTCGAAACGGCTCTGCGCGATGGGCCGTGTGAAAGGAATAGCAAGATTCGCCCTTCGCTTGCGACACAGGGACTACATCTTTTCTAAAAGCAGGTACTCGCCGTGTGCAAACTTTGCCCGTGCGCTACCGGATCAATACCAAGCTCTCTGATCGAGCGGGCTGCTTGAAGATCGAGATATCCCCTGGAACCGGTGGATGACTTTTCAGCCGACTGGATTCTTACTGCTGTTCTCCTGCCGCAAAACATGTGATCACGTAGTGCAGGGAGAATGTACTGAAAGAACGAACAGAGAAATAAATACGTGTGGTAAAAACAAAAACAAAGGAAAAACATAGCACTTGTGAGTTACGATGTTTGCGCTGCGCACTTTGATGCTGCTCGTTGGTAAACAGCAACAATGACATACAAGAAATAGAAGATTGAGAAACGCGGAGCTTTGGAAATGCGTGTGCCGTAGTCAAGTGTTTCAAGTGCCTCGTCAGAATCCTTTTTTTATAATGAAGGGTGTATATTTTTACTGTAGAACAGAGAGAAATGAAGTAGCCGAGGTATCCTTTACCTCAATATCTTCAGAACAATCGATATATAACAGAACGTAAAAGTGTGCTGGAACAGTTTTCAGCCTTTTATATGATTCTTGATAGAAAAAGAATGAACACATGTGTAATCCCAAGTTTCAATTGTGAGATTGTTTCCTCGAATAGTATTTCTAAAAATTTTTTGCGCTAATCCTCGTCAAGGATTTCACGCTGTCGCTCGCTGTGTTTATTAGTGTTATTATATATATTTTTTCTGGGAGGTGATTCGCGGCAAACATTTTTTACGCACTGTACTTTCGGGCTTACATTTATTTTTACGCTATCGCTGTTGGTGTTACATCAGCATTAAATGTCTCGGTGATAACAAAAGAAAGGGTTTCTTATGAATTGTATGACCAGCAGATCTTTGAAATTTATGACGATGTTTTGTTGTAGGCTGTCTGAATAATAAAACTTCCTGAAGTGAACATGAGATGTTATTAAAAAACACGAAATAAATAAATCCATGGCAGATTTTCGAAATCTGTGGCACCACGAGCGCTTTCGATATTTTTCTATGTTCCAACGTGTCGGCGCACCATGAATATGGTGTGACAAATGAGAAAGTGCACTACATTTCTGGAGTATATTGGAGTGCTAGAAAAGCAGATGTTGTAAGACAAATCATTCCTTGAGGCGACAATGACTATACAAATTGAAATGGGCCAAATGAAGTGCGCTGTTAAAGATTTGTACACCATTTATGGCTTAAATTTCTCCTGCAACCACTATTGGGATCAATATCGCAAGCATTATCTCTATTTAATTTTTTTGCCCGCTACTTTTCGGTCTGGCGCGGTAAGACGCGCGGTTTTTTTTTTTTTGGTTAACATGCCAACGTTAGCGCGTTCGTTGTTAACATGTTATGATGTTAGCCCGTTCCAGTTAATTGTTACCAGTAATGCGCGAGCGTGTGACCGTTGATACCTGCAGCACCGTATCGTGATAATCACTTGCGCTATTGTCGAAGGTACACGCATGCGCAGTGCCAACGGCGTCTTCTTGACATATCTGACGTTTGTGCTACATGGCGCGCCATCATAAAGTGAAATGCACGCAATAATTAAGAAATAATTAAGAAGGTTGGTGTTACGGAACTACGTTACGCCCTAAATGATGCCCAGTCTTTGCCAATACAGATGTGGACGTCACAAAATGGTGTGAAGGATCTTGAAGGAGACTGAAAATGCCCTCGATACAACTTGCAACAGAAATGTAGTAGTAAACATCTTTGCAGTGGAACCATTTGAAGACATTGCGTCGCATACAAAGAAATGATAAAATTATTATGATTCCACACCAGCGGCTAATCTGTACGTTTAAGATGAAATTGTTTCAGTGATATACAGCACGATGGCACGTTTGGGCAATAAGGGGTACCTGCTTTCTTGGTTATATCAAATCACATTAAACACTTACATTCTCTTGGAAAATGTCCACCTGTGCTTCAAGGAAGAGGGTTCAAAAGTAATTACCACCGCCAGACTTATCATATTTAGAAGATGAGAGGTTGCTGAATCAGAAAAACAAAAGTTTGTGTTCATTTCCCGTAGAAGTTTAACTGGGAGGGTATCTGATTAGACAACGGAAATCACATCAATGTAACCAGATTGTCAAAATGTCTGCCACAAGATATTCTTTTCTTTATGACAAAGATTGCATTTCATAAAGGCTGGGGCGTGCACTACTTTGTTTTGACTGCATTCCAGAACAAACTGAAATAATTGTGGAACCTCAATAAATCTGATTTGTCGAATATATTGAGCTCAGCCTTGAGGTATACATGACGGAATACCAAGCGAAGTTAAGGCTTAAACCATTTAACTTTGGCATTATTGAATAACAAAGGAGGGGATAACTTGAGCGCTTCAAGAATTCCAGTTGAAAAATACAAACACCTAACGAGAAACACAATCGATCTTGAAAACTTTCTGCGACTACGAACGTAGCAGCTACCGGCCACTTACGCTCTTTGTAGGGAAATTGGTATGCTGAGTGCAGCAGGCACTGTTTTGGAGTTGTGTAAAAGCCTTAGTGTCATTCCGTGTTCCGGAGCAATCACATTTTGCTGTGAGTAACAAATCGATTTCACTTTTGTCCAAGAATCGGCGCATATAACTGCTCAATCAGAGAAGTAAGTAGTCACTCTAGGTATTCGTTGGCTTTTCTTCGGCGTGGCTTCTATCCGACAAATGTAGAATTGAGTGAAGTAGGCCGCGTGACATAGTTTTTTTCTGAGATGGCGCAATCAAAGCGAGGGCCTGCAGCAACATTTTCAAGTATATTCCTGTGGACCTTCAGTGTCTGCTTAGTACTGTCTTCAGTGTATATGTGTACATACCAAACAACAACAACGACAGCGACAACGACAACAACAACGATAACAACAACAACAAGTATCTGCTTATTAGAACAGAAAAATGACGGTCAAACTTTAAATTTCAAATTGATGGCACCGTCAATAACTACAATGTTATCCATCTTGTCCTTTTGGCTCCACCTCAGACATGGACATGTTTTTTGATGGTGTCGCAGAGCTTGACTTCCCACTTTGTTCATTTAGTGATGCTCACTGCGGCCCGTTCCCGAGTTTTGCGCGTAGACGGGCCCGCGTTCTTTCTTTTTCGATTCCTTTGATCGATTGTTATATATTAAACCTGTAGTAGCCTGCCAAGCCTCGTGCTTGGCTAATTAACCTCCCCGCTCACCATTAAAACCTCTCTCACCAGTGCGTACGTATTTTCACTACTGGTTGATATTGCGGTTTCCTTGCGATACATTCTTGGAGCACGCAAATTATGTACAACGTGGGTGGGCTGTGCGGTGTCAATAATGTACGCAGGCACCAACCTTCTGAGCAGTTTAGCTCGCAGGACCCAAGTGCAAAAAAAAAAAGAACACAATTTTTTTGTTTACTACTGTAACTTAATCAGGGTGACTTGTTCAAAATGGCGGGAGAACAATTTTACGTTGCAATGTTCCTTCTGCTATGTCCACAAACGCTTCGCGGCCCTTTTTTATGGACCGCAAGTGAGTGGTGTGTGCTACTGCATGACGCAAAGCCCGTAATACCGTGTCTTTCATAATTAAACTACAGTCTTTCCAGTAGTATGCTTGTGCAAACAAGCAACATTTTTAAGGTGGTATTGTTTGCTTTATAATTATATTAATGTGTTCATTCGGTCGTCTTGCTGCACTAACCAAGCTAGGATTCTTCTTAGGCGCTGTGGATCCATACTAGAAAATTAGTGCGTTCGGACGCATTTCTTTCGCGTTTCACTATGCATAATGCGCTCACATGAATACGATCATGAGCCTTTGTATTAGAACAAGTAACGTTCTGCGCAAAATACGCGAAGAAAATCTGGAAGAAAGACAGGACTGAGAGCAGTGCCTTTATGAGTTTTGTGCTGAACGGGCACAACTGGAGACAACTGACCAATGCTATGGAATTCGACGTATATTTAGGTGCACGTTAAGGAATCCTAGCGGGTCAAAATTAACCTGTAGCACTCGTCTACGTCATTCCACATAGCCCAGTGTGCAAATTTGAGACGCCTAACCTCATCCTCAATAAACTATTTTGAAGCTGCAATGCAATCACAATCCCCGCAGGCAGAGTGAACTTCTTTCTGCGTGGTTCCTAGGAAATTACACTTCCAGCTGAATGCTCGTGAAGTTTCTTTCGCCTGCGGGAGAATTCTGCAATATTTGATAAATGAAAGTTAATAACCATCAAACGGCACGAGTGAAAGTGCCATAACCGCGTCTTCAGGTTTGAGTGCACAAGCCTCGTTATATTGAAGGCTCGGGGAGTGACTGGAAGTAATCAAATGCATTAAGGAAGAAAAAATGTTCGAAGAAAAGCTAGGCTCAATATTAGAAAGCGATGCACTCAGAACTGTACGCGAGATGGTAAGAAAAGTACGCACCCACAAGGAAAAAAAATATGACTGAGCCAAAGATGTGGACACAGCCGGATGTAATTTAAGAAGTTAAGCCATCGATAATGCATAGCGCCAACTTCGAACCTGCCATTTAATTAAACGTGAGCCCTCCGCAGTCGCCGCTTCTTTTATTGATCGGATGTGTACAGCTCTTTCAGATTTCTTTCCTTTGTCACTCGCTGCGTATATTTTGTGTATCTGCTAAAATGAGCACTTGTGCACGTATCTTGCTTGTCTACCCACTAGCAACCCTATCTCGATGATCAAGTCACGCTGGAGTAATAACGGAAGAGCTCCTACCCTGGTTGACAACACTGGAGCAAAAGCTTCGTGCCAGAGAGAGATAGATAATGATGAAAGGTGAAATGCAGGGAGATTAACCAGAATTTAAAATTCTGTTTGCTACCATACACTGAGATACGGGGGAGGAGGGTTGAAAGATAGCAGAGTAGAGAGATAGTGAGAGCGCAAAATAGTATAACCGTAATACTATGAACTGATGCGCGCCAGCAGAGAAAGAACAGCGGTACCTTAAAATTATAAAATTATCAAAACATGCAAACACCCACTTTGACCAGCGGAACATGAGTACGTTATACTATATGTTTACTTCTGATTTTGAAAGCTGCTTTTTCTTATCTATCACTTTTTTTATTTCCTCTTCAAGCGTGTGGGCGTGGTGTCCTTTTTAGGGGCCAATTGCTAGCCCACTTCTCTTTCTGTCTTTGTAGTGTTCATGTATGTTTATGTGATTAATAATCAATCAATCAATCAATTATATACGGTGCCCAGGAACAACCCTAAGGTCTGAGTGCTCGCGCATGCATACATGAAAAGAACCATATTGCAGGGAATATAAGTAAAAAGAACACAATTATTAAAAAGAATATTTATGAAAAGAGTGTACATGCAACAAAGCGCAAAATAAATACAAAACAAGAAGGCGGAGGAAAAGGCAGTTGAACAATGTGTGAAACTATGAAACAGTCTCAATCTCGGGAAAAAATGGCAGATGAAATATATCGATATTATTAAAATAAGAGTTATATATAAATAAGTATTTTGTGGACACTGGAGTGCTGGTGATGACAGGCAGGAACATGGAAAGGTCTATGTTCTACTAGTGAGGTGTTCGGGGTAGGTGAGCATACCGTGGAGTTCGAAAAGATACAGGAAGTCAACGTGATGATGGTGATGATGATAATAATAATAATAATAATAATAATAATAATAATAATAATAATAATAATAATAATAATAATAATAATAATAATAATAATTGATATTGCTCTAGTATGTTCATAAGAGTTCACACGAACGACAAATTTGCACGAGGGTTCTTATAGCTGGGCTTGTCGGTTTACGTACATTATGGCTAAACTGCGAAGAAGACGGTACGTGTGAGAAACGGACAGGGCAATGCGCTGAAAAATTTGTTTGTCACGTTCAGAACGCATTGTAGGGCCTTTTCAGAGATATGCAAGATTTTTTTTTGTTCTCTCTTGCTCAGCAATGTCAGGCAACACCGCCAACGCCATCCAAGAGATCACCGCAGTGGTGGGAGGCGATGCCTGGCTACCCTGCAACGTCACACCGGCAGCCGGCAAAGAGCGTCCTGTGGCGCTTGTCCTGTGGTACAAGGACAATGCATCGACGCCCGTCTACACGGTGGACGCAAGGTGGGGGAGCCTCCTGCAGGGAGCGCGACACTTTCCCGGAGAGGAGGAGCTGGCAGACAGGCTCACCTTTGACGGAGCCCACCAGCCGGCGCTGCTGCGAGTGTCCCACGTGGAGCCCGCTGACGCCGGCATGTACCGCTGCCGCGTGGACTACCGCCAGGCGCGCACCGAGGTCACGCTGTCACTGCTGCACGTCATTGGTGAGAGAGAGCAGATGGCACATGGTTTCTTAAAAGGGGCAGTTTATGGTGGTGATGATTATGATTGCTTATGCTGGCATCCGCTTCGAAACGGGGCGGCGACAAATAGTAACCTAGCCTGCTTGAGCTAATGGGCGAGGAGGGGAAGGGGGGCAGGTATTCTGTCAGTGCCCACCTAGTGGACATGTCCATTTCGTCTGCTACTGTTGCTCAAGTTCTGATTGGCTGGGCTGGGGTACGCGTGAGAAGCAGACAGGCGCCCCCAACCAATCAGGCACTTCAGCAGTAGCCGATATGGACATGTCCATTAGGCGGACACTTACAGAACCCCCCCCCCCCCCCCCCCCCCAATCTTCACCAGGCTTTAATACATCTATTGCAGTCAAGCATTTTGCTTATCTTTTCTTGATCTTCTACCTGCTCATTAAAACACCCATTTCTATACTGTACAGTATACTTCCTCCGGTACGTGTTTGTCCTCAGGCAGCCAGCTCAGGTTCTAAGAAGCAAGGACCTGTCCTTAGATGCATGCCTGCAGCACCGCCTACTGATTGATGGTGTTTCATCTATCGAAGGAACACCTCAAATATAGGGGCGCCTTAGTGGAGGGCTCGGGATAAACTTTGTCCATCGACGTTTCTTTTTTGTCTCTGTAATGCCAACTTGTCATGTACGGGTATATGCTATGCTGTTTGATGCCTCCAAATGCTGATTTAGGCGCGGAAAACTTAACACGCCCGTAGCTGTGTTTTTGATAAACTTGAGGGAAGCAATGGCTGTGGATAGCTGAACAAACCAATTGCTAATTAAAATGATTTATACTAAATATGTTTTTACTAAAAATTTTTTTACACATTTACTCTCCATTGTGAGAAATAAAAGTTAACAACGGTTCAATAAAAGTGCAGGAGCGTTTTTCTGTACTGCAGCATTTGTAATGAGGCCGTCGTGACTGAGAATCAAACCCACGACCTCCCGCGCAGCAGCAGGTATTCAACAAAATGTTGGGAACTGTAGTTGGAAAGAAGAGATAAGTGAATGGGGCGGTTCACGCCGATGAAGACCCAAATCATGCACAGACGGCCGAAATGAAACGATAAGAAATTCAAACACTGAGATCACCACTTGATCTCACATTCTAAAAAAAAAGAAAATAAAGAAAATTATAGCTGAAACATTTGCACAAGCGGATGCCAAAGATAGCCTATCCGCCAAACTTGAGCTCTGTCATTCAGTGTGAGCAGTTTCACCGACAGAGCAGGCGAAAACAGGGGCTTGCGTTTCTTTTCTCACGTTATGTTCCGATGTGATAGCATTGCTTGACGCAAAGAGAAAATGTTCTTCTCAAGAGTATGGAATCTAGGCCTCTTTTATGAAAACTTCTGTTTCTTTAGGTGCCATTTAGCAAAGCGTAGGTCTGTGCCCGAATACCCGAACTAGCCTCGTGTTCTAGCGATAATGTCGACATCTTGGGTTGTCGTGTTCAACTAAATTGCGCCTGAATGTTTCTACACACCGAGCGCGTAAATGTGTCTGCAACGACGTAACGACTGTGGAAGTCCTTTACAGGCGGTACCTTTCATCTGCCGGTAGTAGCGTCGTCGTAAGCTTTTGTTGTAAAGTAGGTCTTCGATCATGATCATCCTGCTGTTGCCATTACAACACTAAAATAGGATATTCTGCTGTGAATGCAATATAAGACAGTTCGCCGGCATGGAACCAAGGACTTTCACTTCCAAAAACTGAAGCTTCGGCCGCTCTATTTTTTTATATTCTTACATATCACGATTTACAAAGCATACAGATCGACAGCAGCGGGTCGCATAATGTCCTACTTCAAAGGGTAAATGCCACGTTACTTTGTTCTTGCGGCGGGTAGCTTCAAAAACTACTGCGCTGTTTTATTTCCAGGGAGTTCAGTGAACCAAGCAATATGATTTGTTGCGGCAACTAATACAAAGTGTCCAGAAAACATCATCATCCAAGACTGTTCAACGCGTTACCTTCATCGCCATCAGTACAGTCCGCTTCGGGCAGAGGTTGTGGCTTTACGGTGAAACTCTAAGCACGGACATCTACCCAACACATCATGGCCTGCCACTCGCTGCTGTCGGTTGACAGGTTGTGGTGGAGGAACCGAGAACTTGAAAGGCAAGCTGATTACAAGGGCCGAACTTTTGCTTAGGAGAGGAAAAGCAAAACAAAAAATTGCTTGTGTGTTGTGCAGCTGACAGGCAGGCTTGACGTTCGTCGAGGCGAACGCTAGGAATTTACGCGTCATCGCTCTCTTAGCGCAATCTAATTTGCGGATATAACGATAATTACAGATCAAACAAGATCCGCGGAGGGTGATGTGCGTAACACCGCTGGGTTGAGATTGCAATAATAACAAGGACGGAAAAAACCAGGGGAAAATTAATTAGAGTAGTTAGAGCATTCTGCTTGGCTACATTGCCTCGGGAGAGGCTGATAACGGGATTTAAGTATAGAAGATTGAGAAAAACAAAGACATTGCACGCTTGAGCGCTATGAGATTGTAGATCCCCTCAGGTACCAGTTCTGTTTAAGTAATGCGGACTTTGTATAGGTGTTTGGTGCGGAAGCATAGTATTCAGTCTTTGCCTTGGAACTTGTCAAGAACGGGCGTAAGGTGCTCCTATGGGAGCCCAAACTCAACGGTAGTGGGCGATGAAACGTGCGGTAGTCTCACTATAGATGCATAGGGTTTTCAGTCACGTCAATGTAGAAAAAAATAAATAATTACCTAAATAGTTTATTGGTCTCTATAATTTCACAGACAGATGAGAGTGAACTTTATACAGCTAAAATAACAATTGTTTCATAGCATGCTCAAATGGTTTGCGGGCGACCTCGTTTTGCAGTGCCTCCACGAACCGTGATAGTGTTGGACGAGCACGGCCAGAGGCAGGTGGACGTCCTTGGCCCGTACAACGAAGGAGCGACTGTGATGCTCGTCTGCGAAGTTGAAGGCGGTGAGCTCCGCAGCGCATGCATTCTACGCACGTGTACGCACGTGAGTGCTATGCTGCGTGGGAAGTCCGAAAATGAATACCACTAATAAAAGCGACTATAAAATAATAATGTTGGCTTGCTGTGTGTACATCTTCATGCTTGGGAATAATGTTAGTTGTTATGAAAACGCCGGCGTCCTCTCCGTTCAACTGGTGTAGTACCTCTTTTGGTCTGTGTTCACGCCACAAGACTTCATTTCAACTGCCTTAACTGGTTTGGTCGCCACAAAGAGAGAGAAAGAATGAACTTTAATGAAAAGGATCGCTCAGAGGCCTAAACAACGAAACGTGCACTTATTAAGTTGTATTGAAAAAAAAAAAAAACGTTCTGTTCGCGAATGTAAGGGTAGATTGGTCGTGTTGAATGCCCTTTTGTAGGCAGCTTCGGCTCAGTGTACAGGAAAGACTTCCGTGCTAGGCTAAAGCAGACTAAAGCAAACAAAATCGCTTGGAGGAAAGAAGAAAAAACAATAGGGGTCCTCGTGCAGCAGAGTCTAACAACAGACAACGCTTTACGTATATGTAATTGTATGGAGCTATAAACAGATAAACCATGTGTGTTTTCTATTGGATTGCGCAGGCGATCCTCCCCCCGAAGCGCTTTGGTTCCGGGATGGCGAGCTGGTGGATACCAGCTTTTCGGTGCTGCGACCGCAGGGCGTGGTTCGCAACGAGCTGCGCCTGGGTCCATTACGGCGCCGGGACCTTCTCGCCGAGGTCGTATGCAGTGCTTCCAACAGCAACCTCACGGAACCACTAACGAGCAGCCTCAGGCTTGACTTGAATCGTGAGTTCGAGCCGCGCCAAGTGCGTACTCTGTATGACGTTTCGCGAGTCGGTTGGGCACGCTGGTTCCTTCTGCGCAAAGCACGAGACTAACAAGTGGGACAAACATTACGGGGCTCTGTATTGTGTGCAACGAAAGCCCAAGTCGTGGCTATAGCATTTGTCACAACCCGTGGCTTCACATTCACGGTGAAATTAAAGAAGAGTTGGCCACCGGAATTCTTTTTACCGCGTGTATATTCAGTTAACGGCTATGATATCATCACAAATGTTATTCAGGGCTTATGGCTTAAACTTAACTTCCTAAAGTAACACCGGTGCTATTAGAGACTACGTATAGTACAGAGTTCCATATTAAATTTTACTACCCGCAATTATTCAAGTTGCACCCACAGCTCATTACACAAGTAATTATGCATAGATCCTCCATCGGAAAGCTGGTGGCGTGGCTGGGAGTAAAACTGACAACCTCGAGCTCTGTAGCGAAACGCCATAGGAACTGAGACACTGCGTCGAGTGAGTGATTGGTATCTAATTCTCATCGTGATAAACAATGCGTACGCCATTTCACGATGCCCAGTAAAGCCGACCGAGGTGAAGGTGACACTGCCGGCGCTGTCCGGTGACTCCGCCCTGGTGGCCGACGAGGTGGCCGAGGCCCAGTGCCTTGCCGTGGGAGCGCGGCCACTGGCACAGGTCGCGTGGTTCAAAGGTGGCCACAGGCTGCTGCACGACCGCCTCGTGTCGCAGGAGGCCGGCTCGACGCTGAGCGCCATCAGCTTCGTGGTGCGCGCCGAAGACCACGGCGCCAAGCTGACGTGCCGCGCCGACAATCCAAGCCTGCCTGGCAGCGAGATCAGCGACTCACTCCTGCTCGACGTCCAGTGTGAGCACTCTTCAGTGCATGTCCCCATAATCTGTGCTTTTCATAATCCTTTTGCATCACACTGGTACGAACCATTCGCAAAATCTGTACGCGATGTGTACGTGCACAAATATGTCATTCATTGAAAGGAAGAACAGCGCGATTTTCAATAAGTATTGTCTTGCGCCAGTTGGTGCTTGGCTGTCAGTTTTGGAAACCTGCAGCGTACTTTTTGCAATATTATGAATATAAAATACAAGTACTAAAAAAATATGAACAGCAAGTTCACCACCTTCGTCTCAAAAACACTGTGATATAGAGGCCAAATATGACAAATAAGCAACCCTTAAAGAACATAGCGTAAGCAAAAACGAGTATTTGAATAAAATAGACGTAGAGCTTCATAAATAAATTACAGAGGTTGAGCGCTTGCACAATGGGACTGATTAGGCGCACTTGAACAGAGGTCTCGAAGTATTTCAGTCCAATAGCATTTCATAACGGCGTATACCGGCAAGCTGCTCCTTTACATTTTGCAACGCTTTCTGAAGAAAAAAACAGTCCCAGTTTCGCCCGAAACGCGAAGAATCGATTGTGATAGAAAATTAGTGGACAGCTATACGAAGTAAGGATATTAGTTTTATCGGTCGTATAAACTTGCAAACATTCACTTACTAACTAAATTAACAAGCACAGGGTCACGCGTGCACACGTAAGTGTGAACACATCTCGCTCGATGACCGCGGAAACTCGCTGTCAAGACGCTGCAGTCTGGAAGTGCGGCAGCAGCAGTAGCCAATTGACCTTAGTGCTGTCTCTCGCTTCAACGCGAACTAAACGTCGAAAGCACAGCGCATATGAAGCTACCGGCACTGGGCATACTTTGTGCACGTCGCAGATCGCTGTCCAGATACGGCGCGCTGTTATCGAATTTGGGCTTTATACAGAACATCACGGCGACGACCACGGCGACGGCAGAAATGCGCTTCGAGTGTCCATATAATTGCTATCGCAATAAACGAAGACATTTGAAAGCGTCAGCATATCAAGATATCACAATAATTTCACATATCAGCCGAACAAAACTATGGAAAGCCCCATGCCACAAACGGCGTCTACGATTTTATGAGTGCGCTCGATCATGTTCCCACCGTTTTCTTTCAGAGCTGTCAGAGCCCTGTCCGTGCTTACTCTTCTGAAGCACAGTTTGCTCTCTCTTCCATATACCTGCGGTATAGGATCTAAATCTTCTGGCCACCGGTTTTGGAGTGCCACCTTTACTTTCCGTATAAATTCTTCATGATCATATTCTTTCTGACTGCTCATCGGGTTTTTAACACCCATGGGTATTCATTAAATAAGTCACGTGGCTTGAATGAGGCACCTTAAAAGATGAAATGGTAAATAAAGAGCTCTACAAGCTGTGAACCTATGCTAGATTAGTAAATCATGTTTCGGGGACACATAAAACATTAGTTCTATCTCGCCCGAAAGTTGGTAAGCCAGAAAAGGCGCAAGGACAAAGGGAAGGTGGTGACCTTACAGATTTGGACAACGTCTGTTCAGTGCTAATTACCATTTTGTCGACAAAGAAGGATTGTATTGCCTTATTAAGTAACAAAATGGCGGAACCTCGCGACTTTTATTACTTTCTCTTCACAAGAACGGCTCACACACTCGGAAATACTTTGAAATTCGCGACGAAACACTGAACGTACCGGCGCTTTGGTATACGCGCGATATATAAAGGGGAAAATTTTGGCCGTTATTTTCTGAGCTATAGTACAGAATGTTTTTCTCACGCATAAATTAAATCAGTGTCTCGCAAGAATACTTTATGATCCTTGGAAGGGGGTCCTCACGCACATATTCTTTGATTTGCGACAGTAGAGTCTCCTGGTCACCACCGATGGTTAAGGCGGCGAGGCAAGCGTCTGTTGTCGGCCGCCGCACTAAGACGCGTTGCTTACGGAGCTCGTCAAAGCTCTGGCACAAGGTCGTAAGCTCAGCTACCGTGCGTGGGTCCTTCGTCAGCAGCATCTGAAAGGCATCGTCGTCAATGCCTTTTAAGATGTGTTTAATGTTTTCTGGTTCGGGCATGGACGGATTCAGGTGCGTGCACAAGTCGATGACTTCTTCTATGTAGCTGGTGAAATTTTCGCCTTGCTGCTGCGCAAGTCCGCGGAGGCGCTATTCGGCGCAGAGCTTGCGCACGGCGGGGTAGTCGAACACGTCTGCGAAGCGTTTCTTGAACGCACTCCATGTAGCGAAGTCGGATTCATTGTTGTGGTACCACAGGCTTGCGACGTCTTTTAGATATAACGACCCATTCTGTAGTTTCGACGGGTTGTCCCACTTATTGTGGCCGCTCACCTTTTGGAATGTCGCCAGCCAAGCTTCCACATCGGGGTCATCTGTTCCACTAAAGAAGGTAGGGTCGCGCTGGCGCAGCGCGCCGGTTACGAAGACCTGCTGAGATTGGGCGGCGGCTTCTTGGGTGGTTTCGTCAGGCATTGTCGGGGCAGGTGGTAGCGTCCGACTTCGGAGTTTTAGGTTTGCAGACCCCGCATATCCACTGCTTTGGAAGGGGGTTTATTAACGTTGGACGGCAGGCGGAAGGATTGCACGATGGGCACAAAGTCTCAGCCGGCGTCAGCAGCTCGCGATCTACGCTCGCACCTCCAGCCAAGACAGAGTCCCACTGGTGCATGCGTTGCTTCATGCCTACTACAACCCTAAACTTATTTAATGTTGCCATACGAAAGCAATTGACTGAGTGTCTTGCTGTTCGAAAACAAATCCGCTACTGCTACAGGCATTACCTCAGACTACTAACTGCCGTAAGCGTAATATTAAAATGAGTGTAAGATGGCGTAAATTTTGTGAGCGATTCGCAGCGACCAGCCATCATCTGTAAGTTGGTTGGGTGAACGATGTACGACGCGACTGCGCGGTAGTAAAATTGGATCTTCTAGAGCTCAAAATAGAGAAAGAAATTGTCCTTTATTTTTTCGAAAGTTGTGATCATGGTTCGCGCGTAATTTGATTTATATGCAAGGGGAGAATGTGTTCTATAAATTAAGCAAATTTCCGTGATATGCAGCACGCGTGCCAAAACACAGATAGCAAACCAAAGCTTCGTGATGCGAGCTTTCCGTGACTACACAGCTCTTGCAGTGCATGTTGTACGCTGGCTCCGTTCTTTTCAAGAAACCTTCAGCCTTTAATGTTTCCTAACACGAGCTGCTTCTATTATTTTGTTTATTTAGATCCTACAGGGTCAACATAAACCAATTCTAAGCAACCGATTTTGTGCTGCGCTCAGTTGGAAAGTAGCACTGAATACGTCTGAAGACCGACAAAAGACGATTATATAGAGTGCAGCGACCTCTAAGCCTAAATCATGGTGGGGGCGAACAAAAGGGACCCAGCTGCTGCGTTGTTTAAACGTATTATTGACGATTGACCCAACACGCTCTACGATCTTTCCTATGCTGCTTTTCCCGTAACTTGTAGGCATGCACAAAAAAAAAAAAATCACTTCGATTATCTTGCACGCTGTGCGTAGCATCCAGCTCATTCTTTCACAAAACGCAAGCTTACATGCCCTCTTCGGAACGCAAATCGAATTTCCTTGGAAAGAATCGTTCCATAAGCCCGAAACTTTAAGCGTTTATTTAGTAAACGTTGCGGTATAGACATAAACCTTCATTGTACCGCGAGCGCTCTCGTGTATAAGATTATTTGTGGCTGGACATTTTAAGCTTCTAATCAGTGAAGATATCCGTGAACAAACAAAAAAAAAATACCCTAAAGATTTTTCGGGACGCAAGAGAAGAATAGTAAAAATTACTGCACGAGGAAGACGTTTTGGACATGAATAACGACGCCTCTAGCGGCAGCGAGCTGGGAATATGTGCTGAAACGCCGTTTTTCGTGAATATTTAACTAGATAAGCAAGAAACTGGAATGTAGAGGATGGAATATACGTGCGAAGTTTCACAATAGAAGCGTATCTAAATCGCTATATTTCACGCTATGATTTGAGGACAAAGTAAAGCGTTAATTGAAAAGTAGAACTCGTTGTATATATGAAATTATGAAATTATAAAATGCCACCAAGCCCGCCCCGAAGCTTTGGTTGCATGTGTTTTATAAACTTCAGAAGGGTTCATATTTTACGAACTCGGGTTCAGAAGGGTTCATATTTTATAAACTCGTACATCGCTTTCGAATAAGCGGCTCCAAAGTGCATGATACATTTTTCGAAAGCCCGAATTTTTAGAAACAAAGCCGTAAGGTTTGTGGTATAGTAGATGTAAACCTCGCCAGGCCTAAACATTTTAACCCACGCCGCAGCTGGACAGTTTCGCGCTCAGGGGTGCTATGAAAGATGCCCCGAGTTTCTCGCTCGTCCGAGTTTGCTCAACGCTTATCGCAGCAAGCGCCACGCATTGCTATCAACGCAATATTGCAATAACAATGACTGTCCCGCAATTTACACATTTGGCGTAAGCCGCTTGCCACGTCTTTCTGGGACGCGTCATGGGCGTGTCTTCACTTTCGGGGATTCTGTCTATCTGTCTATGCACTGTCGAATGCTAACAGGGAATACCTTTCCTTTTCGCTTTCCTCTCTTTCGAATATAGGTAAAAAAATAACACTTTATAACTTACTTGCACAGGTAATGCACTGGGTGGAATGATAAACAAATGAACGAAGGCACCGACGACGGTTTGACCACCTGACTCCTTTTTCGGCTGTGTATGAGGTTGAGGCCAAGTGATGATAACCCAACAGTGAGTCTAGATAAGTCAGTGAAACTGGAGGCGCGCCGTGGATTGAATTTTCTATCTTTATGCCATTAGCTCATTCATCTGAGGACATCGCCTGCGCTCGCGGAGATCCCGAACTTTGCCAAACTCGGGCCTTCCTGCGTAGCACCTTCAGGTGTAGTTTTGCGGCAAGGCAAATATGTGTTCACTGGTTCGATTTCAGGAGTACCCTGTCATCTGTTTGACATGTCGCGTCAATTAATTTTTGCGTCATCGTCGGTATAAATGTCTCAGTATACATGCCACTCACTTGGCGAAAGAAACTACGTGGTTTCACAGGTTGCTTGTCGTCGAAATAATGGGTTACTGTCCTATTTGCGTGAAGGCAAGATACGTGCGTTAGCAAACGAAAGTTTGTATCAGTTGTCGATGGGAATACACGGTGGAGCGCGAAATGCTCTAGACTACTTTGTGTTAAGCAGATTGTTCAAAATGAAAGAAGCTGAAAAAATGTGGTTGATCCCTCTTATATAGGAATCGGTATAGAACACGAAAGTGAAACGTGTCTTCACAGAAGTAGTGTAATGTTTATTGCACATTGATATATAATGTCTATTGGTGTTTTGTGGCTAAAGCGCCCTTAGGCGTTGATGCACCCACGCTGACGCCTGGTGGCACGTCTCCTCCATCACGACTACCAACGTCGATGACCATGAGCAACCGTCGTGCATATGGAAGCTGCACTACGCTGCACACGCTAGCACAACAGCGAAAGACGAAGCACGTAACTGACACACTAATACAACGCGCAAGACAAAGCACGTAACTGAATCGTCACCGAGTCAAATCAGCGCGTACAGCGCGTCGTAATTGCAGCCTCCGCGATCAACTTCAGAAACATTTTCAGAGCTAATTGCGGAGGCCACGCTCCGCTGTGCTGAGTACGGTGAACGCCACCTAGGTGGCGTTGGTAGTGCTTCTTGATGCCAGCGTCCCTTCGAATGCGGGCATCGAGGCGTCGTAGTGCTGAGACCACCGAAGCGTTCACTGTCGGTGCGCGTTAGTGTCATAATGCAGTACTTCTCTTTTCTACTCGTAGGCGGCGGCACCGCCCCGAGCAAGAGCGCGGGTACACGGAGGAGTGTTAGATATATAAGGCGCGTCTGTGTAGCTCTCTGCAAATGCGTTTGTGGCGCAATGGGTTAAACGCTCGGCGATCTATCGTCGCGGACCGAGAGGTCGTGGGTTCGATTTCCAAATTTTGCATGTTTGTGGAACTTTTTCTTCTGGTTTCTTTCTTTGTATTATGTTCTATGACGTATTTCCGTGACGGAAATACGTCAGTGAAGTCTTGGTGGACCCCGGCATAAAACACTTTCGTGTTAAAAAGAAAAAGAAAACGAAAAACGAAAGGCCCTAATGTTGCAGTGCGAAGTGAAAGCATCCGGTGCGGCGTAAAAAGTATGCTGCAACGCTATGTTCCTCTTATGACGTGTTGTGTCTTTCGGCGCACTCAGTGAAATTGGAAGGGAGGCGGTCGGAAACAAACGTGCGCAACGAACGTTCCTCTCTTAAAAGCTGCCCAGCTGACGCCGGAGCACGCATCGGAATTTTGGCGACTCCAGCTTGGTATACAATAACCGCAACTTTGGTGGCAGATTTGCGTGCAATGCTTACATTACGACGAGAAATGTAGTTGATTGTACGTGTCCTAACAAATACATACATACATACATACATACATACATACATACATACATACATACATACGTACACACATACACACACATATATTCGTATATGGGTGAGTGTATGTATGTGTGTATACATACACACACACGTGTGTGTGTGTGTGTGTGTGTGTGTGTGTGTGTGTGTGTGTGTGTGTGTCTGTGTTGTGTGTGTGCGCTCAAGAGATGCTTTTATCCTCTCAGGGAACACCGTGTAGTGTGCTCTCCTAAAGTGCTGCTCAAACGCCGCTTCTCAACTTAAACAAGTGGCTGAGGTGGACCTCACGTTTGCCCTGCCTAACATTTTCGCTGGTAAAACGTCCATAAGAATAGATAATATTATTTATTTTTCTTTAATATTGCTGGGGCGTAGGTAAAGGCGACTACAGCAAAAAAGTGAAAGTAACTGTTGTTACTAGCAAAGCCCTCGACATTGTAATATTGTTGACCGCATTGTTGTGCAGATCCGCCAAGGATGTCACTAACTTCATCCGATCGTCGACCACGTGAGGGCGACAACGTGACTCTTCGATGCGACTGGAGTGCCAACCCCGCTGTAACCGCCATCTGGTGGCGTCACGACGGCCGCCTATTGGAGTGGCGCGACGAGTTTGTCGACCTGGTGAACGTAACAAGGGCGCAGTCTGGACTGTACGAGTGCCTGGCCTCGAACCGCCTGGGCGAGGGATACAGCAACCAGATTCGCCTGTCCGTGTTATGTACGTTCTCGGTATAGAGAGGCAACGTTATAGGATATTAGGCAGCGGTGGTGGTGGTTGCTGCAGGTGTGTTTAGCCTGGTGACCGACGCGTGCAATTGCTCAGTCTGAGCGTCTTTTTTCCATGTCACTTGTGTACAGAACCGCATATCTAACTAACCAGTCTCTGTTAATATGCAAAAAAGTCTTAAAGCTTCCTTGTGGGCTATGATAGACCCGTCAACCGATGGTGACAGTGCCATCAACCGCCGTGGTTGATTGGTGGCTATGGTATTGGCCTGCTAAGCACGAGGTCGTGGGATCGAATCCCGGCCGCGGCGGCTACATTTCGATGGGGGCCAAATGGAACAACACCAGTGTACTTAGATTTAGGTGCACGTTATTTGGACCACCACCCCCAGGCGGTCCAAATTATTCGGGAGTCCCCTACTACGGCGTTCCTCATAATCAGATCGTGGCTTTGGCACGCAAAACTTCACAATTTTTAATTTTAATGTGCCATCAACGCACTGTTTCCAGAAGCACGCATGTGGACGCTTGGGAACATGCTGCAGTATTCTATACTCATGTTCACGGATAGGGTTTAGTGGAGCGCGCCGTGTCATCACCATTAAATACTGTGACGCCATTTGGCAGACGGAAAGAAAGGTACTTTCGTGACAACAGTAGGGATTTTCGTTAGCCTTACGGCTTCAAAGCAGACAACTTCAATGAAACAGGACGACCATTCAATCGCTAATACTTTGTCCTCGAAGTCATATGTTGCTAAGCGAAATCAAAGGCGAGGAAAAGCACGAAGAAAGGTGCGATTCGAAGCGTCTGTCCTCGGCGCTGCTGTTTTGTCACGTCAGCTACGCAAGCCACGTAAAGGCCGCTACTCTAAACGAAAACAATGTGCGTGTGCGTGCGTAATCCACAAAGCTACTGACATCGCTTAGCGTACCCGCTCTTTGTAGTAGCAATTTTCTAGGGTACGTGTTGATTGATTTGATTGATTCTCGGGTTTTACGTGCCAAAACCAGTTCTGATCATGAGGCACGCCGCAGTGGAGGGCTCCAGATTAATTTTGACCACCTGGGGTTCTTTAACGTGCACTACAACGCAAGCACACGGGCAAAAATTTCGCCCAGAAGGTGTACGTGTTGGCTCTGCGAAGACTGGCGGATTCAGAATGTGTGAGAGTAGTCGTATACCGCATTACAGGACAACGTAGATGCGAGCGGCAGTATACGGGGTGATCATTATTAAGATTCACTGATTTTTAAAAATTGCCCTTGGCAGATAACATAATTGTAGTCCTTGAGCAGAATTATTCAGGGAGGCGGACATTACTTGCACGAGAAATAAAAACACACATTCAACTATTTTAAAAATTTACTAATTAACTTCTTATTTAAATACTTCACGCACGTATTGCAATTTACGAATTATAGCCGGTGAGTTTGCAAGGCGTATGCATTGGGAAAGATTTTCCAGAATCACAGCTGTTTGGAGATAGGCGCAATCAAAGTCGCCGTAAACATAAACATACACTGTTGTTCCACTTACATTTTTTAACAAGACGCTCTTTATGTATTGAAGCACAAAAGTAACTTGAACGGCCCTGTACTTCGTTCCACGCTTTGGGAAATAATACCTCGAAACTGGTGTCATCCTGGAGATTCATTTCAAGTGGATACGTCTATCAACCTCACCGGCTGCAATTCGTAATGTTCCGCAAAGTAAATAATTGAAAGGGTAATTTGGGAATTTTCTTGCGATATTAACTATATGGACACTTCAAGCGGATTTCTGCCGCCGCCGTCGCCGTCTTCGCCGCCGTGAGGTTCCATATAAAGTCCAAGGGTGATGATAAAATCGTCGCCGCACGCCGTATGTGCGAGTGAAAGCGCGCGGGGGACGCGTGCTTTCGCGGACAGCGAACGCACGGCGGAGAGCAAACGCGACTTCCATCGCGCGATAGCCGTGGGGGTGTGGGAGGAAGGAAGGGAGGGAGGGGGGGGGGGCGACGCTGTGCTGCGGCACCAAATGCATATCTTGCAACCGGGCGCAAGGGGGACTGGCGACTCAATCTCCCACGCGAAAGGAGGAAAGCGGGAAGGCAGCGCGGGAGAGGGGGGGGGGGCAGTTTCTACTCTGCCAACAACTGCGCACTTATACTTTGCGTCGGTGCGGGCTGTCGTGCGCACCGTATCTTGAAAGTGATCTCCACACGGCTCTGACCTTTGTGTGCGATGTGCCTTTCGCCGCTCAGTTTCCGTTGAAGCGATAGACCGCACGAACCGTCGCTCGCTGCGGCGTTCGCGATTGCGCACGCCAGCGTTTTGACAGTGGTTGTCTGCGGTCATTCAGTGTGATCTATTCATGTTTGCTTGTGCGCACTGACACCACGCTAACTCAGTTGGTAAGCGAATGTGTACTAGTTTATGCAGCCGATAAAACTAATATCCCTACTCCGTATAGCTTTCTACTAATTTGCTATCGCAATTGATACTTCGCCTTTCGGGTGAAACTGCGACATTTTTTTGACAATTAGTTGAATATGCGTTTCAATTTCTCGTGCTAGCAATGTGCGCCTGTTCGATTAATCCAGCTCAAGGGCAATAATTTTCCTATCTGCCACAGGCGATTTTTAAAAATTCTGGTAAACTTGAAACTGATCACCCTGTAGACACTGGTGACACCTTGCGAGAGTGCTTCAACTCTATCAAGCGTAACATTTAGCAAGAATAGATTGTATTATACACTTATCTGATGATGCAAACATGTCGAGAGAGATGTAGTGACCGTGAAAATATTTTTGCACCTTTTTTTTGCATAAAGGAAGATTCGTGCGAAGAAAGAGTGCCTGTGGCGCGGTTCGATGGTGCACCGCAGCGTCTCAAGTATTACGCACCAGCTCTCCTGCTCTCGCTGATAGTGTCCCGATATTGCGCTATGCTTCTATGTGAGTGCGTATCCGCTATTCAAAAATTTTCCCATTATTCTAAAGATTGAACTTATCCCAAAGTGCTACTTGACATTGACAACGTGATTAACAAATTTGTTCGCTTCATTACATTATTTCTGTTTTATTCGGTTTGATAACAGCAGCGCATCGATGAACGATGAAAGGGAGTAAGGGAAGAAACCACAGGCTGATTACTTTGAATTTTCTGAGGGCCAGAAAAGGGAGGGATGGAGGACTGAGGGAGAAGGAAAGGGAGGCAGGGGATCTCTTTGAGACAGACAGAGAGAGAGAGAGAGAGAGAGAGAAATAGCCTGAAGGACACCAGTCAAGAAAAGTATTAACATATCCTGGAGAACACGGGAAACTGCTTGTCGACAAAGACAAAGAAAGCGCACGGGTGCATTCATTTCCCGAGAGAGCTATCTCTTCGGCGACCGATAATCTGACGCGTAATGCGGTCATTTTATACGCAAGGGAGGTTCAGGTCCTTTGCAAGTAATTGCGGTATTCTCGACACTGTGCATGATTGATAGATCCTATGGCAACAAACGCAGCATAAAGGGTGAGGAATGGTTTTTCAGCTCGCCGTAACGCTTGTAGATACACCTCCTTTGTTTAAGAAGCGCGAAGACCTTATAGGAGACACGGAGACACCCCCTTCTCCATTACACGCGAGTTTATTGGAGCCGAAAATATTGCCGGCTGAGGAAGCGACCGCGGCGTGGGCCCGTTTATATTTCTTGCAGAAAAAGTTAAATTATGTGGAAAGTGCGTTTGCATGTATATATATTTTTACTCCCTCCGCGTGCGCATTGCCTTCTGCGTGTTGCTTATCGGAGCATGTACCGTAATTGTGGTGTCTATAATCGGCACCTGCTAAAATCTGTAGGTGCGAATTTCTGGAGAAAATATAAAGAACAAGAAATGCTTCTTTTTAAGGTAATGTATAACTGCAATTTATTCCACACGATCTAATTTTGGTTCAAAGTATTTTTGGGGTAATGTATCAGTGTAAAACATCGAAGGGGAATTAGTGCTTGGTTTCTTTATTTCAAACACGCTTATGCTGAAAGACATAGCGCCTAACAGTTCCACTATATTTGTACCTTCTAGTAAGAATGTGATATCGAAAAATTTAACGGCGTAGAGGCCGCACGTGTGAGTAGTCCTCAACACACCAACATTCAACGTCGGGACAGTTGTAAACGTTTAATATTGTTTCGAAAAAATTAGCGTAGCTTGCACTAGTGGCGCAAGGCTAAAGAAACAGCGAAGCTGATCGGCACTTAGCACTACCAAGTCATCGCCAGCATTTTCCGGAATTTATTGATTATTGATCTATTATCGATTACCTATTGTTTGGCTATCGATTGGCTATCACAACTGATTGGCTACGTAGTTTGGCTAGGCTAAGCACTACCAAGTCATCCCCGCCATTTTCAAGAATTTATTGATTATTGATTGATTATCGATTAGCTATTGATTGGCTATCGATTGATTATCGCAAGGTATTGGGCACGTATTTGGGCTAGGCTAAGCACTACCAAGTCATCCCCAGCATTTTCCGGAATTTGTTGATTATTGATCGATCAGCTATTGATTGGCTATCTATTCGCGATCGCAAGCTATTATCCACGTATTTGGGCTAGGCTTAAATACCTTCGCGAGTTAACAGGAGTAGGTGCCATTGCGCTTGAACCCTTTCTGCACTACCGCCAGGATCGGCTCACAATATCTTTTCGCTCTGCACGGACTAACGGTCGGCTTAGACAGCTCCTCTGTAAAAAGTAGCAGCCATTTCGCTTGATTTCGTTTCTTATTATTTTTTTTTTTGTACGTGATTGAGTCTTCTTGGATGGCAACGTTGGGTGTTGTTCGTTGCCATCTTCATTCAAAATTATTGCACTGCGCTATCTGTACCGGCGGTTCGATGTGTTTACTATACAGTTATTTCCATCATTTAGGATTTCTTGATTACTCGTTCACCTAAAGTGCGTTGAGGTTGGTGCTTTCAACAATTGGAAGTACTTGCGCAGTTGGTCTCAAAACAGTCATATTCACTCCCAATTGTTGACCGCCGCGATAAGAAATTTCCCGTGCCGGCGCCATGTCATTTGATATCGCATCGTTCTCGCGTGTGACCCCCCCCCCCCCCTTACACAAACACAAACACACACACACACACACACGCACACACACACACGCACACGCACACGCACACGCACACGCACACGCACACGCACACACACGCACACACGCACACGCACACGCACACACACGCACACACGCACACGCACGCACGCACGCACACTTTTTTTCTCTTTTAATGACAGGATGCAACAGGAAAGACTGGCGCCTTTAGTGGCACCGGCTATTCCTTGTCACGTGGCAAACAAAATGAAGTTGCAAAATATTGCGAGAGACACTGGATACAATCAGAAAGCATGAACACAAAAGTCTGCACATGCGTCGGGGAAGCCACAGAAGATAAACACGTACAGTTGCGTAACTAAATACAGGTACTTCTACGTGCAGTGTTCCGCCCATTTCTCTCTATACGTATATGTCTGATCCTCTACTCCTTTGCTGCTTTCGCGAGTGCAGTCGCTCCCGAGTGTGCCGAGGGCCAGCGGGAGGAGTACGCCGCGTCGCCAGAGCTGCGTGTAGCTTGCGAGGTTCGCGCCAACCCGAGCGACGAGCTGCACTTCGAGTGGCTGGCCAACACCACGAGGCGCATGGGCCGCATCAACAGCCTGGCGGTGAACGGAACCCGGGCCCTCGCGCGGGCTGTCGCCAGCAGGGAGCTGGAGTACGGCCTGCTGCTCTGCTGGGCATCAAACAACGTGGGAAAGCAGAGGGAACCGTGCATCTTCCGCATCGTGCCACCCGGTAGGTTACCCAGCATGACATCATCGTCATCATCAATTTGTTTTTGCTCCTTTATGAAAAGAGAAGCGTATAGTCAATACGTCTAGCGAGTATACTAATAACATCTAGACCTGACCTTGCAGGAAAACAAACAAAAGTTAATAAAAGCTGAGGGCCACGCCAGGAGTGGTAGACCGGAATATAATAGGCTCAATGCTGATAATTTGGAGAATGGCAGCACCTATAGAAGAACGAAAGCGGACAGCGGATGTTCCTAACCGTAAATGAAAGTGTAGTAGGTCAGGTCATGCTTTGAGCTGAATAACTATAAGGCCATCAGTAAGATATTTACTGAATGTGTGCGCAGGTGAAAGAACCGCTGTCGTTGTTGGCTGATAATTAGATTGAGGGATCCTCCTTCTAATCCTCAGCTTCAAGGTGCAGGCTGCAGTCGGCTGGCACAAATAAGAGATGACTGGTAATTACCGGGACAGGCCCTCATGACTGCAGTGAACCTAGCGAAGCTCTGGAGGATGATGATTCTTTTTTTTTTTTTTTTGCGGAACAGGTTAATCTGGATTGACTGTGTTTTATGATGCTACCGACAGTTCAAGCGTTCGCAGTGATGGCAGAGATTTATTTATTATTTATTTATTTATTTACACAATACTGCAGGCAGCAATGCTGCCCAAGCAGGAGAGGGTTTACAAAAGAACATTTTTTAGTAGTTTTTCAAATGAAACATAAGATGTGCATTCAACAACAAATTCCGGTAAATGATTCCATTCTTCGCTCGTAAGTGGAAAAAATGATTTCTGAAAGATATTAGTGCGGGCAAAGTACGACTGGACTACTTTAGAATGAAAAATACGTGCCGACCTGTGTGGAGCAGGGGTAATATATGTGGCATTTGCTAAACCAGTTTGATTATGAAACAATGAGTAAAAAAAATTTCAGCCTGGCGATTTTACGGCGCACATGGAGCGGATCCAGTCCAAGTTGGCCTAACATACCAGAAACTGACGACGAAGTTTTGTAGTCGGAGCAAATAAACCGTGCAGCCAGGCGCTGAATTCTTTCAAGTTTATCAATTTCCTTATTACAGTATGGGTCCCAGCAAGGAGAGGCAGATTTTTGTGTATTTTTTATTTGTGATTCCTGTTTTCTTTTTTCAATGCTTCCTAGCACCCCCTGGAGACCCTCACAACTGCACCGTTGCCAGGAAAGGTCCGGACAGCGTTGCGGTCAGGTGTCGTCCAGGCCCCACGGGTGGTCTGCCAGTGACTTTCTTCGCCGAGCTGCTCTCCGGAAGAGCCTCGTCGCCGTCTTTACTGCTGCCGCTGATAAACGCGACCGCTACCAGGTGGCCAGAGTTCAGCTTTGCGGGGCTGCAGCTAGGGAGAGTGTACCTCGTTCGCGTCTACGCCTCCAACTCTCACGGCCGCAGCGGCGTCATGGAGGTGCGATTTTCTGCGGGCCGACGACTGCTGCACGAAGCCGAGCCTGCGGCAACCATTGGTGAGCGCAGTTGACGTATCTGTAGCAAATAAACAAGCGCACAGCTGTACGATGATTGAAATATTTTTGTAATCACTAACTTAAAAAAAAGGGACAAGAAATAAAAAAGAAAGAGAAAAAAAAAGGCCCGTTCAGCAACTCATTCACTGGTTCATTGAGCCAGCACGAGATTTATATACTTACCAATCCAATGCCCGCTTTCTTGTTTGTTTGGCTGTATATTGATTACGCAAAGAACGCAGAATTTTAAAAATCGTCTGTGGCATCTGGCATAATTCTAATCTTTGAGCTGGATTATTCATAGAGGCGGACATTGCTTGCATGAAAAATCGAAACGCCTATACAACTAATTTCCTCCTAAATAATTACTTTATGGTAATTACTTGGTATACCCGCTGAATGAGGATCCAGGCGTTTGCACTTTACGAAACGTAAGCGTCGACGCGCGATGCCGAGACGAACCTCGTTCTCTTCTTCTTCAGTCCCCTTGCTGTGTCACACCATGTGGCAATATTGCAATTTCCGAATTGTAGCCGATGAGTTTGCAAGGTGTATGCATATAGAATTAATTTTCAGGATGACACCAGTTTCTAAATCATCATCAAGCAGCAGCCGATCTTTATGTCCACTGCAGGACGAAGGCATCTCCCTGCGATCTGCAATTACCGCTGTCTTCCGCTAGCTAATTCCAACTTGCACCTGCAAGTTTCCTAATCTCACCACCCCACCTAATTTTTAGCCGTCATCGACTGCGCTTCCCTTCCCTTGGAATTTCAAGATATTTATTGCCAAAGTGTTCGTTGAAATGCAACGACGTTCCAGTTACTTTTCAGCTTCAATGCATAAAAGAGCGTTTTCTGACGAAATTAAGTGGAACAACCCTGCAGTTTTTGCCACTAGTCTGATGGCGCACATCTCGAAACCCATGCCATTCTCAAAATTCATTCTAAGTGGATATGCCTTGCAAACTCACCGGATACAATTAGTGAATTGCAATGTGCGCCGTAAAGTAAATAATTAAGAAGTTAATTAGTGAATTGTCGTCAATTAATTGATTATGTGTTTCTGCTTCTCGTGCAAGTGTTGTCCGCCTCTTCGAATAATTCAGCTCAAGGATTCGAATCAAGCTCTGCCACAGGCGATGTTTTTCAAAAATTCAGTAAATCTTTAAGAAATGACCACCCCGTATGGTCAACCTGTGGTCGCAGAAAGACCACCCCGTGCGCGGCTGCCTCACCTCCTCGTTAATGCGCAGATGGCAACGCAACCGCCCTGCCAGGCCATGTTCTCGGCTTTCTCGCAACGGTAGTGGTGACCCTCGCATGTGCGACAGTCTGCCTCACCGTTGCCAAATATCGAAAGCACAGACGAAAGCGAAAAGGTACGAACAAACAGTTTGAAGAGAAAGATATCGTTTCTCACGCTGTCACTACTTTATATCTTTTTTTTTCTTTTTCTTTCTCTTGTGGGGCTATAACCGCCCCCGCTTATTCTACTCATGCACAGCAAAGTTTAATTGCTCTGAAAGGTAAAAAAGAAGGAAAACGAAGATTTAATCGATAGGTTAATATTCTTTGCCTTTTCTTTTATTTGTTCCGTGGGCTGTAAAACGGGGAAAGAAGGATCAGGATTTTTTAACGAGTTTAGAACGCTAGGCTGCATGGAGTAATTATCTCGTTGCTTTTCTTTTTACAAGCAGTTCACTTGCTTGATGGTGAGGTGCCGATTCGTCTTAATTACGCGCTCGGCGGGTTACGGTTGTTAGTAAACGTTATCGTTTCGCCCATTCCCGCCGAAAGCAGCGAGCCGTAAATTAGGTGTATTTTTTTAGTTGGTGCTCTTGCGAAAGTTTTCAGAGAGCGTAGCGATAAGCGTTAAACGGGAGACAGAAATAGAAGCCTGCCGCACAGTGAATCAAGGCTTGTGCGTTTGCGAAGCGTTGTGCGTTTCCCGATGATATTGTGGGCTGCCTTGCGATATTGTCTAACGCATAGATTGCTTTGAACTTTCAGTCAATGAAATGTGCCGCTGGGGGTTTCACGGTGGTTTTATAAACGTGATGATAGCATGCCGATTCACTGCAGCGAATGGTTGAAACGTGCAGGACCTTACCATCATCTTTTTTTCTTCGTTCCTTAGCAGGCATGAAAGAATCCATCCAGCTTCAAAAGTAAGTCATACGATTCTCTTTTCATCATGCGTTGTTTTTGAGCAGGTTGCAAGCGTAAACGTGTTTTTTTTTACTCATCACTAACCCAAATATTCTAATATAACCTTCGGGCAGTAGGTCACCCCGCCTTATTTCCCCCTGCACTAATGCCCCACACGGGCACTGTAGGTATTGCAAATAAATAGATAAATAAATACAAAAATAAACAAGTACAAAAATAAATTAAAAAATAAATAAATGAATAAACAGATGCAAAAATAAACAAATACGAAAATAAGCAAATGAATAAATGAATAAATAAACAAACAAATAAATGTAATCTTACCGATGGCTGCAAAATTCCTATGATGTCACTCATTTCATGCTTAATGTGGCGTGGTTTCAGGTACTGCCTTGTTGTTTGTTGTTTACTAACAGTAGATGAGTGGGAACGCAGACACTCAATGGAGTCGGCTGTCCAAAGATATATTTAGAAAATTGAGGCTGCCCCTTTCTCCATGTAACACGCCACATATACCACAAACACACAAACATACTCAGTCGACAAATAAGCATAAATGTAAACAAGACAAGAATAAAACTACACTGAAGAAATGACCCATTTCCACCCACATTAAGTGACGGAAATTTATGTCGATTATGCAATAAAAACAGTGTTATATGCGCGCACACAAGTGTCATTGTTTTCAAAAAGTCCTGAAAGTAAATAATCAATATATGTAAAGTTGACAGAGATCTATGATTACAATCAAATCGATTATCCTGCTGGGTTCATATGCAGCACAGTAGGGTACTTTGACGCATAATGCGTTTTAGGCATCATTCCTGTCAAAGGCCTTTTGTGAGTATTCACGACACGGCAATTATCGCGCACTCGGAAGAAAAAGTGCATTCGAATGCGTCTGTGTATACCACTGTAAGTTTACACGCCACTGTGAGTCATTCCGTCGGGCAGGCTATACGTATCGATTTGAAGTGAGACCACGGCCATTGTGTGCTAGGACTCCAGGAATTCTGGAGGTTGTTTGCTCGCTGTCAATGCGAGCAGTACGTTTGGAATGTTTGTTTTAGCATTCTGAGTGCACAAGTAAGATTACTGATCACCACTTGAGAGAAAGAAAAACATCAAAGTTGTTGTCTGCGGGAAATTGTGGTGCATCAACATGAAATCCTAAATCAGCAGCGACACGGTGACAGTGATTGAACCGACCTCTCAAAATCAATCAATGAAGCAAAGGCCGAGAGAAATATTAGTGCAAACTAAATATAATATGAGCTGATGATGATAGAAGCGAACTTCAAATAAATAGAACAACCCATTCTGACGGCGAATGACCAGCTACTTTTTTTCTTACGCGTGCATAGGTCTTCACCGCAGAAAAGCTTCTGCGAGTGTGGCTCTGGTGACGTGGTCTACCAGTCACCTGATCTCATCACGAGCAAGTGCGGAATGTCGGGTAAGTCCTTTAGATTCTCACGGGGAACATCGAGCGCACTTTCGAACGTAGCCACGTCATCGTATCATTTAAAATAAATTACGGTGGTATAGAGGCAGTGAGTAAAACGAAAACGTGCACGAATCATGTATTTCCCAACCACTAGCACTATATGCGGGCGGAATTAAAAAAGAAGTTCTCATTCAACCCTTCAAGCGAATGGTCAGTAACGCAAGCACAATGTCTTAATAAAAGAGTGGTGGTGGTTGACGAGTCATAGCGTCCGCTATTGGAGATATTCAAGCGCTGAACAGGTTCTCAGAACTTGTAAAGTTGCCTTTACCACGACTAATGAGCTGGATCAATGCCAACGACACGAGCGATGGTGCTAAGTATGGCGCCATCTACTCTTAAAGAGAATACTGTAATGTACGGCTTTCACTTTATTTTTTATCTGCGTTCAAGGAGATGCTGGCGCCGGCATACGGTACCGGCTACTCCTCTCCTCTTAATTGGCACATGTACTCAAACCAATGCGAATGTTTCAAGCAAAGGGAAAAGACAAAACGTATAGAGACAGCAGTTCTAAATTTCATATAGACAGACACTCTCAACGTAAACGCACGAAAACAAATGCTCGTGAGCAGTTCACCATATACAAATGTTCTTGTGGAACTACAAATGACGATCCTCGTTAGGGCCGCGTCCCAAACACAACATTCGCGAACATGCACACAAGATCTGCCGGAACACGGTTACGAAAGGGAGCAATTTGCTGGCGTTTCTAGCTGCAAGTGCAGGCTGAAGCTACGTCGATGGACTGATAGACCTGCGCAGAAATTTTCCAGTACCCACCACGGTAGCTCAGTTGCTATGGCGCTGCACTGCTGAGCTAGAGGTCGTGAGTTTGACCCCGGCCGCGGTGGCCGCATTAAAATGAAAAACGATCGTGTAGTTATTTAGATTTAGTCGCACTTTCTAAAGAACCCCAGGTGGCCAAAATTATTCCGGATTCTCCCACTACGTCATGCTTAATAATCAGATCCCCCCCCCCCCCCCCCCCCCCATGGTTAAAAGCACGCATAAAACCCAGAATTTTGTTTTATAGCTGCCAGTGGCACCAACCACAAGTCATCTGCTGCAAAGCCGGGAAGTTGTATACTTGCGAAAAGGAAAAAAAATCTTTTTTTTTTTTTAGCAGGATACCACGCTGTACATTGTAACATTCGCGGTGCTGGTCGCACTCTACGTTGGGACCTGCAGATAAGATTGCCCCGCTTGCCGCGATATCTTTTTATTTTTGCCACACCCTGATTGGCTACGTAGCGCACAAAAAGCGCGTCGCTGCAAGAATAAAGGTGATTGTCTTCCTGGCACTGCGTGGGTCGTCTGTTCCTTGGGCCGGTCGTCCTGCCGCTCTCGGCGTCGAGCCGCCGAATACGTAACAACATCCCCCGATTTCTCGGCATGCGATTTTTCCTTGCTTTTCTCTTTCTGTCTCCGTGTTTATGTTCATTTGGTGTGAATGGTAAACCGAATCTGATGATGATGATGATGATATTCTTAAAAGGAGTGGTACCTACCCACTCGGGAAGATTGGTCAAGAGTCGGGCTGATTTTATATTTGTATTAAAAAGATAAGGGGGGGGGGGGGAATGAAACCACATTTATATCCAGCTAACCATTAGACGTTCCCTTCTCGTTTTTCTTGCTCTTGGTGATTTTCAGTAACGTTCTGTAACCACGTATGGAAATTGATGATGATGATGATAAGCATGCTACGCTATCTTTATTACTGATCACGCAAAGCTGCTTGCTACCGGCACACGCTTGGTATTATTTTTAGTATCGTGCACGGGGGAACATTTGTCTCTAGTTTATACTCTGACACAACAAACTTAGGTGATTACACGTTTACTCATTTCGCTGCTGTATTTCGGTGCATGCAGGTCAAACCGACATCGCCGCAGTGGCGCCCGTCCTTCATAGAAAATCATCTGGCGACAGCGGGTTGGATCCGTGCTACCACGAGACCAGGGTTATCGCCGGATCCCTGTCGCCAACCGTACAAATCAAGGTTTGTGTCAAAGAGCTTTGCTGTCGTGCATAAAATCTTAACCACTGCATTGCAGCTTCGCTTCACATGGGGTCCGACATGTGCGTTGGGTTTGCATAGATGTTTCTTCTCTCGCATCTCGCTCTGTGAAAGGGAAAGGCGTCCATATTATGTCTAAGATCGCTATTTTCCCTTTGCGCCTTCTGAGTATTTGCTGGAAAGGGCAAAATATTGCTTGCTGAAGGACAATGCAGCAGCTCATTATCAAAGTCCATTAATCTAACCTCGTGCGCCAAGAAACCAGTACTTTGGTGTCGTCATTACATGTAATTACAAATTTCATTCTCTTTTGGCATGGTTTAGTCATTGATGTTTCTACTGTTGAAGGCTACAAAACTGCTCGAATTAAAAATGAGTTTTCTTTAAATGTTTTTCCTTTGATTTTACTTTCTTCTTCAATCTATTTATTATTGATTTGGTCGCAAATGGCTGCTTGTGATACCACGACACATGCGTACTGACATATGCGCTTATTTCCATGACGCTCCTCATAATGGTCACGCCGGCGTTCTGAAAACGTACACTCGGCTGAGGCAGCGTTTCTACTGGCACGGCATGTATCACTTCGTGCGCCAGTACGTACGCGCTTGCACGGCGTGCCAAAGGCGTAAAATTCAACAGCGCCCTCCTGGCGAGTTACAGCCGCTCCCCTGCCCGGCCCGGCCATTTGATCGCGTCGGCATAGACCTATACGGGCCACTTCCCTACAGTTCCTCGGGTAACCGATGGATAATTGTAGGCGTCGACCACTTGACGCGCTACGCCGAGACTGCCGCACTTCCGGCGGCTTCTGCGCGTGACGTTGCCTTCTTCATCTTGCGGAACTTCGTTCTTCGACATGGAGCACCACGCGAACTGCTCAGCGACCGGGGGCGTGTGTTCCTGTCCGAAGTAATACAAGCCCTTCTCGCTGCATGCAGCATCGTTCACCGCAAGTCTACCGCCTACCACCCGCAAACTATTGGCTTGACAGAGAGGTTCAACCGCACACTCGGTGACATGTTGACTATGTACGTTGCCTCGGACCACAGTAACTGGGACACTGTTTTGCCGTTCGTCACGTATGCCTATAATACCGCCACACAAGCTACCACTGGCTTTTCGCCATTCTTTCTGTTATATGGCCGCGAGCCCTCGTGTACAATGGACACCCTGCTCCCATACCGACCCGACGCTTCTGAATGCACGCCAGTGTCTGAAGCCGCCAAATACGCAGAGGACTGTAGGCAGCTCGCCCGTACCCTTACGACCGCCGCCCAAGGTCGCCAAAAGCTGCGGCATGACAGTAACGTGCCTACACCACATTTTCCGCCTGGTTCCCTTGTTTGGTTGTGGATCCCACCTCACAGCCCTGGCCTTTCAACCAAACTTCTTGCACGCTATGATGGTCCCTACCGCGTCATCGACCGTACCTCGGCTGTCAACTACGTTGTCGAGCCTGTGACGCCATCACACGACCTTAGACATCGCGGACGTGACACGGTTCATGTCAGCCGACTTAAGCCATACTATGACCCCCTGATCCTACCTACGCCGTAGGTCGCCAGGATGGCTCATCTTCTCTCCCGGGGGCCATTGTAGTGAAGAAGAGGAAGAAGTGCTCCTGCGTCTGTCGCTGTGCGCACCATCAGCGTTTGTGGACTGCCTCGATTGCGTGAGACGTCTAATAAATCGTCATATCACAATTTTATTAAATGATGCCAGTCCGGGAAGCGAGAGATACGGAGAAAGCGTTATAATAGCTGGAGATATCAGCTCTAGCTATAGTTTGGGAGAACAGACGAAGGTCTGTATTGGTCGGCTTTTTCCCAAACACACACATACAAAAATATAGAGAAATAAGACAGAGATGTTAAGAAATGCGAAGGAAAACCACTAAAGGCAGAAAGGAAATAGGGATGGAGGAGCGAAGGTATAGTCAAAGAGCATCTGCAGTACATGGACGTCCAGTCGCCACGCAAACCACCACATCTGTGTGGTCAGTATTTGTAGAGCTTATGCCAGTACACGAAAACAAAAGTTCTTATAAAAAAAGAAAAAAAAACTAACATTCTGTGAGAGACTCCGCGACCACTAAATTCTCCAAGCTTCTCCAAGAATCTTCTCTAAGGCAGCTTCTCCAAGAATCTCGAGACGGCTTCGCCATCGTTAGTGGTGGTGTACCTTCAGGCGAAGTTGTCCTTTTCGTCGGCAAACGCGGCACCTGAGCACCTCTATCTGCGACACAAAGATACGTTAGCGAACGCTAGCCAGTGCAGACTCATGGACGTAGACCAGTAGAAGGTCCAGGATTGCAATGAAGTGCGCGAGCAGGCGATATGAATGTCTTATATCCTCCTGAGACCCGGACACAACAACGGGACATGATCGCTCTTCAAGGTAGTTTTTATTGCCTATTGTTATGTCATGAACTTGAAAAACAATTTTTGAACTTTGAATAGTGTAGCACCACTGTAGGATGACGTGACAGCGGCCGTACGAGCCGTGCCGTCGTCCCTACTCAAAATGGCGAAGGTTGTGAGCCGAGCGGCGGCTGTGACGACCGGCGTGGCTAGCTTCTAGAACGACACTGCGCTTGCCGAGCTTGCGCCTCGAGCACGCGCTGTGCTTCTTAATTTTTCACTTCTTTGACAGCTGGCGCTAAGGCACCGGCTGAGAGCGCCGACCAAAGAGCCCGCGTTGCGGCATCGGTGGGCGCTATAATACCACGGATAGATGCCAAAAGCTCCGTCTCCATGTGCGTGAAAAAAATGACTATCTCCATCATCTCCTCATGTTAGCTGTGGCAAAGACTGCATTTCATTGTTTAAACGCTGAGATGAAGATGGAACTACGTGTAGTACATTGCCATATTGCTGGCGCGTCCGGTATTCTCACAAAATCTCGGTGCCTTCGAAATACTCCTCGAAGTCGTTCGGCCGTGTGGGATGACACAGAGGTCTAGACCAATTTATTGTCAAATTTCTCGAAAGCAGATGACAAGAATATGAGTAAACCACTTCTTTACAGTAGTTACACATGCACCGTACTTCACACCCAGAGTGAATATTTTGCGTAATCACTTCCGAGTGAATTTCGAAAAAAAAAAGTGGAAGGCAATGTGCAATGTATTGTACAAGGGGTCTCAGGAGGATATGCACACCACCTAGATGGTACCAAGAGCGAGAAAAACTCCAGACGTGTTCTTCCTCATTTACAGCAGTAGTACACCGTGAGCGGCTGAAAGCGAAGCAGGCCGGGAGGGGACGCCGGCAGCGTTAATCCCTGTCGGCTTCAGGATGGAAAACTGGCTTTCATGCTGACCTTCGTGTCCTCGATAATGATGGTGCTGCGCGAGGCCACATCTGCCACTCATTGACCAAGTACTGCTGACATCACAAGAGGTAAGGCTCCGTGGTGTGATACTTCTTGAAACGTAAAATGATCAAAATTTACGTGAAGAGAAGCGTGCAATTGTCGACAATGTAGGCAGAATTCCTCGCTACGTGTTCGAGGCATAGTTTCGGATCGGAACGACTTTTGAACTGCACACCCAGTAACTTAACAAGTTGCAGATGCGCTTCCTACAGTGCTCGTGTTATGGCTGCTTTAAACTGATGGGTGTCGTGTGCTGAATTGTTCGGCAGTAGACTGACAGTTATCCCCCTCATCATGTCGAAAACTAAGCTGCGTTTTTATAACACTTTTTTAATGAACAGTAATTGCGTAAGTAGTGCAGATAACCTGAATAAGAAGTCTAAAGTTATCGATTTTCATCACTTTACGTTGTGAAACGTAGATTCGTGCTCCTCCCAATGAAGATACAAGGCTTAAATAGTGTCAAGCTTTCATTGTAAGTGCAGTAGTGCTCTTATTTTTTCTCGCTGTTTAGTTTTCGGTCGAGTTACCTTTTTTCACTAGGCGCTACAATGTTACGCACTTGATACGAGAAGCTCATTTTACGCAGATGTTCGCCTGTTAGGAATTCCTTCATATTACGGCATTTATGAGGAATGAAACTAGAATAAAGTCTCTAGTATTGAGAGTACTACTACCATAATGTACTATATCTACACCTGTTTCGAAGCGTGCAATAAACAGAGCGCCACAGAGAGTATACCTCACGCTTGCCTTTACTCAGTTATCGTAAAATGCAAGTCTGTAGATAAGAGGCGGAGACCGGGTAACGTATTCTAGGACAATCACTTTCGGCGATATAATCGCCTTCGCGTGACGTAGTACTCAACCAGCCAATCAGCTCATCCGGTTTTGCTCAGCATGCGCCTGATGGCCGAGGCGATAGTATCGCCGAAGTGATACTATCGAAAGTGATAAAGTATCGCCCAGAATACGTACCCTGGTTATCTTCGCGTTGCAACATCGATCAGGAAAGCAGCGCATCTGAAGCGTTTACGTGGAAGCGAAGCAGACGTTTTCATCAGCGACTATATATTTGTTCGATTATTATTGGTGACGTTATTGTCATCGAACAAAAAGGAACAGTGACTCACACGCGAGCGCTTTGCGTAAACGAAGAGCAAGAATAACATAATGTGAATAACGATGCAGAAGTAGGCTTCCTGGCTTAAACGTATGTAGCAAAACCGCTGAATAAAGAATGAAAGGAGGCGGAAAGCAGCGCGCAGCAGGGAAACAGTTGCAAACAATGAACACCGACATCGTGCGGCTCTTTCAGGCGTGCCTCCATAACTCCCGATTACTTCCACGTGAGCGCTGCTTCTGCGTTCGCTCCTGGGAGTCCGCGCACGCGGCTTCTGTTCTCACTAAGGCTTCAGCAATGGGCTCACCGGATCGTAAAATAGAACGGCTGAACGGTGTCTTCGCCGAAAACACTTCCGCTTCCATCGCGTGTGGTTGCACGCTGCCATACTGTACACACTTTGCGGGAACGCTTCCTTGGGCGGTTGGTATTGTCTCCCCGCGTTTTGGCGCGTGCCGTCGGAAGAGAGGAAGCGAGTGTGGAGGCTTCGTCAGCTGCGCCTGTAATGTGCGCGCTCTTCCGTTTCCGGTCGGTGAGCATGTCGAGCTCGAAAGCATGAGACGGACAGTGGTGTTGATTTTATGACGTGAACTATGTTGGGAAAATATGAGTGCAGGGATTAATGATTCTTGAGTAGTACTACCGGAATGGGGGTCAGTATATAAGTGCGCTTCGAATTTTTAAGACAGTGCTGCATTTCAGTTGACGCAGGCTATATAAAAAAAAGCTCACGTTGAGTTAGAAATGTTGTCCCTCATTGTTGTCCGTTTTAATTTATGTGTTATATTTTATTCGGTAATAAATCGGGACAGCTGTATTGTGTGTGTGTGTGTGTGTGTGTGTGTGAGAGAGAGAGAGAGAGAGAAAGAGAGAGAGGAAGGGCTTGTACTTGTGTTTATATCCCTTCCTGCCTAAAAAGCATGGCAGACGTCGTGCCCCTGATGGTGGAACTGGCCAACCTGTTTCTGGCCTTTTCGCTTTGTATACGTTTCGACGCCTCCAAACTAATACTTATACTATACTAATACTTTTACTAACTCCTACTAATATCGTTATAGCTTGTAACATTATAGCCTGCCCCTTGATCATGTGTTTCACAGGAAACACAAAGTCAGCCCACTCTTGGGATGTGGAGGAGAGCGACCGCAGTATCTTAGATATGGATTGAAATCAATACCTTCGAATCTTTCCAAAGAGCTTGAAGTTTGTCGCGTTTGGTGAAGCAGAATATATGACTATTCAGTAAGTTAGATAGCATATTATTTTTAGTCATGTGAACTGGCTGGTACTTTCGTGCTTCATTATACCTTTATCTTCCTATTTGTTCTTTTCCACGCTGTAGAGTAGCAAACCAGACAGTCTATTCTGGTTAACTTCTCTCTCTTATTCTTTCCTTGTATTTCCCTTTTCCAAAACCTTCCTTCCACTTACAGTCTTCGTCCTCTGGAAAAGCTTCCGGCGAAGTTGTCTTCCATACAGCCACCCCACCACTGAAACAGAGTGTGTCCGCGCTACCGGAGCATTTCTCACGACGCTTCTGCACTCACGCATAAAAATAATAAAACACGCTGGTGTCCAGCATTGTCCCTGTTCCAATTACTGGCCGAAAGTATCAAGACGCGTGGGGCCAGCGCCTCCAAGATAGCAGGCCTGTGCACTCTGCTTTATGACGTGATGCTACTTGGATCAAAATCTCCACTGTCAAGCCCAGTTCTATACGAAAGCCGGTGGCGTCAAAATAACCGCGGCTTACTAGGGAGCATCCCCGTTACATTCTATGGCAGTCGGGCAAGATATCACGACGTCAAGGATCTAAATGCACAGGCCTTGTGCTATCTATGAAGCGTTGGTAGGGTACCTGCATTAGACGCGACCATAACGTTCAGCGCACAGATTAGACGTGGCGTTTCTCGGCGTCAGCGCGTTCATTTTATTGCGATAGCAATTATATGGACACTCAAAAGCAGATTTCTGCCGTCGGCGTCGCCGTCGCCGTCGCCGTGAGGTTCCGTATGACGTCATTTGGAGAAGAAATCGTCGCCGCGCGCCGAACGCTGTATGTGCGAGTGAAAGGGAGCGAGGGGCGCGTCTTTCACGGGGAGTGAACGCACGGCGGAGAACAAACGCGCGTTCTGCGCCGTGCTCGCTTAAGGGCTGCAGAAGTAGGCGTCTCTGTTCTCCTTCACAATCACCATGTATGTAGAGCAAACGCGCCTTCTTCCGACGAGCGAGAGGCTGTGGGGGAGGGGGAGGGAAGGGAGGCGACGTTTAGCTGCGGCACGCAGTGCCTATTTATATCAGAGGCTCCGGCAACAGTCACCAACGCCGCACGCATTTTGAGCGAACGCGGGCAAAACGCCGATGGCGTCGACAACAGTTCTGCGTGTTGCCGATGCTGCTGCATGTCCAAGTTTATACAGCTGATAAAGCTAATATCATTACTCCGTATAGCTCTCTACAAGTTTGCTATCGCAATTGATGCTTCGCCTTTCAGGTGAAACTGCGACAACTTTTTCGATGTGCTATGGCTGCACTGTAACATGCGGCAGCCGAAGCGCGCTGTTCATGGTTATGGAATGAAACGGGCTCCTTATGGTACGCATTTTGGCCATGACAATGAGTACCACGCTGAACTGTTTGGACGCGCAGTCGCAGTGCCGGGCTACGCCAGAAACAAGTCGTAAATAGGTCTCATGAGGTTGTCGCCTTATGAGAAAGAGGACACATCCTGATGCCAGCCCCTCAGCGGGTCGGCAGTTGTTAGGCTGGCCGTCAGTTGTAAACAAATATTTGTACTGGACAAAAATCCGTGTCAAATAAATACGCAGGAATATATATACGCAGGAAATAAATACGCAGGAATATATATATATATATATATATATATATATATATATATATATATATATATATATATATATATATATATATAATGTCCTGGTGCCCGCTGTCGGTGCAACCGTTGTTTTGTAGTCATTCCTATTTTCGACAGAGCATGCGATATGCTACCACGTGTGAAGCAGCAGTTCTTCTTAATTTTGCTGATATCTTCTTCCACGCTTCTTCTTCACACTTTCATTTATGCACTGTAGAGAATCATTCAAAGGACAGGCTTAAATGGTTCATGCGGCTATCTTATACGCGCAAAGTTCTCCATCACAATGCGTTTTTGTGTTATCCCGAGGTGAATGCCAGAAGAATTACGAAAATTGACGCTGCCAATCAAATGTTATCCATATTACAAATTCAAAATAAATGCAGACGACTGAAAGATGTATGACCTTTCGTATTTCACTCACCTAGCGAGTTTCTATGCTCCTTTTAATCAAAACGCGGCTTATGTGCCGTGGTACCGGAAGTTTGCTTCACATTGTTTGCTTCCTTCCGTAGCCTCGCTATGCCTCGCTTGACATGATGACGTCATCTAGTTTAGACGCCTGCAAACGCACCTTCTCAGGCGCAGTAAATCTTATCGTCACTGAATGTATAGCAAAAATGTACAGGATGAAATTTACACACTGTTCATACGTACGCGCTACGTGCAAATGTCTACTTTTGCATTATATTTCGAATGTAGAACGTTAGACAGGGCACCTAGTGTAAGTTGCTCAAGAAGTTCATTTGTATTGCACAAATGTGTGTCCACTTCGTAGCTTTAGAAATCATAAAATATGTTTTTTTTATTTCCAAGGTCGTCATTGTGTGTATAGCATAAACACGCCCATTACTCGTATATTCTCCTTGCCCAACCGATCAATGCGAACAGCATGAGTCGCGTGCTTTTGCGTCACATCCACTGCCGAAAATTGTTGATTTATGACGCCGCAGTCGGCGCGGAACTGATTTCCGAATCAAATAAATTGGCAAGTGCTCTGTTTTCGGTGCTTCAACTGGCGCTAGAGGCATTTTCAAGTCCTAAAGCAAGCAAACGTGGAATAAAAACAAGCATAATTTGGGGCGCAGGACCTCTTTTAGTGCCTGCAAAAGCAGCGACAGCTGGCACAATTACGACACGGCAACGACAGTGACGGCTGGAACACGACAGAGACACGGCATATCGACGACGATGACGCGACGGCAGCGATGATGATAATCACACTACTCAAAGCTGAATACTGGCGCCACCGTAAGTCACAATGGCTCGAAGATCATGGACTAGTTATCGCTGATAAACTTCATGATGGTATTAGTTAAAGACGTCGCAAAAGCTGAATAAGGTGTTCTTAACAGCCATTGCTGTAACGATGACAACAAGTGGGCATGTTCCGCCACAACGTCGGGCTGTGTACAACAGCCGTGCCGTTAAATCGCACCGCTATTTCGCATTCACGGCAATTCGTGAACCGAAATGCCCGAGGAGCAGTTTCCTGCTGTGCTAGCTAATCTGCTTACACAAGCAGCAGCGAGAGTATTATGCTCGATCCCAGCCTAGTATTGTACCTCACTTGTTTTCCACGCCCTCGACAAGCTCCGGGTAACTCGAGTCCTCTTCGATGAAAAACAAACTGAAAACAAAGTAATCCTAAGAAACAAACGGGAGGAAACAAGAGTACGACGTCGACGAGCTATAGCTTTCTTCGCTTTTCCTCTTGATATATATTTCGCGTTAACTTCGCGCGTAATGCGTCTTGTTGGTTGCTGGGCAAACTCTTCCACGTGATAAAGAGAAAGAAATGGGGTTGTGTTGTTTTGGTCGTGTTATGCGTAGTACTGATAACCGATGGTCTAGTCGAGTAACCGAATCGATACCAAGGGTAAGAAAAGGCAGTCGAGGGCGGCAGCGAGAGTTTGATGGGTGACGCGATTAGGAAACTTGCAGACGGAAGCTTTGTTCCGCTGACGCAGTATAATTGGACATCTTCGGGAAAAGCTTTTTCCTGTAACAGGACTGAATAAGCTGAAGAAGAGGATGATAACGACAGCTCTCTTTATCTATTATTTGTCGTTTAGCGATGATATTTTAAATTTATTCGCTTGCTTTTCACCGTAGCCAAAGATATCCGCCCTGTATTGCTTTCCGACTTTAGTTAATTAGTTTACTCTCTGCAGAACTGAATATCAAACTGATGATTGAGGTATTGATCAGCGCCGCTACAGTGGTCCCCAGTAGATCTACTGCGAGAATATTCGTTCAGCCCTGCTATCGTAATTGAACGCGTGAATTATATCAGGGTCATGGGAAACTTTAGCAAAGTTTGGCACTGACCTTAGTTTGCACGAAACGGATATATTGAAACGCCTCTTATAATTTCGCATGGCATATAGCGGCAGATGTGGAAGAGAGGCGGGGGGGGGGGGGCGTTGAGAGAGAAATGGAGAATCATTAAGGCGTTTTCATGTCGCGGCCATGTTCTGCCTTCGGATATTCTGCTTAGGTGCATGAGAGGATGCCGCGTTTGGTCATTTGCTTGACACCTCGATTTCCCGTGTTTATGGGTCGTCCGATTAGACAGACACCGACTTCCCTATTTTCTGCTTATACCGATCCATTGAGTCGTGTTTGTGTAGCCAATAAGGTTCTAACTGGTTTGAAGCTTGATTTACTATCAAATAATAATCGATCGAATGCTGCATCGAGGGTACGACAAAGTTCCCCATTGTCCCGTTTACATTTAAGCGTTTACATTTGAGTGCCGTTCTGTCGTCACATTGCGGTCTGATCAAGGCATCCATGCAAGCACTAGAAACTGCAGGATGAGCTGCGAAAATAAAATCAACAAAAGTGGGTCAATGAAGCTGGTGCATCGAAGTAACACGAGTGCTACGTTTCTTTACTTATTATTATTTCTCCGCGTAGATAGAACGACCATCAATGGCGGAAACAGTGCTCGAGTTAGCGAAAAAGAAAAAAAAAAGGAATACTGAACCGATGGTCAGTCTCCAGTCACCGATCCGTTCACTGCCGTGGCCCGCTAACAAACCTCACGGGAAGATGTGGCCGTAGAATAAACGAGCGAGAGACCACGCATTGGGCTATTTTTACTAAATAAAGAATGAGCCCAACTTCAGCCGAGCCAGCGCGATTACTGTTCAGCCTCGTTGTCGAGGCGGTAATGCACGTACACGCAGAACAGCGCCGTTTCTACAACTAGTGCGGCGACGGACAAAACGCGCGCTTTTCTGTCATTAGTGTTCACTCCGTGGGCCGCTTCATTTGTCGGCCTACGCGACGTGAGCGCTCCGGTTGGAACCGTGCGGGCGTATATAGTATACGTTGCTTTGACGCAACAGCCTGTCGTAACGATATATGCCGGGCGTGTTCTCGTGTTCTGGGCCCCTCGGATGCACAAAGCAAGGCAAAGCAAAGTAAGGCAAAGTAAGCAGATTGTGTGTGGGTGTGTGTTTTTTAAACCAGTACCACCACTTTTCAAGCGAAGCTTGTATTGCGTTAGAGATTTTGGTGCCGGCGTAGTCACGCAAAAAGTGACGCCTTTCGTCAATGGAGCCAGGGTCACGAAATAAAGAAATAAGGAAGAAAGAAAGAAAGAGCATATGCGGGGAAAGCTACGCCAGCGTCGGATGACGTGACGCGCGCGACCAATCAGGGTCATTTGGTGTGTCGCGGGGAGGGAAAAGGGAAAGAAAGGGGAGGGGGTTGGCGTGCTCTCCGCCGGGCTTCCCTCGACTCGTATCAGTTTAGGCGTCCGAATGGGAAGGCTTGGCGTTGTGCGTCCGCCGAGGAACAGGCTGCGTTTGAGTAACGGCGCCGCGAATTCGCTCGGAATTCGCTCAGAATATTCATAGGCTACAGTCTTGCATCCGCCAACTACGTACGGCACATTAAGGGGCATCCGACGAAACGGGCAGCACATGTGAATGTTTGACTAAATCCATAAGGCACACCAAACATTAGGCGGAACCAGGCAACATGATATCAAACAGTAAAATAAATCGAGGGGGAATTGTCACCACCTTTTGCAAAAATAGTACTGAAGTCATATTGACCCCAGTATTATACCCTCATAGCGCATGAACATCACATTTGTTACGGCAGCGATCGCAAAGAATCATCTTGCAGCGCCATAACTGCAAATTGCGCATTAAGAATTGCTTTTCTATTTCTCGCTCTATTCTTGAAAAGTTGTTCACTTCGTTGATATTTCTATATCCGAGTCAGCAGCTCTTGCACGTCAAGGCCTTGGATATTTCAGCCGTGACGTCAAGAAGGAAGCCTGATGTTTCCATTGGCTCAATGGGAGACGGTAATCGCGCTCATTTTGTTTTTCTTGCTAAGCACGGTTTCAACTGGCTCCAGGCATTCCTGCATAACGCCACAGATAACAGTACGGGCTGAATTCAGAATAGCTTTTCAGAAATAACTGTATGTGTCACCGGCCTTTTATTATACATTTGATTTTCTATCATAATTGGCCAGCAACCATAAAGAACTTTCTTGCGTGTGAGCTACGTTGTGAATATGACCACACCTTCGTAAAAACTGTACGCCAATGGCTGACACCATCGTTGTCACACATGCTGGCCTTCACGATTGGCCAGCGTTGTATGTGTGAGCGTCTTTCGCTTACAACTAATATTTGTGCAACTCGACCGATCGAAAATATAACGGCGATTCACGAGCGCACGACAACGCTTTGTGGCAGCTTTTGCTTCAACCACTGCGTGTAGTTAAAATCAAACCTCGCGGAATTACCAGGTAATACGCTGTGAAGAGGAACACAATATCGTCGTAGTGTATATAGTAATGGTGCCGTAGTACGAGAGTGCCTGCTTCCTCTGATAGCGCTGCGCGCCTTGGAAAAAGGGTGACGATGAAATATAGAAAAGTGGCTCTTTGAAGAATTCCAGCTGGTCGAAAGGACCGTGACCTTTCAACACTAAAACACCTTTTCTAACCTTTGAATACTAAAACAATATACTAAAACTAACAAACAAAAATAAATAAATAAATGGCTAAATAAATAAATAGATCAACCGATGGTGATCGATCACTAGCCTAATACTTTCGCGAGAAATCTTAATTAGAGCCTGCTAATTCCGTAGCACTTCTTGTAGCATGGAAGTGAAAGTCGCTGCATAAATATCAACGCGTTTGCAGGCGTGTCACTTGAAAAAAAAAAGGTTATTAAATTATTACTACCCAGGACACTCATCAGTGTTAAAATATTCGACGTCAAAGAACACCAAGATTTTCTTGTAGATCTGTGCCTCTCAGTCTTTTGCGATTTTACTCTGGCAACAATACCAATCTCCTGAACGGAAAAAAAAATTATTGATGACGCTAGCTTTCATACAACACGCTAACGTACCACGAGTATCTTGCCTGTTTCTACTTGACCAGCATCATGATCACCTCTAACATTGGCACTTGTGCACATGCGCACGCATATTCTTACCGTCTTCCTCTACCTCACGCACTAACACTAGCCTACGTAAGCAGGCACGCAAGAAGAAATCGGTCACGGATTCTCGTTTGTCCCCAACTCGGAGAAATATAATAGGATCGGGGCTTTTCTTTTCGCATCTGAGCTGTCTTCTTTCCGGCCGTATTCGTTGTGTGTGGCTCCTTTGTTGTTGCCGTTGTTGACACGCGGGACGGAAGCGGTGAGACAGCCACGTCGTTCGAGGTTCACTGAGCTCTTACCGGAAGCAGAAGTGGAAGTGAGGAGCGCAGCTTATGCGTAGACAGGGACAAAAATCCCCCGAGACGCGATCTTGAGACAAGGCTGAGAAGCCTGCGAGAAGGAAGCTGAGGTGTTCTTATTTTTGCGTCCTCGCCATCTGCTGTTGGTGCAGCTCTTTTCGAACGTCAAGCGCAGGCAGTAATTCAGAGGCCCAGAGAATTCCGATGAAGTCATAAAAAAAACCTGTCGAAGACGGCGTAGTTTATGCTCGTCTCTTCTCAACGCCGGAAAGGCAGAGCTTATACACACAACGACAGATACACAAGCACATCTTAAATCACGCAGCTCTGCGTTTTTTTTTTCAACTCTGTATTATATGTAAATGACATGTTATCTTTTTGCAGCGTGACCAGTGAGGAACATTCTGTGGTTGTTTGGAGGCTTATAACGCTGATATTCATTAACCGCCACGAATTATAATACGCCGGAAATTGTCACGTCGAGACAAAATTATGTCGCTGTCCAGACACTGCTTTCAGCATGAGAAAGTGCATCGTTGGAAAACATTTCCAGGGGCACGGTAGCGTCTCGGCTACACAGCACATCGAGATGCGAGGAAAACTGCAGCAACTTCCGCACACCGTAAGTGTTTTGTGTTTTCGCGCATTATTTCCAGCGTGATGGGCTGCAATGCTTGGACACCCATGCTCCAACGCAGGCGAACATGCACCGGAATCAAACTGGCCAAAATTTGACATTGTCGTTATTCGGGAGAACCTGAATAGAATAACATCGTGAACTTTGCTTGCTTTTATGTTACGTTGGTACCAGTTCGGGATGTTGAGAGACAACGGTGTGCAGCGACCTCTTCCTTTCTGGTTCCGGAAATGGTGCAGGATGCGAAATCCGACGTTTCCTTTGGCAGATCCCGTTGTATAGCCATTTGATGCATGAGATCGGAAATGTGGTGGAATCTTTTTGATGTCGTGGCTTTCTTGTTTTGTCTCAAGTTGGAAAGATGGAGACAAAAGCACATAACTTAAACATAACTTAATGCCTTTTACCTTAAGAAATCCCTCAGCTTGAATTTGCACAAAATGACGTTAGTAGTCGTTGCGCCACAAAACGTTCAGTAAGTACTGTTGCAAAGCGCTGGTTTTTAGCCAATCGCAAACGATAAAAATTCCGCTATCCCCTTGCAACCATGATGTTGCGGTTCATCCACCACCACGGTCATGAGTGGGGCTAGACAACACGCCTACTGTTAGTTCTTCTTCACATACATATATACCCAAGAACGTTGACGAAGAGTACAGGTGCCTCAGTAGCTCATTTCATCGAGCATAGCATGCGTAATGCGGAAGAAGTGAGTTGGGATCTCACCGGTGGCTAGTTGTTTGTTCACCAACTATCATTTCCGTTTACCTTATCATTTCTACGTTTAGGTTACATAACGATATATTTTCCCTGTGTTTTTCTAGTTTTCATTTGTCTGTTGGCTTTTTATGGTTGTGGCTAACAAAAGCCCTTTGCCTGCACTTGTTCTTCTTCCTCGGAAAAAAAAAGTTGAGAAAATTGTTTTATTTCAGGACACTGGGTACATTTGGGTAAAACTACTCTGTTACACAAATTGTTTTGTGTGAAATGCGGGTCTGTCAAGCCGAACATTGGGGTTAGCCCTTCTGGTTCTTAGTTACACGCGGGACCTGCGGCTTGAGCGTTACTCCCACTGCCGCTGGCAGGTTTGTCTTTGTCTTGCTCTGTCCAGGTTTATTTTTATTTTTATTGCGATAGCATTTATATGGACACTTCAACCGGATTTCGGCCATCGTCGTCGTCGCCGTGAGGTTCCGTATAGATTCCAAGGGCGATAAAATCGTCGCCGCGCGCCGTATGCGCGCGCGAAAGCGCGCGGGGGACGCACGATATCACGGAGAGCGAACGCATGGCGGAAAGCAAACGCGACCGTCGCGCGAAAGTCCGTGGGGGTATGGGAGGTAGGGAGGTAGGGAGGTAGGGAGGTAGGGAGGGAGGGAGGCGAGGCGGGGCGGGGCGACGCTGTGCTCCGGCAACAAAGGCGTATCTTGTAACCGGGCGCAAGGGGAACTTGCCATTCAATCTCCCACGCGAAAGCAAGAAAGCGTGAAGGCAGCGCGGGAAGGAGGGTGGGGGGGGGGGGCGCAGCTTCTACTCTGCCAACAACCGCACTCGTACTTTGCCCGGCTGTGGCGTTCGCCCGCACCGTCTCTTATCTCCACACGGCTCTGACCTTTGTATGCGCTGTGCATTTGCCGCTCAGTTTCCGTTGAAGCGATAGACCGCACGAACCTTCGCTCGCTGCGGCGGCTGCGCTTGCTGCCAGCGGTTTTGACAGTCGTTGTCTGCGGTCATTCAGTGTGATATATTCATGTTTGCTTGTGCGCGCTGACACCACGCTTGTTAATTCAGTTAGTAAGCGAATGTGTCCAAGTTTATGCAGACGATAAAACTACTATCCCTACTCCGAATATCTCTCTATTAATTTGCTATCGCAATCGATGCTTCACCTTTCGGGCGAAACTGCGACATTTTTGTTGTCAGAACACAACAAACTGGCGGACATAGTACAAAAACTGCCGGTGAAAGAGTGTATGGCAGGTAATCCTTTATAACGCAAGAAGCCCCGTGGGAGAAAACGTATTTTAGTGTGAGAACATTGGAGATAGGTCACCACATTCGAAATTCGTGATTCGAAAGATCCGTTCGAGGTGCGTTCTCTTCCTTTCCGGAACACCTGCGGTGCTGTATGTTTAGATAAGCGCGAGAAGACCGTGTCAAAACATGTCAAGCTTCGTGCAAAGTTTAAGGTTTCCCAAAAGCGAGGATTCGTTCGTCCACCAATTTTTTTAAATTTAATGCTCGGCAAGAATTGTAGCAGGTGGTTCTATATATACACGGTCAAATACCTGTACCACGTCGGAAGAACTACCAAGCCGCATGTTTACTTTCGTGAGCGATGATATAATGCTGCGGAAATTTATGTCGACGTCACCTTTCACTTATGTTTATTTTCTCAAGGATATTCCGCGAAAAGGTCACGGCGCAGATATTGCGCAGCCAGGAACGCGAGCTTCCTGATCGGCTCAGGATCTCTCAGCAAAACTGAGTTTGTAATCATAAAATAAAACTGCTGTAGGAACTCTTAGGTAAAGAAAAATATAAGTGAAATGTGCAAAACGCACCGATTCATCATCCACGACACAGGAGCCTTTGGTTGCTCTGGCATGGTTCATTGCTATGAAAGTAATTTCTACAAGGGTGCATAATTTAAAATTTTATTCGAGAGAACGCGCTGCTACCTAAAATAATGACAATGGATGTGCCACTTCTGACGGTTTCGTCATTTCTTGTCATCAAGAGGAGCACATTTATAGACCCACGCGCATAACGGCAACCGGCACCACGGTCGCCTTTAAATTTCTTCGCTAAATTTTGCTCCCCTAAATTTTACCATTTAAGAAAAAAAAAAACATCAAATTTAGTATGGCCTAATTTATTGCTTAAGGTAAGGCTGACCTCATGGATGAAAATGTGAGCCTTTATAGCACATGTTTCCGAAAAGTGAGTGGGAGGTCGATCTATTCAGCTGGCGACCGGCAGTGCGGCCACCATATGACGATTTAAAAAAAAAAATACTATCTCACCTCTTTCTCGCCTGAGGAGAAGCAGCTACTTAGCTACCCTTGCACACGAAGTTGCCTACACTACCAATGTTCTCGGAGTGCATTACATAAGCGGGGCATTTTCACGAGTCTTTACTGCAGCGGAAATGCCCGAAGGCCGAAATATGTCCCGTGCGCCGATCATCAGAAAAACGAAGGTCGTAGACGCAACGAAGTATCACGTGGTGCAAGCCGCATAAGTGCCGCCTGGCAGTTGGGACGGCCATTGTCGTCAGTGGAAAGTCGCGCTGGACGATGGCGAAATGCTTACGACGGTCGTAACGCCTCGGCGAAGAGGGCACAAATGGAGTCGAAAAGAATGCCGCGGGGCTACTCTGTATTATAACTCTGTGCGCCCGCTTGCCACAACGTAGCCTATTCCGCAACGACCCCGCGTAACGTTAAGTGATCGGCTTTTTATTGAGCGAAGTGGTCGTGCGGGGAGAGCCGGCCTCCTTAGACGAAAATCGAAACGTTAGAGGAACGCGCTTGTTCTATACGCGCTTCTGCAATAGCCACCCCGGGGTAAAAGCGAAGCTCTGGGCGGAACGTTAAAAAGTGCGCACGAGCAGTTGACTGCACAAAAACGAAATGCAATGACCTTTCTTCATTCAGTTGTTCTCGATCGCGTCGCGAGGAGCAATGCCAAACGCGCCGCCTGCAGTGTACTTACAAAAAAACGTGCCTCAGTGGTGCTTGGTCATCTATTTCTGCGCTGCGGAGTGCGCTGCCTGTATGTGAATAGCCATTCAGAGGTGGCGCTTGTACCTTTTATGACACGAAGAAGGAGTTCCGAGCAGGCGAAAGAAAGACAAGCCTCCTTTTATTCCTTTGTTCCATGATTATTTCACTACGTTTGTGTACTATCGCGCTCAGTATGAGCTACAACGGGTAAGCGCGTGGCAAAGCGGTCGTGCTTTGTAGCTCATACTGAGCGCGGTAGTACGTATATGTGCCTGTCTTTCTCCACCTGGTGTGCCTGCTTGCAAGACCAAAAAAAGAAAAAACAGGTTGAGGTTTAACTCTTGTTAACAACCCGCCGGGGCCGCTCAGTCAGCTAAGGCGTTTCGCTGCTGAGCACGAGGTCGCGGGATCGAATCCCAGGCCACGGCGGCCGCATTTCAAGGCGTTGCGCTGCTGAGCACGAGGTCGCGGGATCGAATCCCGGCCACGGCGGCCGCATTTCGATGGAGGCGAAATGCGAAAACGCCCGTGTGCTTGCGTTGTAGTGCACAGTTAAAGAACCCCAGCTGGTCAAAATTAATCCGGAGCCCTCCACTACGGCGTGCCTCATAATCAGAACTGGTTTTGGCACGTAAAACCCCAGAAAGAATAACTCTTGTAAACCTAGTTATCACGAACGAAAGGTCTGTTTGGCTTGGGTTTGCAAAGACTATGCGCACAGTGTTTCATTATTGCACGCTTCCGCGCTTGGTAAGCTTCTCTATAACGTGCGTATCTGGCCTCGCTTTGCTCCGGTGTTTCAGCAGCCAACTTTGCCTTTGCTTGAGATTTCGCAGACTGCCGTCTAACTATATCTACTAGATGATTGGATTCAGCCTGTCGCTTGCGCTGAAGTGCTCGCACAGACAGCCCAGCCGGCGTGCCATCCATGGCGAGACTAAGCGACCAAGCGCCGGCGAAGCAGCCGTTGAACCCTCGCTTAGTCACGTGGTGCCGTAGCGACGAGGCTCCGAGCGAGCCCAGCTGCGACACCTTTCCGCAGCGGATCACGTGGCATGACGTCACACTTGCCACACTTGCGCTCCGGTGGCTCAAGGTCATTGCGACGCGATGAATGACCTTGCGAGACATGGCGTGGTAGAGAGAAAAACAGTTTACGATTTTATTATTAGATGCGATATTTCACTTCTTTGTTATTTATGATTGGTTTGCACAATATATTAAAAGATGCTGTTCATACATGCCTTTTTAATTATAGGATGTCGCTTTTCTATAGCCGTACAGGCCACCTGCAACGAAATTTTCGGGCACGTAAAATGCGTAGATTGAGATAGCGTAAATACAAAATAGATTCCGTTAAAATTTTAAGTGCGACGCACTTTAGGGGCCAAGGCTGTCGGCGTGTAATGTCGTGGTCACGCGCAAAAACAGGGTCAAAACAAGTGCAGAATTGATCAAAACCAGTTCAAAAAAAAAAACTAACATGATTCAGAATAATGTAAAATATAGGAATAATTAAGCATTAGGTGCATTAATTTAGCAGAAACTCGTGAAAATCTTGTAATGTGATCTCATGTCGTCGTGGTCACGCACAGCAAAGGCTTTGGCTCCATGCATGTGCGTGTTGGTTTGGCTCCATGTGCGTGGCGGTTTCCCACCAGTTGTGCCTTAGCGCAGATGTCAAAATGGATGTTGGATTGCTAAACACAAGGTAAACACAGGATAAACACAAGGGAAACACCGGTGAATCACTGGTTCGCACTTCCCCAGCTTTCACGTTGAGTGGAACTGCATTACCGCTGAGTTTACCAAGGACCACTGTCCCGGACCGGTACCCAATTTCGTTAACTTGGTAAGTACCAAAATTGGCATAGTATGACAAGAGTGTATTACGAACATAAATGATAGGTAATGACAGGAATGTCATGACATGCCTGTCATGTAGGTCATGAAACAGCCGCCTTAAATGATAGTGACATAGCGAAAGAAGATTAACACTCAATATCCACTGAAATGGGCTCGGACGGGAGTACTAAGTGAAGGAAACACTAAAGGATGGTGGTAGAAGTCATAGTCATGACTTATGACCATGACTCACCAAAAATGACAATGACTCACCGAAAAAAGATTATCTTTTTTTGTTTGAAAAACTAGTGGATGCGTCACGAAAGGTGCGCGATAATAGGCGTTTTGATACTGGAACGGAAAAAGAAAAATACGCCGCCATTACCACTTGCCGGAAGTGTCGCATGAGTCAAATCGCTGGCTGAGTGCACTGCGGCTCGCTGAGAACAACCGCGTCTGGCTTACGTTTGGAGCGCAGGAGGCGCCAAAATCAGTTGTACGGGCGTCTACGTGAACATCCAAAGTAAATTTTGAACTGCGCGACGCGATGACGTTCTGTAGGCGGAGCGTTGAGGGCCCGCCCCGCTCCGCCGTAGCCTTCGCAGTGCATGGCATTGAAGAAGGAGCGCAAGCACCGCGAAGGGGACCTTTGATTGCTAATAACTCCGCTTCTGCTGAACGCATTGAAGTACATTTTGCGGCAAGGTATTTCTGAAACAGCCTATTTTAACTTCTAATGATTTCTCCACTTCCATGAAAATGGTTCGAGGCCCCTTTAAACTAAGTCAGCTCTTACATGGACGTGTCGTGCTGGCTTAGCGGCTATGGTGTGGCGCTGCTAAGCACGAGATCGCAAGATGAAATCCCTGCCGCGGCGCCTGCATTTCGATGCGATCTGACTGAAATGCAAAAGCGTCAGTGTCCCGTGCATTGGGGGCACGTTAACGATACCATGGTGGGGAAAGTTATTCCGGAGTACCCCACTACGGCGTGCCTCACGTCAAATCGTGGTTTTGGCACGTAAAACCCCAGAATTCAGTTCAAATTTCAATTCAGTTCTTACATGGAGACTGGCTTTCAATATAGGTAATTCCACGCCAAGTGTCCCATACGTGTCGCTCGATATCTTTGCTGAAAGAACTTCCTGGTAGGTGGCGTGCTTTCAAAGTTTGCTCAATTACGCAAAGCATTTTTATGCAAGAAACTTGATATAAATGATGTTTTAGAACTTAACGCTTCACAACTTCAACTACTTAATCTAAACGGATTTGTCTTCACAATGTATCAGTGCTTGTAGGCAACTTTGCTCATAAAATATTCCTTATAGGAGTCCCGAATTATGATAAAAATTTACCAAATTGACTATTCTTTCCAGGAAAAACTACTTAAATTTGTTTAGTGTAAATAATTTTCTTAATTGTTTCGGAGCTGTATGTTACACTGCAAATATTTCGCGCGTCCATAGGAATTCTCTGAAATAACAAGCAAGACATAAAACATTTTTATTTTCGTCCACTTTCATCCATGATTTTCGCACTGAGGTACCTATGGTAAAAAAAAAAAAAATATAACACAAAGTGCATTAGATAGGGCGGCTTATCGGCGATGGAATTCCGTCGTTATCTCATTTTGATTGTTTGTTTTGAGCGAGATATGAATTTTCGAATTTAGCCCCTGGCCACGCTCTGCACAGTTCCGTGCTACCACTTCACCGCAAAGCGCAGTGCCTTCCTTTCTTCAGATAATCGGCGCGCGCCGTTTGTTGCGTAACGCGACCTTGCTCAGCACGTGAGGGCTCGGCGGTGTTGCCCAGTCTCATAGACTATTATAATATTGCTATTTGTGTTTTCTGTTTGTCGTATCTCACAAAGTGGAGGTACTATACTGTTTGGGGAAATTTCAGAAAAAAATGGAATAATCAAATAGATTGTAATCTTGCCAGGAAAAATAGTTGATTTGGTAGATTTTTGTCAGAATTAGGGACGTCTACGAGATATTTTATGACCATTGTTGTCAGTAACCACTTTTACATATTGAAGACAAATCCTTTTACGTTCAGTAGGCGACGTTGTAGAGGGGTAGTCAATAAAATAACATAATTTTTTCCCAGAACCATGTAACGCTTACTTAAGATGATGATGATGATTAAATGACATCCCTTTTGAAACGGGGCGGTGACAAATAGTCACCTAGCCTGCTTGATTTAATCACGTATACTATACATGTTTTTATCTATATATATCATTTTTGTATACCTTTCATTAATCTTTTTTTAAAAATCTACCTTGTATTGATACTTATGATTTTAAGAGATCGGATGGTATCAATCTCTTTACTGCTTTTTTTTCCCCACCAGTACTCTAATTGCCTCCTGCTTATCTCTACGTCTGATCGGTTGACGTTTCCTTCCACTTTAAACCTAAGCGCTTCGGAAAGTTGTACGTTACCTACGGCTCTCGCTGGGTGAATCCCTTCGCATTCCATTAGGATCTGCTGAGTAGTCTCCGGATCTATACTGGAGCATAGACATGCCTCATCTAGTTCCGAATATTTGCGCCGGTATGTTTTGGTCCTTATAGGCAACCGGCTCGAGCCTCAAATAGCAAGGCGCTGCCCTTTGTGTTATCGTACTGATTTTCCCTTTTAATTTCTTTCTTCTCATTCTTGTAAATCTCCATGGTTTTTGTTTCCATTGTTTGCATCCAATTAACTGTCTCTATTTCTCTCAGTTTCTTTCTGATGACTCCTGGTTGTCGATTTACAGTTTCGATTATCCTGTACTTAGTTGCCAACTTTCTTGACCTCTTCCTTCATTCTGTGTCCACGCTTTTCAGGTGCATATACTTGTGCACTTTAGCCGCCCTTTTATTTTAATTCATGTTCCTGAGTCTTTGGACTGGACTCGACAAACTTTATTTGGGTCCTGCAGGACGCGCTTAGTGCGTAGCGGGCGTCTTCAAAACTAATTTTGCTCTGAGCTTCTCTGACTTCAAAAGTGGCCCAACCCATGTCACCCTGCACTGCCTCATTTGTGGTTTTACCGTGGGCTCCCAAAGCCAACCGACCTACTGATCTTTGGTTAACTTCAAAATCCGACAAGATATCCTATTTTCAGCATAGAATGGCATTTGCGAACGTTAGCGCTGGTACCGTTACTCCTTTCCAGATTGCACGCACCACCTCATACTTATTGTGGCCCCACAGTGCTTTGTGTTTCATTATTGCTGCATTCCGCTTCCCCTTTATTTTCAGATTATCTCGGACGGTGGTTGAGTAAGTCTTTCCATCGTTTATGTGTACGCCGAGGTACTCATATTGCTTCACTATGGATATTACTTGCTGTTGAATTGACACCACGAAGTTACCCGTCTCTTCATAAAGATCATAATTCCTGATTTCTCTGTGCTAAACTTAAGGCCTATAAGATTTATATATATATATATATATATATATATATATATATATATATATATAAATCTTATAGGCCTTAATCTTATATCTTAAATCTTATATATATATATATATATATAAATCTTATATATAATCTTATATATATATATATATATATATATATATATATATATATTTTATTCGGGCAAAACAGGTACAAGGTTTGCCCGCGAGGTAAGGCAAAAGGAGGGCTTAAATCTCCTGACTAGGCCTTACCTCGCTGGGGCAGCAGAGATAGCGGAATTTGCAAGTTACAAAAGCAGTTTGTAAAACAGACATTTCATAACTACATACAAAACAATCTTTGAAGCACACTGCAGAACACCATTTGCTTGTAAAATAACATAAAAACGAGTTAATATATGATTAACATAAAAGTAACATTTAAAGAATTTAATTATTACATTACTAATGCAACAACCAAGCACCTTTAACACTGAAGAATTCACTGTTGCTTTAACATTTGTACAGCATATCTAGATCAGAAGAGAGAAACATGTTCACTATGAAGTGTTTAAATTGGCGAATAGTTCTACAATCTCTAGCGACATCAACAATGTTAGGGTACGTATTACATAAACGCATGGTTTCATATTCGATAGTTTGCATGCCATAGTTTGTCCTGGGTTTCTTCGCTACTATTGAGGTGTGGCGTAAGCTGTACCCTGTGTTTCTACTGAGGTACCGGTTTGAAAATGTCTCAAAATTGCTGGAGATATCTTGAAACAACCGAATGCAGATCTTTGCTTGGTAAGAGTTTCTAATATTAAGGATATTGTAGCGCATCATTAGTTTAGAAGATCCTATGTATTGATCAGAAGAATTAAGCAAACGAACAGCTCGCCGTTGTAATACCGCTAGTTTTTCTATATCGGTTTTATTGCCGTTTCCCCATACTAATAAGCCATAGCTAAGATGGGAATGTACCAGCGAAAAGTACAGTTGTCTGACAAGCCTTACAGGCACATAGTACCGGATTCGTTGTAGCAAACCAACTGACCGTGCAACTTTAGTGCGTACCTTATTTATGTGCTCTGTCCAGCTTAAGTTTTTATGAAATATAACTCCTAGGAAAGAATGACTTGACACATGTTCTAGTTGCGATCCACAGTAGTAAAGTTTAACATCGTAACTTATTTCTTTATTCCTTGCATAAAACACCGTAAACTTAGTTTTTTTCGCATTTGGACTGAGCTGGTTTAAATGTAGCCATTTGTGAAGTTCTTCTAACCAAGAATTTGCGGCAACTTCTAGTTCCTGAAGGTCAACACCAGAAAAGAAAACATTAGTGTCATCCGCGTACACTATTATTTCATCTGTTAATGGAACGTTTACTATATCATTTATATACACAATAAACAGTAATGGCCCTAAAATCGAGCCTTGTGGTACCCCATATTTAATTACGTTTTTTTCCGAAGTGTAACCTTGCAATGAAGTATATTGCAATCGAGATTCAAGGTAACTATTCATAAGTTCTAACGCTGTGCCTCGAACGCCATATACTTGGAGCTTATCTAGTAATATTTTATGTTTGATAGAATCAAAAGCCTTGCGAAAATATAAAAATATACCAATGGTAAGCTTTCTTTCTTCAATATTATTTATAATTGTATCTCTGATTCTTAATAATGCCATTTCGGTTGATTTATTTTTCTGGAAGCCATATTTCTTATCCGAAATAATACCTTTATCCAGCATAAAACCATTTAGGCGCTTATGTATAATACGCTCAGCGACTTTTGAAAATAATGGCAATACCGCAATGCGTCTGTAATTATTGAGGTCGTTGTGATTTCCGCCCTTAAAAATCACAGCAACACGAGCTATCTTCATTTGTTCAGGAAAAACTCCAGTGGAAAGTATACTGTTGCAGATGTGTTCCAACGGACCGCATATTATGTGAGCAGCTGCTTTAATAGGTTGAGCTTTGATGCCGTCCTCACCAGCGGCTGATTTGTTGCTCAAGGAATTGAGAATGGAAAAAATCTCGCTTTCAGATGTAGGTGCAAGAAAAATCGTCTCGCTGACACGATTATCCATGTAACTTTTACTATTTCGATTTGGGAGAAAATCTGATGTAAAAGTTGAAGCACCAGCATTGATAAAATGATTATTAAATAAATTAGCTGCGCTGTTTCCACAAAATTTAACATCATTTACAACAATTTCTGACGGCACATTCTGTGTAGAGGAACCTATTATCTCGCGGTTTATGTTCCACATTCTACGACCATCACTCATAGAAGTTTCAAATCGACGTGTGTAGTACTCAGAATTCGCTTTCTTCAGATCACTATTCAGTTTGTTCCTGACTTGTTTAAACTCTTTAAATATTTCAGGGTTACGGGTATTTAAGAACTTAGTGAATAATTTGTCTCTGTGTTGAATGCGCTTATATAGGTCATGATTTACCCATTCCTTTCTAGCTTTTTTATGCTTGACCACAGGGGCGAAAGGCAATGCTTCATTGCATATTTGTTTTACTTTGGATACAAATAGGTCGTATGATGCAGAGGGATTCGCTTGAGCATAAACATCAGACCAATTCGCATTCGAAAGCAAAGTTTGAAATAGCCGTATGCTTTGGTTATTTATGACTCGCTTAAAGTAACGATTTTGATCAGTGCGCACATGAAATTGTGCGCACTTTTGTCGCTGCATTCCCACAGATATTCGCAAGTATCTGTAAATCTTTTTTATTGTCCGCTAGTAGCACTATGTCCTCCGCACACATCAGTCCAGGGACCTTCTGTTGCACCATTTGTCCATTACGCATGTAGGATAAATCGAAGCCTAATTCGATGTTTTCCAGTCATCTTTTTATACCCTTAACGTAAAGCGTGAGCAACAATGGTGACAAAGGGCATCCTTGCTTCAATCCTTGGTGAATTACCACCATTTATTTCATTACTTTTTCGACCTTCTCATACGACTTCAACTCGGTTATCTCTATCTCCCTCCGCTCCACGAAATCGTCATCTATGCTTTCATGCTTAAGAACATCCCGTAACAATTCCCTGTCTACGTTGTCATAGGCTCCTTTAATATCTGGAAATGCTACCAATAAAGGTCTATTCTGAACTACTGAACTCTCTATGTACTGAGTTAGTACAAACATATTATCCTCTAAGCATCTGCCTGCCCTGAACCCATTCTGTAGTTTCCGCAGTACATTATCTTTCTCCGCCCACTTCGACAGTTCTAATTTTATGGCTTGCATTGTCGTTCTATATATCACCGACGTTACTGTAACTGGCCTGTACGAGCTCGTCTTATCCTTATCACTTTGCCTTTGTAGATGAGGTCCATCTTGCTTTCACGCCATCTAGCCGGAATTTTCTTCGTTCTAATTTCTTGCTCTATGGCAATGTTAGCAGAGGCGAGCGCCATCTGGCATCTGCTGATGCTGCAAGGAACCCAGCGGTGAGCGTCGCGCGCGTGCTTCGCTTTGATTGGTTGGCCTATTCGGCAAAAGAACAGCCAGGCCGCAGCTCCCACGGTCACAAAGCCCGGCGATGTTCGCGACGTAAAGCTTCGCTCTTAATGCGTGCATGTACTCATTTTATAGTAAGTGCACTTCAGTCCTACAGTGGGCATCCTCTGCCTGTTTGGGGTCGACGCCCATAAGGCTGGAGTCGTCGCACACAGATGTCAAGTTTTTCTTGTCAGAATGAGTCAGCAGTGCCTTGCCCTTTGGACTGAGGCCCAAAGCAAACTTTGGAAGCACGCCACCTGGTAGGAAAGTTCTTTTCTCAACAGAGGTATCTTGGGAATTCACTTTGAGCAATTTATTCAATAGCCATTATTTTTAGAGCAATATCCGAGATGGTCGATCGACACGTCTGGGACACTTGGCGTGGAATGACCCATATGTGAGTCATCCCTTTCGCAGACGTATTACGTTTGAGCACTTTAAAGGTGGCGAAATACTGCCTGCTGTCACTGTTTCGAATGAAACAGAAAAAATACGTTCGCTTTGTGTTTCCATATCATTGTATTGCCTTGTCTTATCCGTAGCATCCAATCATCTTAACGTTGAAGCATATGTGATGCTGTGCATCTTACTTGGCACTTTGCCCCGCTGGAGACGTGATGCGCGCGCCTCTCATCACCGTCCTGCTCTGCCTCACTCCTGTTGTGTCGCGACACCTGGTGTGTGCAACGTCCTTCGCACACCATTATCGTTCGCGCACCAAGCCAGCGAGCACACGAGCTCTCCGCTGACGAACTATGGACAATGGAGGAGAGATGGGCTGTCACCGCGTCTTTGTTTACTTGCAAGCCTCTCATCCTACGTGTCTTCAGGGAACAAACACGAGCCCATAACTTTACGCTTTCATCCCATCCATGCCTCCTGCCCTACGAACAGGCCGGTTCCCCATGCCGCCATCTGGCAGAAATTTGCCGTTCAAGGGACAGTTTTTAAGGCAGCCTTATAGGGTGCCTAAAGAACCACGTATGGCAACCGTGGTGGGTAGCAGCTGGTGTTTCTTGCTCGCCCTTTTGCGAGATTACGCGACGGCATCTCACGCAAGACGATGTTGTCATCAACAGCCGGCCCGCAAAGAACGCGCCCGCGGCTGACGCTGCGCAGCTAAGACAAAGAGAAGAATGACGCACGTCGACTGGTGCCACGAAGAAACACAAAAAGCGCGCAATACTTCTGGCGTACCACAAGCGAGCACCTCCCTGACTTTCGCTACGGAGAGAAGGAAAAGGGAAGCTGAATAATAGTTCGCAAACCAAGTAAACAAGGCGTAAAGTAAACGAGAATATACACGCGCCTTACCACCACACAGTAACATTTCATAAACTACAGGAGCACTGTTACAACTTTTCTGTAAAAGGGGGGAAAAAACCACGCACACACACTCAGAAGGAACGAGGTCACTGTTTAATAACGTTGAAGAGGGGTAAAGATCTACAATTTATGGGGGGGGGGGGGGGGGGGGGGGGTGGATGACCGAGTTTCTTATATTATAAAAACGACACTGTAAACAACACGTTGAAGAATAATGCAATTAAAGAAGAAACTTGGGCTAGTTGTACGATAGCGTCTTTGCTAAAGAAAAAACGTTGATTCTGTGCTTCTGGGTCCAGCGCATCCGATGATTCCTGCGTTTTCAGCTGAGATTCAGTTGAAGTCCAGCGTCGTACGTTGAAGCTTAAGTTGAATTCCAAGTCTGTGTACTTCTTGTTCTTGTGTTGTATTTTTAGCACTAGTTAAGCAAATCTCAGTTCAAGATTAGCGTGTCTCAATTTGATAGATACGACATAGGAGTTCCAGCTCTTTACGTATAGTTGGTCGTTTTGGAAAACAAGTTCCCGTGAAACTGTATACTTGAAACACGTGCATTCGTTTGGAAGGCCAGTGACCAAGATGCTAGATAGATAGATTCAGCAGAGGCTTGGTTGGAAAACTTGGAGAGGCCTCCTGTTACTGCCTTTCACTTGTATAGGGGCTAAGGCGCTATAGGAGTGATGCAATTGCTCGGCAAAATGCTGCTTAGCGTAGAAAAAAAGAAAAAGAATCAAATTAAAGTTCGAACGCATGTATACACACATCACAAGGTGTATGTATATATATATATATATATATATATATATAATTGATGGGGTTTTATGGGTCAGAACCATGATATATGAGTATAGCCGTGGACACCGGGTTAATTTTGACCACCTGTTGTATAGGAAAGAAGATGAGGATGGTGGCGCGGGGACACTAAATAAAGAAGATGATGTTCAGGCATCGGATGCATCATTCCTCTCTATTCTAAATACAACATATTGGCGACGAGATTTCAACCCATGCAAGTGCAACAGTCCTGGTGATTCCTGCTGCATCACCACAATGAGCATTCCGGGATTGCAACCGCCACCGCCTTTCCTGCCTTCGCCTGGTCATCCGGCTGTCCCATGGGACCAGTGGAAGCAGGCCTTTCAGACGTACATGGTGGCTTCTGGAGCTTCAGAGCTTCCAGCCGAACGCCGAAAAGCTATCCTGCTCACATGCCTTGGTATGGAGGGGCAGCGGATCTTCTCTACACTGAAGCCAGCGGACTTGCAGTCTGGCTCTGCTCCCGCTACTAGTCCTTCGAGCACAGGTGACACCGGGTCGACGAATGACGCATATGACTCTGCAATCGCCCTGCTTTCGGATCATTTCAAGCGTTCAGTCAACGTCATCGTGGCTCGACAACGTTTCAGTCGCCGTGCTCAGCATGCAGGTGAGACAGCGGAAGAATACGTCTCTGCTTTACAAATCCTCATTGCAGACTGTAATTTCGGAAGCCTCGCTGATGAGATGCTACGAGATCAGTTTGTCTCGAAAACGACGAATCATCATTTACGTGAGCGGTTACTTTTTGAGGGCTCATCACTGACGCTCTCACGAGCTATAACAATTGCTAATCAGTACGAAGAAGCCGTGAGTCATGCTAAGGAATTTTGCGACGAGGCTTCAGTTCATCACGTAAAAACCGCGCAAAGCTCTTCTCGGTCTTCTGAACAACCAAATGAACGCACAACTTGTAATAAGTGCAAAGCCAAAGCATCTGAGCATCCCGTACAAGGTGCCACGAACCTTCGAGCTTGCTATCGTTGTGGAGTGACTGATCATCTTGCAAACAGTCCTGCATGTAAGGCCCGCAAGCGCAGATGTCGTCGCTGCGAGAAGATTGGCCACTTAGATTTTATGTGTAGGTCGTCTGGATATTCAGCTGAAGTTCGACAAGTTGATGACGACGACGACGACGCTAGCTCCCAGAGTAGCGGAAAAACAGTTTGTGTTGTCAATGGAAACAAGCATGGCATTTACGCATCCGTCGCTGTGGAAGGTCACCCTATCTCGTTTCTAGTTGATACGGGATCTTCTGTCACTATCCTGACTGAAGAACTCTATCACCAGTTTTTTGCAAGCTCTTACCCTTTGAAACCTACCTCAGTGCAGCTTTTCGACTACTCCAAGTCCAAGATAAGAGTTCGAGGATGTTTTGTCGCTTCAGCTGCGTTCCAAGACAGAACTGCTTGTATTCTTCTGTATGTGGTATCTGAAGGCATCACTGTACTGGGCTTAGACGCCATTGCGGCACTACAGATGAATATTGAAGGTAAATCGCTTCAGTGCCTTGCATTAGCCTCCAGCACTCCTACATTACCAGCTGAGCTACGTTCAGAGTATGAACACCTCTTTGACAAACAGCTCGGACTTGCCAAAGGATTCAAACACAAAGTTAAGGTTCGTGATTCTGTGCCACCCGTTGCCAGCAAGCTACGACGGCTGCCGTTTACCCTTCGGGAACAAGTGTCGGCTGAATTGCAGAAACTTGAAGCCCAAGACATAATCGAGCGCGTTGACGCCTCTCAGTGGGTTTCTCCTATAGTGGTTGTTCGCAAGAAGGATGGTTCAATACGAATGTGTGTTGATCTGCGAGAGCCCAATAAAGCTATAATTGTTGACAGCTTTCCACTACCACAGACAGACGAGCTGCTGCACAGCTTAGCTGGCGCCAAGCGATTCTCGAAACTGGATTTGGCGTCTGCCTACCATCAACTAGAGCTCGATCCTGAGAGTCGTGATCTGACTACCTTCATCACGCACGACGGGCTTTTTTGTTTTAAGAGAGTATGTTTCGGTTTGGCTTCAGCCCCATCAGCATTTCAAAAGATGATGCATCTCATACTGAAAGGGTGCAAAGGTGTACTTTTCTACATCGACGACATTATCGTATATGGTCGTTCTCGAGAAGACCATCTTTCAAATCTTCGCATCGTTTTGCAACGACTTTCTAAAGCGGGCCTGAAACTCAACCAGAAGTGCGTTTTCGACGTCACGGAACTAACGTTTCTGGGACATGTTGTGAACGGCAAAGGACTCTTTCCACTAGCGTCATCTATTCAAGCGATGAAAGAAGCTCCGGCGCCTTCAAACATCAATGAACTTCGTTCCCTGCTTGGTCTGGCGGGATTTTATTCCACGTTCGTTCCCCATTTTTTGGATGTTGTGGAACCTTTACGGGCATTGCTTCGAGGCAACGAGCCATTTGCTTGGACGCCAGCTGCCGAAGAGAGCTTCGTTCGTTTGAAATCACTGCTGACAACTTGCAAGGTTCTACATTTCTTTGACCCGAACCTACCCGCCATCGTCACGACCGATGCCTCCGGGTATGGACTGGGCGCTGTGCTGCAACAAGATAACAAGGGAATTCTACAGACGGTTGCCTTTGCCTCCCGTACCTTGAGCCCACAAGAGAGGAAGTACTCTGCAGGCGAACGTGAAGCCTTAGCATGTGTTTGGGCCTGTGAACATTGGCACGTGTACCTTTGGGGTCGCCCCTTTGTCTTGCGAACCGACCACAGTGCTCTTGTCACCTTGCTGTCAACCAAAGGTGTTGGACATCGGCCATTGCGAATTTCACGTTGGTCAGCGCGACTTCTTTGTTACAACTACACCGTAGAGTACCGTAAGGGAAGCGATAATGTGGTGGCTGATGCGCTCTCTCGACTGCCTTTGCAAGGAGAAACCAATGAGGTTGCCGAAGATGAGTTTGTTTGCCTTCTTTCTCCGATGTTAACCATTGCAGAATTACAAGCGGAGAGTGCATCTGACAGTACAATCGCAAAAGTCATGGACTTTGTTTTGTCCTCTTGGCCGGATAAAAAATCTCTGGAAGCGGAGCTAATGCCATATTTTCATGTACGTGCAGAACTATCCATTGTACACGACTTGCTTTACCGTGGTGACAGGATCGTAGTTCCAGGTACCCTTACTCGTCGTTTGATGGAAGTCGCACACGAATCACACCCGGGGATCAGTCGTACGAAAAGCCGTTTGCGAGAGTTGTACTGGTGGCCTCGAATGGATAACCACGTGGAACAACTGGTTAAAACATGTGTTGTTTGCCAGTCATGTGACAAATCAGCACGGCCAACCGTGGCACCTATGCAACCAGTAGCTTTCCCTGACAACCCTTGGGAGAAGATTGCCATTGATATTATTGGCCCATTTGAGCAAGCTCCCATCAAATGCCGTTATGCAGTGACGCTTATTGATTATCACAGCAAATGGCCAGAAGTTTTCTTTTCAAGACAAGTTTCTACGGCGACAGTCAAGAACTTTCTGCTACAAGTGTTTTCTCGTGAAGGCTACCCGAGTGAAATAGTTTCCGACCACGGACCGCAGTTCAGCTCGGCTGAATTTGAAGAATTCCTTCAGGAACGTGGCATACGCCATTGCTTTTCTTCTGTTTATCACCCGCAAGCAAACGGGCTTGTAGAAAGGTTCAACAGAGTCCTCAAATCTGTTGTCCAGATGGCAGTATACGAGCGGCGTGATATCCGTGTCGCCGTGACAGACTATTTGGGGGTCTACCGCTGCACACCTCACGCCACAACGGGAGTTGCACCCGCCGTTTTGCTGCACGGACGACTGCCACGAACACGCTTAAGCATTGTTGGATTGCCGGATTCTTCATTTCACGAAAATCCAGCACAAGCGATGAAATGGCTGCGCCAACGTGTCAGACAAAACCAAGCATCTTCCAAACTTTACACAGACTGCCGTCGCGGAGCCCGGACAAGACACTTTGCCGTCGGCGACTACGTCCGCGTGAGAAAGTCGTCAGTTCACGGGAAAATATCTTCGCGCTTTTCGAAACCGAAGCAGATTATTGAGCAACGAGGGCCAGCTTCATTTCTTTTGGATGACGGTCGAGTGTGGAACGCTTCCAAATTTCAAGCGATGCACCCTGAAGCTGCGGAGAAGTTCACAGGCAATCGACCTGGTATTCTAGAATGGACTCTACCACTACCTGACGAGTCTCTTCAAGGTAGTGCATTTCCTGTGAGTGAACAACATGCTGACTGTCCATCTACGTCACGGCAAGAAATAGCAGCACAAGCCAGCAGTGACTCAAGTACTCAGCCGTCTTCACTGCAGGACAGAATGACCGGCCAACCCCCACGGAAGAGCGCACGAGTTAAAAGAACTCCATTGAAGTTCAGGGACTATGCGTTACGCAAGCGATAGTTTTTTTTTTTTTTTTGACCGGGAAAATGTTGTATAGGAAAGAAGATGAGGATGGTGGCGCGGGGACACTAAATAAAGAAGATGATGTTCAGGCATCGGATGCATCATTCCTCTGTATTCTAAATACAACACCACCTAAGGTTCTTTAACCTCTACATAAATCTAAATACTCGAGCGTTATTGCATATCGCCCCCATCGAAACATGGTGGCCGCTTCCTAATTCGAACCCGCGACCTCGAGCTCAGCAGCTCAACGCCATAGTCACTGGGCTAAATTAAATATAAAATAAAGGAATTATAAGTTCGAACGAATATACACTATCTGTACTAAGCAAGGTTGCACGAAAAAAATAAGTATTTCTCACAGCACATAGTACTCTCTTTGGAATGCTTGGAGACGGTCACGGTCCGATAAGGTTCTTTTGTTCAAAATTCCAGTCGTATAACGCGTACGCGTGAAAGGGGTACAGGAGCTCGGCCCGCCCGCTGAAGAGCAAAATGTTTAAGTTGTATACAGCGCAAAATTGTGCCGGAACGCGGGCCCCCGAGAAGGCCACCCGGAAACGTCACGCGGAGGCTGATTTGTCCCGGGACACGCGTTGAAGGGCGCATTTCGAGCAGTCTCGGAGGGACGCATGCAGAAGCGCATTGCAAAGTTAAAACGAGGCGGCGGGGCCCTAATTTTCGTCGACGCTCCACGGGCTGCCGACGGGGAAGCGTAGACGTGATGTCGGGTCGATTCGACTCCCCCCATTATTCCTGGCGACGGTGACAGCGTCGAGCGCTGAATGGTTGGAATGCGGTGAATTAACTAAGATGAACTGTCGCGCCATAGTTGATACGAATGTATCTTGCAGGCAGCTCTGATAGAACCAGACGCACTCAAAGGCGGGACGCTTTTTTGTGAACTTTTTATTCATCTGCTGTGTTTGTGCCACTTTTGCCGGTGTCGCGTCAATTTTGCGCCGTTCTTAACGCGCTTACGCCCCAAACGACGCACGTGAAATGCTGAAAGCTGAAATCGGTCTGTTGACAAAAAGCGTTACGGAGTGTTTGCAGAAAAGCATGCGTATTTACGCTGAACGACAAGGTTTCGTTTTTTTTTCTTAGTGGAAAGGTATTCGTTTCAAAGAAAAGATCTTTGTTTTAGTAGCTTTCACTTTGCTAACTTTTAAGAATATCACTGATTTGTGTTTCGCTTACTTTAACGTTGATATTCGTTTCAAGTTGGCAATCTAGTTAAACTCGTGAAATACGCAGGAATTGTTTACATTTTGTGTTAATGCGGAAAAGGTGTGCTGTCTGAGCTGTTATCTGTACACAGAGTAACCTTTACAACGGCGCAATATTTTTCACATTTTAATGATAAAAGGTTGTGCGCACCTTCAATGTTCCGGTTATTTTTCTAAAAGTAGCATCGATATTATAAACGCAAACATACGCTAAACTTCAGCGCCACGATTATGTTATATTAGATGCCTCAGCTGAATGTCGCCATGAATTAAAATAATGGACCATGTTACGTGAACGGCGTTCACTGTAGGTTGATGGGCGTTGGTTACTCCACTTGCTGCGTCATGCAAGCGTGTCATCAACCGACCGCAGGAAGCATTTATCGTGACGTCACCTCGAGCGATAGCATACTGCCTATCTCCGTGACGTCACCGCTGTAGCACATAAAAGCGATGCACGCAAAATGAAACTGGCTTTTTTCCGCTTGTGTTACGGAAACGTTCACTCGAAACACAACACTAGCCATGAGCTTTTCTCTTGTTTATTGTTTTTTTTTCTTTATTATTGGGCACGAATGACTGCCTAAGTTTAAATAGCTAAATTTTTAGTTACCGTTATTAAAAGATGAGGTCTAGTGCAAAAGTCGGGGAGGCGGTCAAGATATGACCAATAACAGCCTTTAAAGCAACCTACTCGTACGTTTCATCCACAACCCTTTCAGACGCCACTTTATCTTGTTGATTGTAAACTTACTTTCACGACATTTCTTTCATCTTCAAAATAACAGAAATTGTGCAGCTGCAGGAAAGGTCAAGAATTTTCAGTTCGTTGGCGAGTTTTGTCAAGTTTACAGATTGTGGACTCCACGTGAAATCTCACTATAGGAACATCAAATATTAGAGCATCAACTATTTCGTGTATTGGAAAGCTTGCTAAACACTTATCCAGCAGCTTGAAAATTATGCCTGGTGCATGGCATTGTGAAAAATAAGGAACGGAGTGAACCCCACTACATACAACACACTGGCATCGAGCAAAAACGCCCTAACATCTACCTTCCCACTCATTTTACTAAGACAATTTGCACATGTTATCCAAAATAGCACCACCATAACCATAAGCCAACCATAAGTGTTTCAATATAAATGCGACACATTTTAAATGTCAGTACATTCATCAATGCTTTTGCTAAGCTTGATGCACTATCTTGGTGTACACAAGTCAAGTCAAGTCAATTTATTTCAGCATTTCTTTTGTACAAGAACAGAAGAATGCTAGGACAAGCACAAAAAGCTGCTAAGCTGCAGCTTGACTGGGTGCTTGCCCCATTACTTGGCAAAAACAGAGACAGAAAAATACATTTGAGTGAAAAAAAAGAAACATTTACATATTTGAAATGGTCACGTAAAAAAGAAGAAAAAAAAAGAAAAAAACACAAAGCACATCTTCTAAAATACTCAAAAATCTGCAGCCACTGCTCTGTTGTAGTATGTCACTGTATAATACAAAATGAACAGTAGCGTACAGAACAGCAGCCTACACAAAATGCAAAGCACATGACGTAAAATAATTAGAAACCTCATTACAGAAGGAATAACAATGAGTGTCTACAGGGAAACTTTAGAAAAAGACAAAAAATTAAAAAAACAGCATAAATATTTCAATTCAGTGTAATAGTCTAATCATACAAAATCAATGAACAGTCTATTTGTATTTAAGAGCACCAGCGATTTAGTAGAAAAGTTTTCCATTTTTCGCGGGTTAAGTTATCTATGTCGATATTGTCATTTTCCAGGTCACCTAAAAGGGTAGCTATGCGCGATTTTAACCTGTTCCTTCCATGACATGTTCTTGAAAAGGGAGTCAGCCAAGTGCTTCTATTTCTGAGTGTATATGATATGTCGGATGATTTTGTTAAGGCACATAATGCAAGAAAGGTGGTTTCGTTTTGCTTAAGGCTCTTCTTGTATTTTAATAGTAGAGTGAAGTCATACAATAGTTGGAAAGGAAGTATGCCATATTTTAAAAACAGATCCTTTGTATGCGCATCGTGTACTACATTCGCTATATAACGCAGTACCCTTTTCTGTAGAGTACAGATTTTCTGAATGTTCCTACATGAAGTAGTTCCCCATATAAGAGTACAGTAGGTAATGTGAGTTGCAAAGAGAGCGTTATAAAGCAATAATTTAATCTTGTCCGTCAGAATATGACGAAGCCTTGAAAGCACACCGCACGCTCGTGATAGATTTGCACATACATGCTGTACATGAGCATCCCAGCTTAAGTGTTCGGTGAAGATAACTCCTAGTGTTTTAATCTCACTTACAACAGCTATTTTTTCACTCCCTAGGTACAGATCAAGTGAATGGTTAACTGTTTTTTGATAAGGTGTGAATAAAACTGATTTGGTTTTTTTGGTATTAATTTCTAGTGAATTTGCTATACTCCAGGTGTGCACAATTGAGTACACAGCGTGTGAAAGGGTTAAAACAACCTAGGTCTGTGTGGTCCTTTTTTTTTTTTTGACGCAAGGACGTCTACTCGAATGAGGTAGACGTAGATTCACTTTTATTTCTTAACAGTCGATAATTACGTTTTAAGACAAATTGGGGGCTCCTACGAAGGCGGCGTTGCTGGCTGTCGTTTTTTTTAATAAAAATATGTGATGCTTAGAAGATGACGTCTTTTTTCGATTACCATTTGCTAGCGACCACGCAGCCGCATGCTGCCACCACCCGAAAACCGTTGTGGAACTTCCTATAACAGATTCGCTGTAAAACACATTAGCCGCCAAGGCACACAAAATAGGTTTTAGTTACGCTGCTAACTGCACTCATGATTCCACTTAAGACGTGGTTGTGATTTGCCATGCCACGACTAAGGCGCACCAAAATCGGTTTCCCTGAGATTTGTGCTATACAACTCCGCAGCTATCACGTTGTATGCTGGTGTAGTCCGGTTGTGCTATCGTGCTTATCCCATAAGCATCGTTAAAGCTGAATAGTATTGAAGGATCTTGGATGTTTTAATATATGCACTCCTGTTGGACATCAGCAGTGGACAAGTTACTTGCAAGAGTGGTTCACTGGCCATGGCCTTGCGCTATTGAGGTTGAGGGTTCGAGTTCTGGCCGCGGAATTCGCATCTAAATGGGGACTGTAAAAACAAAAACAAAAAAAACACAAAAGAAACGCCGCTTACCATCCTTTTCCTATTTGGTTAAGATCAACATGGAGTCTTCCACTGCGGTGTCCTTCATAATACAATGTGCAGTTCCGGGACAGTTAAGCCGGAAATTTAACTTTTAAGACTTTTCCGCGAAAAACTGAAATATGATTTGATATTTAAAACGAAGAAATGATATAATTTAAAATGAAGAAGTCATTTTTTTTTCGTGGGAAGAATTCATTTTCTCGTGGGAAAGATTCCCATGAAAGCCCGCTTATACACGCAAAGTGTCTCGAGGGGCCAGTCACACGGCAATATTGCGTGTATTGGCAGGCTTCTTTCACGCTTAGTTAAACATTTATGCAGCACGTAGTGAGCAACAGAAAGCTGTATCGGGATCGACACCTGGCGACACACCCCTGATCTAAATTCACAGGAGAATCAGGTGGAACAACTGCCGGCCAGCCTCAACAACGTCATCACCACCACCACCGGGAGTTTCTCATGTTGCTCTACAATTTTCTCATTCACACTTTTCATCTAATTATAATATTTGAGAAGCTGATTTTTAATTAGGACTAATTATGTTTTTATGCGAAATGCGAAAAATAATCTATCTCCAAGCGACGGCAAACAACATTACCTTGGTTCTCTGCACCTACGTGGCATTTGCATATTTTTAAGTCTTAGTGCATGATAGTTGGGACACCCTGTATATTTAGGTTACTATATGCTTATCCATGTTGTATGTGCTGGTTATATCGCTTCACTATTCTACCACTAAAGTTGCTCGTAACAGGTCTTACGTTCTTGACTAAATTATTCCTCGGAACTTTGAGAATGGCAGCCCGCAAACAAATTTCATGAAACATAGCATTGCTAAACAATATCAGTGCTCAAATCGGAAAGTGATGTAATTTTAGTAGCACGGCACTTAACGCTCAGCATATAGTGGTGACTGCGCGATGTCATTACAGGCCCTACACGGCATGTTAAAGCTTTTAAGGGTGCCAGAAATTTGATGCACCTGTCTATGTTGCATCCGCGTTAGTCAGACCCGCGTGTATTTAGAACACCGTTCGAGAAGTTCAAGAGTAACACGAAGTCTTGCTATCACAGTAAGTATTTCGCCCTTCGGCCGAAACTGCCAATTTTCTTTTTCTTTTAGATCGTTTTCTCTGCGTGTGCTTTCCATCTTTTTCTTTCTGCCTCCCCTTACGTCTTCCCCACTGCAGGATAACAATCTGCATATTTATCTTCCGGTTAACCTTCCCGCCTTTCGTATCGCATTTCTCTCTCTCTTGCTGAGCAGTTGAAGGCAGACGCTACCCTTGTTCCACCACCGTGTTGATTGAGCGTAGCCTTGACATCCTGTCCAGTTCCCTTCATCGTTTTTGCAGCGATGCAAAACGCGTCTCTAGACACCCTCTAAACCTCCGTCACTTTCCGCGCATGCGCAGTCGATAGCAGGAACGCACGACAGCGCCAACGATGACAGCGAAAACCCTCCTTGAGTGTGCGTATAATTGCTATCGCAATAAAATATTAATGACTAGCGTAGGCATCGCTCACCAACATACATTAAGTGCCTTTCGCATAAACACCTTCATTATTAATGTTTGCGTGTTTTTTAAATTCTTGGTGACATTTCATTAGGACGGTAAGTACAGGCTGAAAAAACATGACGGCTGGCGTTACCCGTAGTTTTCTGTTGTAAATTTTAATGTCAACTTTAGGTCTGCCGAAAAATTCTTAAAACATACAAAGACGCACACATGTTAACATTATTTAAATAGCATCAGTTACCTTTGATATACGAAAATGCGTGCCTTTCCAAACTCTGGCGTGCTCAGAGCATTCGAAATGTTACTTATGCAAGCACCTGGTGTTGTTGCACTCTTGGACTCTTTTCATCTTTTCTATCTTAACGAGCTTCGCTCATGATAAAGCTTACGTATGTTGTATACTGAAGTGCATTGTATCAATCTAGCTTGCCCAAATATTTGTATTTTGGGCTTCTTTAACCTTGCATGTGCCCTGTCACTCCGCATAGATCTTTTGCCTTTCTTTCCGATTATCACTACCTGCTGCTTTAATGTGTTTCGTTCATATATGTTATGCTGTGTATGAGCATTCCCGAGCACCATGGAACTCGAAGTCAAGAATGGATTTTGCATGTCTCGGTCAGCCGTACACGTTATCCCTCTATTTATGTCCCTTTATCGGTACCTGCCCTCTCTTTATTGTATTTCTCCATCTGTTATGACCACGACATCCCGACTCACGAAGTTCGCTCGTACACAGAAATGGAACGTCAGAACGAGCGCAGGCTAATCGTGGCAGCGAGCATAATTAGGGCACGCAAGGTCTCAGGAACGAAAAACCTTTGTGTACATGGTCCCCAAAGTGCATCCCGTCTAAGAGCGATCTTTAGTCCTTATACTAAGCTAAGATGTCCTTTGTGCGACCTTGCTTTGACCACATCGCTCCCTAGTAATCCCCGAATGTGTTCTTGATGTTGATATTGCTGTTGTCTCAAGAAAATGGCACATACGATTCACTGGAATCGGCCGGTGCCTATACAGCCCTGCTATTCATTTTCTTCCGTGTAAGGTGTATGGTCGTGAGAAAAAAGAAAATGCACAAGCGAACGTGCGCAAATTACTTATTTAAAAGAGCCAAACTTGTATCTCGATCTCTCTCACTGCAGCACATGCAGCGCATTGTGTGTGTGCGTGTGAGAGGGAGAGTTAAGGGCGGAGGCTGTGAGGGAGACCTCGTCGACCGTTTCTAAAGGGTTGGCACTTCCCTATAGGTTCGAACCGGAGCGTGGGGTTGTCAAAATGTGCTGCGCTGGGCAGGTAAAACTTGAGCGCTGGTTTCCTTTCACTGGGAATATATATATTTTTTTCTTGTCCCCCCTCCCACCACCATCTTTCTCGAAATTTGTGTCGTGGAGTTCGGCGCACACGGAACATTTAACGCCCGTGCCTCGCTTTCCAATTCACTGGATCGGTGGGTCGGCCGTGACTGTTTACAAAGACTAGAATTCTGCGGTGTGGAAAAACACAGCTTGCTCTGGGAGCCGCTATAGCGAGAACGCGGCTTTAGTATGGCGGAAATTCGGTGTGGTGGGTATATAGCTCGTGGGCACGAGGTCGTCACTGCGGCCGGAATGAGAGAAGGGCGCCGATGCAAATTTGTTTTGTCTAGCAGGATTATTTGCTGGCTTAGTTGGTGCACGGACACGTCTGGGGAGCGCAAATTTTAGTCGTTTTCAGTCGCTTTCGCAGCTCTTTAGGTGTCCGCCACATAAAATATGCGTTTCAGGCGTATTTGCGGAGTTGCGGCGCCGCAGCGTCCCGTCGATGTTGCCGAGTGCGAAAACAACGTTTTTGTGAGGGCCATAACGCGTACCACAACACATTTAGCACAAGATTCCACTGCCATATATGGCATAGCGTATTATACGGGCTGATCATTTCAAAGCTTTACGGAATTTTTAAAAGTTTCCTGTTGTAGATAACATAATCCTAGTCCTTGGGTCGGGTGATTCAGAGAGGCGGACGTTACTTGCACGAGAAATGTACACACGTAATTCACTAATCACTGAAATTCACTAATAACCTACTTAATTACTTGCCTTTATAGCACATATTGCAGTTTATGAATTGCAGCCGGTGAGTTTGCAAGGTGTATCCACTTGGACTGAATTTCCAGAATAACACCAGTTTGGAGATATGCGCCATTAAACTAACCGTGAGAAAGCACTGTTGTTACACCTAGTTATTCAACAAAACGCTCTTTTATACATTGAAGAATGAAAGTAACTGGACCGCCTATGTATTTTGTTGCACACTTTGGCAACTCTTGATTGGTTAACGTCCCTGCCTTCCTCATATCCCTCTCTCTCTTGGCAACGAATATCTCAAAGCTCGTGTCATCCTGGTAATAATTGTAAAATGGATGCGTCTCGCAAACTAAACGGCTACAATTCATAAATTACAATATGTGCTGTAAATTAATTATTTGGAAGTTAATTAGTAATTTTTTATTATCTAAACATGAGTTTCGATTTCTCGTGCTAGTAATATCCGCCCTTTTGAGTAATCCAGTTCAAGGATAAGAATAATGCCATCTGCCACAGGTGATTTTAAAACTTCCGTAAAACTTAAAAATGATCACCCCGTAGGGCGCGCTGACGGCCGATGACGCCACGCCATAAATACTCAAAATTCAACAGTCTGCTGCTTCCCGTTTTCTCGATATGTATATTTCGCGAATAGGGATTAAAATAAACACAGAAATGAATGAAAAGAAGATACGTGAACAATCGTGCTCTCACCCGCTCGCTCAATCAATCAATCAATCAATCAATCAATCAATCAATCAATCAATCAATCAATCAATCAATCAATTTATGTCCTACATTTAAAATTTTGTTTGTACACTTTCTTAACGGATTTTGGAAGTGCATTTTTGCATCCTGAACTCGCTAAAGCATCAAAACTACCTATCGACTCCAGTGTTTTTTTTTTTTTTTGTTTTTTTTTTTTACTGGAGGAACTTTTCTTCCCCATCGTTCTCTAAATAAGACGATCCTGGAGATGTACGGAAGTACTGAACTTGGAGAAAGACAGGAAGAAATACTTTTTTCTTTTTACATTTCCCCTACTTATTTAGCTTCGCGCCATTGAGTAAATTTATTTCTGCGATCAATATTTCATTTTGTTACCTTTTAAACTGCTGCAGTCGGAACCATATTCTACCGACCAACGAACCACTTCTGCGTATGAGCGCCGCAGGGAGCAGTATTTGATTTGCGGTCGTTCTTTATTGTCATTGTAAGCGCGACCGCCAACTCCAGCCCTCCGTAGTGAAGTACGTACGCATAAATTTCGCCCCCCCCCCCCCCCTCCAGCAGTCCTTGTATACAGAACGAAGTCGTTTCATATTCAACAAACACGTCTAGGTTCATGAAATGCCTGTCAGACTTATTTTCGTATGCGTGAGGCTAAGGATGTCATATCCACGTGCACACGGTTGTACGCGTGTACGCAACAACATCTCATTTTCCTAAAGGCTAGCCATATTCAGGCGTGTAAGCTGAAGGTACTTGACAAGGGGAGGCGGTGCAATGTGAGCGCTAGTGTACCGCCATGTTTTGTTTGCATCTTGTGACGAAAGCTAGCGTGGCCGTCTCCTCGAAGAACAGTCCCCACTGATGCGTTGTCGCTTTTGTTTGCCGAACAGTTTCTCGCTTTGCTGTCACTGTTAACTGCCACTGTGGATAATTTTGCCTCACTTCATTTGTGAATGGCACGTTCCACTTTTCCTCCTTTACTCTTCTTTCTATTCAGCCCCTTGTCCTTCTCAGTCGCGGCACTTGCAGGATATAAGCCTTTTTTGTTTTTATTAGACATATACCTTGCTATATTTCCGTTCGTGTTTAGCAGATTTGTAAGCACCTAACCGTCTGTGAGCTTCAGCTGGTCTAGGTTTCTTACCTCGTTTATTATTTTTAAATTTTTTTAATTGGATGCCCCACCCACGAACGCCGTTGCTACCATGAACCCACAATCGGCAGGACCCAGTACTCACTGACAAAGACGTCCTGCGGTGCTGTAAAAAAAAAAAAAAAAGAAAAAGGCAGTCAGGTATTCTTACTCGAGTATAGTCGTGTTCAAAGCCTTCACACAGTAGTACCGCCGCCATCATTCCGGACAAAAACGTTATCTCGTGCTGGAGGAGAAACGCAAGTTCCGCGAGTTAGGTCCTTTTTGTAGCGGGAAATAGGGCGCGAAAAATCAAAACTCAAACAGGGATCACCAAGAAAGACGACACTACAACGCTCGCTCACGGCTGACTGTTATTACAGGACTTGGCAACATTGTGCATGCGCCAATCCAGCTAAGGCACTACAAATAAGTGCATACATCCGACGCACTGTTGGCATTTAGGTGACGCGCAGCTTTGTGCGAGTACGTAAACGACGTTTCAAATTGTGCTTCTGCGTTTGGTTTCTGTTTTGTTGCTCAAATTATGGGTACATACACACCCCGTTGCACGTACCCAATTGCACATACCCAATGGCCCAACGATAGGGTAGCCCAAATATATGACATTTAAATAAATTAATATACATACCCGCAGTGACTCGAAGTTACTCAATTACTCAACACGACAAGAAACACGAGACAAGAGGCAAAGAAAACTTCACTTTTTAGAAATTCGATAAAGGGGCGTGCGCGTTTGCAGCTCAACTCGTCATATTTTGTCAATGTTAACGTATTAGTATAGTATGCATAACGTATGATAAAAGCCTTCATTGGCCATTTTTTTTTCTTTCGCATGTGGCGCGAGCCGTCTTTGGGTGACTGCTAACTTAGGCTTGTTGCTACATGTTTTAGATAAACAGTAACAGTGCAAGGGTGGCACAAACGGAAGGCGCATAGGCAGTCCTGACTGTCAAACAGCAGCCAGCACTTCGTATGGGCCTTCCGCTTGTCCCGTTCCTGAGCTGCTACTCTATTTAGCCTCCTGATTACCATTCGAGACGTTAACAAATGCGCGTAATAGGTGAAAACGTGCGTAGTTATAATAGGTGCGCGCAGTCATGCCGGACTTGTTAGTTCTTAGGGGAAAATTAGTATTCAAACCGGCAAAGCTATGTTGCGTACTTCACGAAAAAAAAAAAAAAAGATGTGACTGATCTGCAGCTTTGTCAGTCATTTAATAATGAAAGTTTAGTGTTTAGGCCGTAGTTCCAAATTCAAGTGGCTGCGTGTATGCTTGAATTCCGCATACGTGTTTTCCCTGAGAATCATTGTTAGTAAAAGCTCGAACGGACGTCGACGGCACAAGAACATGGGAAGAGCGCTTACTATCAACTGAAAGGGTTTTAATAGACACCGACACTTACTGGCCCAGAGAGTGCACAGCCGTGCACGTTTCCAGGCCGTGCGTGCGCTCCTGGCTCACGATAAGCGATAACAGGTGGCGGGCGTCAAGAATGCATATAGCGTGTCTCACCGATTTCGCTCCATCCCATCGCTGGGCTCTGGCTTATGGCGCTATACTGTCACCATGAGTAACTTCCGTCTGAAGTGCCTGCAAGCCTCGCTGCTCGCTTAGAGTCGATCCCACTGAATATATGGGATGTCAGGCTGCTATCTTGACGTCCGAGCTTTGAGCGTCAAGGCCTTCTGCTGTCTGGGTGACAAAAAATAACAACAATACAACTAAGTTATAGGATGACGTGACACAACCGTCAACTTCTGCTTTTGCAGGAAGCATTGGCTGAACCGTCCAATGTCCAGCGCGCTTGTACCGACTGTCAAAAAGGCAAAGAAATAAGAGTAAGGGTAGCTGCAAGATATGTTTTGGAGTGTAGTTAAAGTGCTTACCAGTAAGTGTGCGCACAAAGGAATGTAATGTATTGCCTGGTTAAAATATTTTTGTACGCTCTGTTTATCTCTCTCTTTGAAAGTATCGATGCTGTATGTCAGGTTTTTCGTTCTTTTTTGTTTTTTTCTTGTAATGCTTTGTCTTTAAAACGTAGAGTTGCTTTCCGGTGAGAGATATTTTGCGTGTTATTTCTTTTTTCGTAGTAATGTTGGTGCGCCTTGTCTGGCACTTGGAAGTTTTTGTCGCTGTTCTCTATCCTGTAGACGTTAAATTTAAGTCTGCGACACATGAATGCTTTCCCATGTGAGCAGGAGGTTCCATCTGAGCAGGAGATATAGGCACCATTTTCTGGTGCCTATATCTGCGGGACTTAATAAAATGGGGAGTCGTTTGATCGTACATAAAATTCGACTAATGCTGAGGCCTTGCACTTGCTTCTCATGGTGTCTTACCGTGGTGGCGCTATGGCTACGGAACTGTGCTACTGAGCGCGACGTCGAGGGTTCGGTTCCCTGTCGCTATTCTGATGGAGGCTGAAGCAAGTTTGTTTGTGAGCACGTTTTGGGTGCACGTTTAGAGAATTTTAGGTGTCCAAAGTTAACTCGTATTCCAGCAATACTGCGTCTATCATATCTCCTACATGTGTTGAGAAAGTAAACCCCGTCAGTCATTTGCTGCTGCTGTTGTTGTTGTTTCTTAATTAACATCACAAAAAGAGATGTTGATGCATGAATGTAGCGCGGCTACTGCTTGTCACATGAAGATGTAACGTTTTTACACATATGTTCTTATACGTTCCTATTTATAAATCTGATACTCTTGTACATGTGACATATACATATACATACAACATATACTACACATACATGGCAAACTAGACTGTATATTCATAAGAAACACAATCATAGACCTGGACTAAAGGTGACAACGAGATATCTTACGTGAAAAATAATGCCGGCAGCTTGGTTGTCAAACAGAGCGCAGTCTGAACGGTCCTTGCATGTTAGGAAGTCGTCAGATAATCGCTTGTCCTGTGATATAGTGGAATGGCTATGGGCTGTAGCATGAGTGCTCGATGTATGACTCCCAAGGTGTGCGATGAAAAACTAACTTGGCGATGTATCACTTTCTGCTTACTCAACTAATTTATTCACATTTAGCTTCTGTCAGAGACGACAGGGTGGTATCATTCGAAACATTCCGAGTTATCTTGCGTACCAGCTGAATTTGAAAGGTTGTCACAGTCCGTACGTGATTTACAGATAAATTTTATGGAAGGAGGAAACAATTCGGCAAAGAACACCTGGTTTTCTGACAAGCTGGCCAGGAGGGCAGTTTTTGAAGAGCACCGGTCTGAATGACCGTTTGGATATATAGCAATGCTGTGCGTCCTCTTGCCTGCATGTAGTGTTAATTTTCGTGCACTTTTCATCTTTCTATTCGCTTTTTTCTTACCACCAGCGTAGGGTAGCAAGAGAAAAACACAAGAGAGGAAAGGCCGAGAGGTTAACCAGAAGTGCGTCCGGTTTGCTACCTTGCACTGGCTGCGAGAGCACTATAGCTGCGTGAATGTATACTTGAAGGTCCGCACCAAGCCTATAAACCACCACAGAGACCTGTCGACTTCAGGTGCGGTAGCAAAACCTTCGATGCTTTCTACGCCTGAGTCGAAGGAACTTCACTTCGGAAAACGGTCCGGAGCCCAGCCGGTTTGATGCTGTCTGATGAGAGCGGCGCTGGACGTAATTGCGGGAACAAAGGAAAGGCGGTGTTCAATAGCTTCTTCGGTCCCGAAGGAGTCGCACATATATAGGTTTGCCCCACATTCCAGTGCAGAACGACTATAAGCCTTCGAAACTGCCATCCCGATCTAGAGGCGCCATAACAATGCTGCGTCGTAGCGTGAAATTTGTGATGACAGTTGCTGCGTCAAAGAAGGATCCAATTTATGTAGGCGACACTTCGAGGACTTAAGTAGGAGACGACCAATAAGTGTGCGCGACAGTTCGAGCTTAGAAATGAAGTTTCCTTGCAGCGTCTGTTCTCAACAGGGGGATTGGAACCGCTGGAATTCCGTCAAGGGCGCGACGAGCAGTCTTGTCAGCGAAGTCATTACCAGTAATAACGGTATCTCCTGCCAGCCAGTGAAATATTATTCCGTGTACTTTCTCGAGTGCGTGATAGGAATCACTGCTTATCTCCTGTACTAATTTGCTCATAATTCCTGTGGAGGAGAGCAAACGTAACTCTGAAGGGCGTTCTTTGAATCGGAAGATTTGACCCGTTTGCGATGCCGCTCTTGTAGGATGTATTTTACAGCGGCACGTAGGGCAGCAAACTCTGCCAGTGTGGATAGTGTTATATGGGGCAATATAAATTTCATTGTGATTAGCGTAGCCGGAACTGGATGCTTGTATGGTTTACCTTCCTTCCTTTCCTCTGCCTACTTTCTCTCTCCATCAGTCTACTAATGTGTATTCTAAGAATAAATGCAGTGACAACAACTTCGGTTTCGTTAATAGTGTTTTTCGAGCGCCTAAGTCGATTTACATGAGTACTACGGCCATGAATGAGCGTCACTCGTGTGCTTTTATACAGCCACCACGTCACGTCTGTTAAAACTGCAATGTGTGTACTCGATACACTCGGTGAAGTGCTGGCACCCCGTGAGTAGAGAAATGCTCCACAAGCTACCATAATTTCGTGCACAGGAGGTCTAAAAGCGGCGTTACCAATTGTCAGGACAGAAGATAATGTGTTTCTTGCTCTCCCTAATGGTATCGTACCATCTTTCTCTTCGCTTATCTTGTATCCTCCATTTCTTCCCCAGCACAGGATAACAAACCGAATATAGCGATCTGGTTAACCTCCGTACGCTTCTCTTCTTTCCCAACTGCCACCCACCGCCACCTGATTCATAAGTGGCCTATTTCCCCGCTGCTCATTATTCAATAAACAACAACAAGCCTCCTGGTTTACCTCGCGCCAGTGGTGTAGCGCGAAACAAGACAGGAGGACGAGTAAAAAAGAGGACAAGCGCTTCTTTTCCGGCGGAACTCTGGCTTTTCCCTCGAGTCAGACGTGCCAGAAAAGGGCCGCATGCACGCAAGACGTCGCGCCGAAGGCATGCAGTCGGCAAGAGGCTTACGCTGACGACGAGGCACATGGCTGCCCCAACTGCGGCCACTCTAGCGCCGACTGCAAACGATACCTACGACACACCGCCAAACACCTGTTGTGGGAACGCACGGCACATGAAGCGGTGCGGAAAACGCATCTTCTCCACCAGGAAAATATACCGAGCTACCAGGAGTGGATCCGACCGGTGAGTGGCTGGAGTCTCTCCTGGTTTTTGCCAGGGAATCCGGGCTATTACACCGGCTGTAGATCCTGGTCCTCGCATCGTGGCTTCCACGTCAGACCCACTTTTCCATTTTCCCATTCCTCGTATTAGACCGATGAGCCATCTCATAAATAAAACATTTATTCAATCAGTGAATTGTCATCTATCTCTCTCAAAGATTACATAGTTCATGTAGAAATGGTTGTCTTGCAATAGTAATCGTCATAAAAGTCATGTTAATTGCATTTCTTATTTTTTTTGTTATTATCGTGACACTCTTGGTACTCTTGGTCAGTAACATCATGTGCGACTCAGCGTGTGATAGTGTTACTGATAGGAAGGTGGCAGTTCCATAGCGCTAAATAATATAAATACCCACAAAATTGATTACGTGGGTATTATTATTGGACAAATATAAACCCTTAAAGTGTAGAACATCTTTTTTAAGAATAGATGGAACAAGTTATTTCCGCATAAGGGGTGGCAAGTATAACCGTTGCTTTTAAAATGCTTGGTGCGTGTTCTTATTTTTTTTTTTCTACACGTTGCAGTTTCTATGTCCCTCTGGCAGCTCATGAGAAAATATTTTGGCATTGAAGTGTGTCCGAAAAAAACGAGTTCTCTCCAGCGACCACGTTCAGCAAGAATTCCATAAAACCATGCCAGCTGTTTCTTCTGGGACATCAAAACTTTCCCGTGCAAATAACTTCGGCTTGTCTAGTCCCACAAAGAATAATATTGGTCAATTTGCCATTGTGTGAGTTTTGATTGGCTCACTGGGTAGCCAGGCCTTCTATTATTGGCTCACATGTCAACGTGATGGAATTTCACAGCCTCCGGAATAGCACCCTCGGTTCACATGAGAAAAAAAAAAAACGAGAAAAAAAAAAAACAAGGTTGCGTCCACCTGTCATGCCCCAAACGCGCCTTTACTCGAATATTATTGAAATTTATTGCGTCTGGCACGTTTCTCATGGCGTCAGGTTAGTGCATATAGCAAGGTTAAATATGTTTGTATTATATTTTCTAAAGACTGCAACTTACCCGTTCCAGCTTAACGTGAACCACCACCATAGCCTAAACAGTCAGGCCCAACGTTACTAGTTTAGTAACGTTGGTCAGACCTGCCGTGGGGTGTTTACGTTTTCTTTTTTGCATTGGTTTCGGTAATTATTCTGTCCAGACGCTTTACTTTACGAAAACGAGAGACTTTCTACTACTCTCTAAGCTGAGGAGACGCAGGTCTGAGAACCTCGCATATTATTACTTCCGGATCTTTCCTGTCACGCAGATGTTGATGTAAGTAGAAGAGCGGAACACTCGATAGGTCAGGCGAAGGCACCATATTTTTTTTGTCTTTCTTTCTTTGAGTCCAGCCATCTCTCCCTAGCGAAAAAAAGCAAACAAGATTTTTTTTTCTCAATTTAAACTCCAAAACGTGCATGGAGCGCCTTGAGCCGCACTCAGCCTTGACACAACATAAGGTAGTCTTCGGATTGAAAAGAAAAAAAATCGATTGTGTAAGAAAAGAAAAAAAAATGAAAAAAAGAAAGGAAAGTAATCATATGCAAGACTGACACATCTGATAAGTGAGAGAAATGGCGGATTTGCTCTCACTTTATCTTAGCGCTTCTTCTCTCTCTTTTTCTCTCTCTCTCTATCTATCCTTAAACGTCCTACCCCCTGTGTATAGGGTAACAAACCGGACGGTCTTGTTTGATATCCCTGTCTTTCCTTCCTACTTCTCTGATCCTCACGGGTTTAAAGTGACTGTAACAAAGCTTGACTTTTGACCTACGAAACTTTTTCGAGTTAGTCGAGTCCAGGTGAAATGTACTGCGTGGGCGAGACAAGCTGTCTTCGGAGGTATGGTTTGTTTAAAAATGCATTAAAAGTACTTTGGCGAAGTAGTTTGCAACTGGATGCGAGATATGTGAAAGCTTAGGTGTGATGGTTCTTAAGCTAATATTTCCGTTGTAGTTAGTACGAAACAAGTCGAGTTAATCAGAACTATTTCTAAAGAGCGGCATATGTTGACGTGGCTTGGGTTCCACGCTAAGCCTTTACGACCAGTCATGTCCTCTGTTGTTCACGGAATTTTCGGTACTTCTTGATGTAACTTTTTTCTCTAGAACGACCGAATCCGCTGTTCTACGTCGAAATGGCTGACACGGAGCGTGGTAGGGGCGCGTGCGGTCACAGAGACAGGCCGCAGCTTTCCCGCGAGCCATCTCGCCAGTGATCGCTCGCATTCCGCCAGCGGCTTCGAATAAGAGCATTCCTTTGAAATGATCGATAATAGCGCGCATCGAGCTGTCAGAGGCCGTGCTCATGGTCGATTCCTGGCGTCATAGGGGCAACCGGTATTATGGAGCTTGATAGCGGAGATGGGTGAGAGTAATTTTGTTAGCACGAGGAAGTGCAGTTGCGGAGGAAAAAGCGTGTGTTGAACTCGCTAAACTTTGGCAACCTAGGGCACAAAGGTAATGAATTATTTAGCAGTGAACATAACACATTTACTAGGTTTCAGACAGGCAGCGGGCCATTACTAACAGTGATAGTTCAACGACGGACAGTACATTCATTCATGAGAAGAAAAAAAAAACATCTCAGTTTATTTTTGTCCTATTATAATGCGATGATGACTTTCTTAGCTCAATAACACATTTTATGTTGTCGGTATCAGCCACGTGAGCAAAGTTGAAGACTATACTAATGTTTATCAAAAGCCAGGCTGTAGTCCTTCGGCGCGTTTGATAGGAATAAGTTCTCAACTTTTCGCTTTTGTTCTTGGTGCACCGCTAACGAGATGTTATCGCCGGTGTTTTTTAAGTAGATGAGAAAGGCTCGTTTGGTTAATTGTACTTTCTGTGTTTACAACTTAGTCCTTTGTTGTGACTTTACGAATGTAGGCTTATTAGTAGTGGATTTAGGAGTATACCGGAGTCCAGTCAGGTAGGCATTAAACATGATGAATGAAGAAGACAAACACCGACCACAGCTAACGATAATAATTTAAAAAAAGATTTCGGGCGTTGCGTAACAAGTAACTTCGACAGACAAACAACAGCAAAGCAATTTTACAAGGGAACACTATTTTAAGATCGCGCTTGATGAACATTGTGTTTCGCCAGGTCATAATATTAACTGGGAACAGGCACAAAACATAGAACTTAAAATTTAAGGGTTTATGACATTTGCTAAAAACCTGAATTTAGCAATGCGTATTTAGTACATAGTGTTGGGGCGCATCCAAATTATGACGGACGCTCTCAACCGAAACGTTAATAATTTGACGCCAGTATTTGCTATAGATGATCTTGATGAGATTGTACAATGTACTTAGATGACTGTTTGGATGCTTCTAGTTTTGTTGTGAACGATATTCTCTTCAAAAACTAAAACTTCAACCTCTACTAATGTTTTTGTGATTGTTGTTTGTCTTCTTCATTGATCAGGTTCTATAATAGTCAAAGATCTAACTTTGTCATTGTTTCTAAAAAAAAAAAAAAAGTGCTGCACACTTTTTTTTTTCACTCAAAGAACGGTTGCATGACGATTACGCCGACGTCACGTGAAAAAAAGTCAGCAAACTAGTGTGACCTTGCAGAATCATCGCCCGATTTCCATCGAAGCTGTTTCTTTCGAGCAATTGCATTAAGAACTTCATTTGCCTGTAATGAGACTGTACAGTTTAGAACGTTGTACACATTTGAATCACCCGTTGACTCACCCGCTTGAAATGTTGGCCATATGGAACGTTTTGGAGCACTTCCTGAAGTAATAGAAAAATGTCTTAAAAAGTTATTGTTCTCCCAAGATAGCCGGCTTAATTCTGCGCGATTCATAAAACACGCTTATAACGCTCCGCAGCACTTGCGTATGCAATGTAAAGGCCCTTTGCCTAGACGGATCACTCTTAAACTGCTCCATATTTTCACCCAACATAAAAGTGCCTCGTTTAGTTCACCGTGGACACTTCGAAAACGTACTACGAACTTCGTATAACGCATGAAAATAAAGAGAAAACGAGCGTTCAGTCATTATTTCTGAAGCTCATATATACTTAAGCCAGAAACGTTAAACATTCTCGACACATCACGCTTAACATTGGCGCCCCATTTACATTGAATGTAGATTTGGCATCACGTGTAGTTCTCATGGCACTCAAGGAAATATTGTAGATAGCGTCCGTAAAACACTTTCGAGGATTTGCTCAGGGGATGTTTCCCAAAGCCCACAATTGATTGACGCCATTGAAACATTGCTCAGACATCACCAATCAGATGTTGGTTATTCTCACGAAATGTCAGCTTTTTCGGGATGTTTGGGAAACTTTCTTGGTGGTTTCTACAATACTCTCGTAAGGCTTTGTAACGCACGTATGGGCAATCTTTTATAAACGCTCTACTGAAACTACAAGATTAAACAAAGACGAGTGCTGTATCAAAAGGTCGGCTCAGGGATGGAAACTCCCTTTTTTCGCCAACTATTGATCACAGCAGACGTTGGTATTTCGAGTAGTGCAACCATGTTGATGTAATACTTAATACTGCAAATCAATTCTACGGAAGAACACATGGTAGAGCAAGCTTCATGAAAGGAAAAATTGCAGTCCACCCCAGTGGAGCATGAAGCCACCCGCTATGTGTTTCCTTTGTAGGCGCATGCTACAGTCGGGGGGGGGGGGGGTGACAATATTTATTGCGATTTAGCAATTATATGGACAATCCAAGCGCATTTCTGCAGTCGCCATCGCCGTGAGGTTCCGTATAAAGTCCAACGGCGATAAAATCGTCGCCGCGCGGCGTACGCTGTGCGTGCGAGTGAAAGCGTATGAGGGTGAGCCGGCAATCGCGGCTAAGTGTAGCGCGCGCGAAGGAGAAAGGCAGGCCGGAAGCGCGCGGTTTTCTTTCGCGCGCGAGGCACGGAGGAGAGGCGACGGAGAGGGAGAGATAGGGAGGGAGGGAGGGTGAGGGGGGGGGCGGTTGCGTACTGCTTCGTCGGCTGCTGCTCACAGCGCGCCGCATCTTGAAAGCGATCTGCGATGTGAGCGAAGTGGGCACCCGCGCGGGCCTCATCTTCTAAGCGATCTGCGATGGGGACAAAGTGCATGCGCCGAGTGCCGGTAGCTTCGTATGCGCTGTGCTTTCGACGTTTAGTTCGCGTTGAAGCGAGACGAGAGTCAGCGCGAAGGTCAATTTGGCCGCTGCTGCTGGCGCGCTTTCTCACTCCGGCGTTTTCACAGCGAGTTTCCGCGGTCATCGAGCGAGATGTGTTCATGTTTACCTGTGCGCGCGTGACACCGTGCTTGTCTGTTTAGTTAGTAAGCGAATGTTTACAACTTTATACGGTCCATTAAACTACTATCCTTGCTTCGTATAGCTGCCTACTAATTTGCTATCACAATCGATGCTTCGCCTTTGCGAAACTGCGACTCTTTTTTTTACTTTCGCAATACTTAGCATTGCGTAAGGAGGAGCGCCAGGTAAGTGAAGGCTCTCCCGGTTGTAGACCTGTGGCACTCGCTCGCGCTTGTATTTCGCCGAAAAGGTGTAAATTGTGGTGCATGCAGTTTACCGGCACTGTATTCGGGTGCATTGATGGTTTAATAATTCACCAATAATGCATCAATGCACAAAAATGCATTGAGTGTCCAATAAATGTATTTGGTGTACTTTTTTAATTATTGAACGTATAACATGCACTATTTTCTTTTTCTTTTGACGAGGACAAAACCGAAGAACAGACAAGAACAAGCGCGTGTTCTGTCTGTCCGTCCTTCGGTTTCGCTGTCGTTAAAGAACCCCGCTGTTATTATACTTTACTTCAAGGAGATGGCGAGTCGGGCTAATTGGTTTGTGTTCATGATAAAGTTGAGGTGCCACTAGCACAGTCACAAAAAAAAAGAGAACAAAAATGCTTACAGGGCGGCGCTTCTTTACTGACAACCGGACTTTTTATTGGACTCAAATAACATATTAGTTAAACAATTCCTTGCGCAAGCCCAGCAGAGCATAAAAACAATAGGTGATCGCATCTGATGCGCAGTCCTGTACGCTTTTCCGGTCGGTTTTCCACTGTTTTTTTTCCCCCTTTCTTTCTTTTTTGTGTAGCTAGTGGCGCTTCAAGATCTGCCGTTATGAATACGTTAAGTCATGCAGACTCGACCAGCCCAAACTTTGAGGTTACTAAGTTGCATTTCGTGCATTTATTTTGGTTCACTGATGCCGCAGAAAGGCAATGCACCTTTTGGTGTAATATTTATCTGGCATAAGGGAAAATTTATCTGGATGCGCTATTTATTGGTGCATTTGTTTTGAATACAGCACGCAAGCAATGCGCCAAAAGGTATATTGCTTGCGTGCTGCGTTCAAAATAGATCGAAATTTCATGCATCGTCTGCTCGGCGACGCCAGACGACGTAGACTTGCCGGAAACGGCGCGGTGACGCTATTTCTCACTGTCATGGTGAAACACGCTGAGCGCCATGTTGCGCCTTAACTATGACAGACGGCACCACCACCTTTCCGTTACTGCAAAATCAAGTTTTTTTTTATTTTGTATGCGTCTGACAGATTACCGCAGGCGACGCGCAATTGTGACTTATTGCGGACTAAACAAGGAAACAATGTATACACAAGGGGTATTAAAGTGCGCGCAAAACACCACTTCGGTGCACAATTTGGGGACTGAACGAGGAAGTGGTTTAGCCCGAAAAGCTATTTACCCCTCGCACTTTTGTTTACACAGCATACAACGTTCTATATACACTATAAGCACATAGACAGAAAGGCTACTAAATTAAATAAATATGGGGAGGAAGGGGGGGGGGGGGGGTACTCGAAATGCGCTACTATTAGCGCATTTCAGGTAACCCGTCTACTTATTATTAGTGCCATCAAATCAGTTGCCTTTCTCTTTATACACTTATAGTGTATGCAGCAAGAAACACATCAATACTTACTGTGTATTCGTTCCAAATGATTATTCAGCAACAATCGACCGATGTATTTTGTAATTCAACACTATTCACCTTGTATTAGGGGGCGCCCCATGCAGCTTTTTAACATCGAAATTCTCATAGTGACGATAGTGTGTTATTTTTTGCTCTACAATGCCATTTCCTGAATAAACTTTTTTTTTTTTCTTGCTTTTACGTAAACGCACTTTGTGCGATGTCGCGGTCCTCGTTCTGCCATTTCTTTCCTTGATACAATCTCTAGAAAAGCTACGGAACTAATATATTTTATCTGCAGCTAACTCATTCTCTTTTCGTAGTCCTTAATTTATTTTCTCCAAATATGTTTCCTTTCTCTCTTTTCTTGTCTTTCTCCTCCAAATAGTACAGCAAACAAAAATGCACCGTGTAGCACTACATCGCGAGAGCCAGACTGTATCCTGCTATTTGCTTAAAGACCAGGCAATGTGGCTCAAAAGCAAAGCAAGGCGTTGTTTATCATGCGATGTTCGAAGGCCAAGCCCCATCCATCACGCAGTTGCACCGGCGCCAAGAGACCTTTCCGGAGGAAACCTCTTCTGCGTGCGCGCTCTTTATCGCGATTCTTCGCCGTGCACTTTCCTGTTCGTAGCGCTCAGGCATGCTGATGACGATTGATCATTGCACTCCTTGAAAGGATCATAACCTGAGCTCTCAAGTGCTCGTTTCGAGCGGTGCTAGTTAGTCCGATCGAAACCGTTGAGTCGAAAATACACAGTAATGGCACGGGTCACTGTTGCTCTTGTTTTGCATTGGAACGAGAGCGTCTGCAGACACTGTACAGCTTGTGTGGTACGCGCAGATACCTTATTATTGCGTCCCCATGCAGTTTGGCCTGGAACACGCAGCATGCACTAAAAATATAGCGCTCCTTACTGGAAAATCAATAAAAGCGAACACTACTCGCGTCTTTAGAAATGACGTGTAAAGGTGCACAGGTATTTCTTATCTCTCATACGCTCATTCTTAGTCATTTTTCTTTCAGCGAACAGCAATTACATGATAAGAAATGGGCCCATCCATTCGCAATAATTGCGAATGATTCTCATTAGAGAGAGAGAGAGAGAAAACGAAATGTCGCGGGGGGAGGGATATCGAACCAGCGTTTGTGCGACTAGAACCAATAAGCCAGAAATGTACATATGGCGAATGCTATATATTTATGTGGCTCTATAGGTTATTGAACGAATATGCTATACTTAGGTTATACTAGGGAGCCAACAGAAATAACGAAATTCGACCAAATCCACACAAGCGTCTATAGCATCGAAAGACACCCATGAACGCTTAGAAGGTGATGAGAATACTGTATGCTAACCTGTGTATGTCCGACCGCGGCGGCCACATTCCAGTGTAGGCGACATTAAAAAACGCGTGTATATTTAGATTTAGATGCACGTTAAAGAACCGAGATAGTAAATAATAATTCGTAGTCCCCCACTACGGCGTTCCTTGTAATGATATCGTGCTTTCTGCTCGTAAAACTCCAAAATTTAATTATGTTTTACCCTGCGTGTATCGTGTAATCTACGTCTGTGTTCTGTTGCAATCATTTGTTAAAACTGTGAAATCGAGGGAATGGGATAGATGTGCCATTGGCCGACTGAGCAGATTCTCCGGGCTGCGCAGAGCAGTGCGCAGGGGGAAAGAAAGCGCTTTGGTATCATGGGTGGAAGGCCAGAGATGAGTATTAAGTAGCTTCGTGCCGGCTCCGGCTATCAGTGCAGTATAGCACCACGAAGCAAAAAGACGCTAGCCATGGAAGCGGAGGATGGAGAGCTGCCGCCGGGACGTCCACACCACTGCTCGTTGCAGCATTCGAAGTAAAATAGTCTGAAAGTCGCTGGAGTCTACCAGTTTTTCCCTTCTCATTTTCGCTGCCCGAATGCAAAGTAGCTGACTAGAACTCAATGACGCAAAATGTATTAAATATACCAGGTGTAATTTTTATACAGAGCAAAACAAAATCAAAAGAAAACATTGGCTACAGTATGAAAATTCTCTTCGCCAACTGATGATCACAGTAGAGGCTGGTATTTAGAGTAATGAAACGATTCCGATGTAGTACTTATTATTGCGTAAATAGCAGCGCCAGGTATGTGGGGGCATGTTAGGGCACATATTCTATTAAAGCGAAACTGTTGATGGCGAGGGTTCCGTGGATGTTTCAATTCCGTAAGCAAAAACTCACGTGCCGAATTTGATGTAAGATTGCTTCATTCTAAGCAAAACCTTATACATCTCACCACTTGGATATGCATTTTGAGTAAATTAGTTATCAATAGGCATCATATTAAAGATCAGTAGACTCCCTGGTAGATATTGAAGGTTTGTCAAAGATTTGCCGCTCTGCGGCCACCGTTGACCCTGTCTACATTCACACCGCCCTCTCTTTGTCATCGTTCAAAGCTCGTACGTGTCTAGTTTCCTTCCGCTATTTCCGCCGTGCGTTGTCAGCACGACAAGCTGCCGTTATTCATTCCGAATTTCACTTCTGTTCTCTCGTCGTAATGTGTAGGCCGCATATAGTGCGCTCTCCCGAAGAGCAGCGCGCCTACGAAGAGCGACGCGAGAACAGAAGCGAGAGTGCACTCGGCGGCGGCGGACGGCCAACACCGATGACGAACACCGATGACGATCGTCCCCGAGAGGCCAGCCGCAAGCGGCTCGACTGTGTCAAACGACTGTGTCACATCTATGTCGTGTGCTGAACAGCTTCGCTGGTTATCCACTTTCAAAAAGCGGAATGGCTCATCATGTTTTTAACCTCCGGCTTGCTTGAAACACTATTTTTTTAAGAAACCTTATGCGGCTCGCTAGGCTAGCTGGACATTTGCACGCACGGCACAAATATTTCCGCGGTTTCGTCGCTGAAATCCTTGAGACCGAACAAAACACAGGCGCCTCACGGCGTCGCTTGTCGGCGACGAGAAGCAGTTGGGAAATATACAAATTGAGACAAGATGGACAGGATGCCACTCACAGAAACAGTTCCACTATAACGTGAAACCTGGGGAGGTGCGAAGCATGCAGTGATGCACTTAAGCAATGGCTCGTAACCCCGTAAACGTGGCCTCCCCGTCACGACGACAGAAGAGAAGTGAAATTCTACGCTGGAACGATGAATGCGGCGAATGCGGGAGCTTTCGGCACGAGCGCGAGGCGCTTGCTTACCGTGACGACAACGACGACAACGACGACGACAGGACACGCCGAAAGCTCGGGTCGATTAGGTGCTTTTCACCTAATAAAGTCATCGGCAGCAAGGACCCTTTCGACTACGATGAAACACCTCGATTCTACGCGCAAACGAGAAACTTCAGGACAGCACCAAGCGAAATAGCCGCCGTGAACCTGGATGTCCTAGAGATCCTTGCTTATTTGAAGGTAGCTGACGTCGTTAGGTGAACATTAGCAGTAAGAAAACGTTTAATCATAATTTCGCTAATTATTTAAAATGTGGTAATTAACTTTCTAACTGCTCACGTCAGTCGCATGTTCCAATTGCGAAATTGAAGCAGAGGAATAGCGAAGTCATGTCAGCTCAATAAAAATCCTAGAGCCACTTTCAAGTATCCGTCCCCCAAAATTTCCTAGAAATACCTCAGCGTTCCAGTTAGGACCGTCCCGAACTTTTAGATTCAGGCTTTTGAGAAACTGTTTACTGCATTGCTCATTTATTTCGTAGCACATTTATAGGTCGCGTACCTCGCAAGTGGTGCTAGACTTCCGATTTCTGCTAAGCAGACATGATTTCACTAGTGCTCTGCTTCAATTCCGCACGTGCCGCATGGCGTCAGTAATTAAAAAGTTAGTTATCCAATTTGAGGTAATTAGCGAAATTTCCATCGAAACTTTCTTGTTGCTAATGTCCGCCCGTAGCCGGCCACGTAGCGTAACCTGCAAGAACAATAGAAACCTTGACAAGGCTTTTGAGTTTCCCAAGAAAGAATGCTGCAGAAGTACCTTTTTATGACAATGATTATCCTCATCCCTCCATATAATACAATGTTATCTTTGATCGCCTTTTCTTTTCGCGGGTACCTTATTTGTTACTCCATAGACTAGCACCTGTATATTGGATCATATATAAACGAACTGGTGGTGTAATCATAAGTGAATTCGTGGGAACATGCGCTCAACACTGGAATGCGCTCCACGTTAATGCCTGCTTGACGCTATGAAAGCGTCCAAATAAACCGCTTTTTTTCTCTTTCCTGTCTCCATTGCGGTCGTTTGATATGTGGCAGTTGTAATAAATATCCCGAAAGTTTACCTGCAAGCGATTATTACCTTACAAGCTTTATTGGCCTTCCTGACCTTTCTGAAGATGGGTACAAAGTTTGTAACCTCGACTCCGTGATGTGGCAGCTGGGATGACGACTTAACTAAGAAGTTTCGGTGGTAGGTCGCTATATGTTGCCGCTTTAACGACGTCGTCAGCCTCGGACGACGTCGCCATTGTTATGGCGCGTGGTTATGGCTGTAAAATGACTGCCGGCACAGCCGAGGCGCTGTTGCCGAGTTGCGGCTTTCAGTGCCGCGTGGCTGCCGTCATTTCAACTTTCCTCGTACATCGACCGCTGTGGGCTCATTTCCACTCCTTGCGTATTGTTGAGGTCATCTGCCGCAGCGGAATATAGCTCTCACCGCAGCCGACCGTAAATGCGCGGGCCATTTTTTTTGCAATCTTCTGCAATCTCTTTCAGTTGAAACTCCGGGATGTTTAACGACAATTCAGCAACACGCCCGAAGTACAAATGAGGCGGTTGGTGGGACGTTCGATCCTTCGCAGTGATATCATATTGTAATTTAATTTATTGACATAATGCGAAATAGACAGCGTGTCGATCGACACGGCTCCAGCTGCTCTTTGTCGCGTGATGAGGAGTTATTATACTCTTGCGCCCGTATAATCTTATTCATTTATGCACCCGCCGGCGTAGCGCAGTCGCTCGGGCGTTCAGTTGCTGAGCCCGAGGTCGCGGTTTCGACAACCGGCCGCGACAGCCGCGTTTCGAATGAATTACAACGAATCTACAAGTAACTACTCCACAACGTATTCTTCAAAGCAAAACTGTGAACGAAAATAGCATTAGAATGCAGACATGACATTTAGGCATTCAGGCGCGCATGAGAGGACGGTGCAGAGCCTTTTAGTATTTCAGAAATTATATATTACAGTTTTACGCGCCAAAGCAACAACATCAATACTAGGAACGACGTGGTAGAGGACTCCGGGTAATTTTTGACCCCTTGGGGTTCTTCATCACGCACCTAAGTGTAAGTACACAAGCGTTTTTTGCATATTTACCTCTTTTGAAATGCGGTCACATCGTACGGAAATGAAACCCGTGACCTCATCAACGCTCAGCAACGGAACACCATAGCCAGTAAGGCACCGTGGCATGTGTGCAGAGCCTTTTCAGCCAATCAGGTAATCGTTCACAACCTTCCCGTTGCAGTAATCTCGCTCGCAACATCACTGGAGAGACATGCAAGCTCGCCGGGGCTCGAGTTCAGGCTGGGACAGAAAAGGCATGTTTGGATCGATGACACGTGCCAAAAGGAAACCTGCACGCCGCTCTTGGACTGGCATGGTCCTCAACAGCGAAAACGAAGGTCGCAATACTCAGAATAGGGTTAACAGCGCTCCCAACGCGCGCAGGGCTTCTAGATCTGTTTTGTTTGGAGAGAACTAAGCGGCCGAGGCCATACTATAATTCCGGTTGGCTGCCATGTTTGTTCGTGCTGCCTGCGCCCCCTTGTTAGCCCTTTTGTGTACACGCGCAGACGAACGAAGATAGCCGCTGGTTGCTATATGTTCCGTTGAACAATAGCTACTGCGTTGCGGATCGTTCACCTCTCTCTTCCGGCTTTGTTTCCAATTCTTGGTACTCCGTCTCTGGCTCTCTGTTGTCCTCGCGGAAACACCAAGGCAGGCAGAAACGGGGGAAGCTATTGAACACGACCACGAACGCCTTGTGAGAGACTGTACGACTAGTTGTCTTGTGGGCGTTCTGTTCTGCTGGTATCAAGCTTACAAAACAAGGTGTTTGTTCATGTGGTTAAGTGGTCCGGAGAATAAATGTTACACCGTGCAAAAATATAAGGACGCGGCTAGGCACCGGGACGTAAGATAAGCACAGCTTCCACTCTTCGAGAATGTTTGTGTTGGAAAGCTTTAAGCCTTCAGGCTGCAATCAGCAAAAGTTATACAGGCTCAAGCATGGACCTTTATTATTATTTTTTGCGTGCTCAAGACATGTGGAGGGCTCTTACATGCGCGATAATCCCCTTGACTATTCCACATACCGATGTCAGAAGCTCTCGGTTTCCTTGTTTTTGCCTACTTTCGTGTGGCAGGATATAGAAAAGAAGCGCGCGTTGTGAAATTTAAACGTAAAACTGCCTAACCTGAAAGAGAATAGAACGAGAAAGCAAGATCACATCTACTGCGGGAGAAAAACGTGAGAGGGCCGCTTCCTCTGCAGTACAATGCCGTTATAATCTAACGATTCGTTTTGCTCGGTTGTATTCATTTCTTATCGTACACCTCCCGTGATCTCCCAGGTCACCGCTTCGTCGCATCGCCACTCGGAATAAGCATGAGTAGGAATACAACTGGAATTTAATTCATACGCCAACCTTGTCCAGGTTGGCGTATGACAGTTGTACAAGACAGTTCTACGCAACGATCCCGTGTCAACTTGAACCACTAGTGGACAGCGAGAAATTATTTTAAAAGTTGCACTGTTTCTCCGATTTAAATAAGGCTCTACGGGCCGTGTTTTAGACCACTCCCCCTTTGTGTGACCATGCTTCAAACACCGGGACTTTAACAAAGTCCAACCGCAATATTGCATGAGCTTTCTTTGTGACCCATGCTTTCTCTAGAGATGAACTAGTTATGATATTGAAAAATATAACCACAAGAATCAAACAGATAATAAGGCCAGATAGAAGAAATTAACTCTTATTTTAAATTGAAATGTAGAAATAATAAGAGAAACGGAAATGGAAGCGGACGAAAAGACAACATTCTGCAGGCGGAGGCCACACCCACATCTTCCGCATTAGGCGCGTGGTGCTTTACCAATTGAACTTCCACGTCCGGTCGTCCTCCTGTCAATTCGTTTGACGTTTGTTTAGTAGATTAGCCCTGGGAGTGTTAGCCAGCACCACTCACGCGGCCACGGCGACAAATGTGTTCATGAATAACCCGCGGAACATCGTCTTTTCGTCCATTTTCATTTCTCTTTATTATGTCCGCATATCTGAATTAAAGAGAGCACTTGTGCTTTCTCTGGCTTCATTGAACGCTTCATTAAAGACTTCATAAAGTTATAAATAACAAGAGATGAGCTTCTTTGTTTCCCTCTTCTTTTCGTACATTGCGTCTTAATATGTAGCAATTAATATTGCCGCGCGCGCCATAAGGGTTCATGCTGCAGAAGGGTTATGGAGAATGGTTAGTGGCGGAGGGCAAACGCCCCACATGGGGCGAGCAAAATAACCAATAGTTGCTCTTCTTCTTCTTCTTCTTCTTTCTGGGGTTTTACGTGCCAAAACCAGTTGTGATTATGAGGCACGCCGTAGTGGAGGGCTCCGGATTAATTTCGACCACCTGGGGTTCTTTAACGTGCACTACAACGCAAGCACACGGGCGTTTTTGCATTTCGCCTCCATCGAAATGCGGCCGCCGGGGCCGGGATTCGATCCCGCGACCTCGTGCTCAGCAGCGCAACGCCTTAGCTGACTGAGCCACCCCGGCGGGTGATATTTGCTCTTATCTGTGTCTTTTACAGTCCCCGCTCCCCGCTTCTCATAAAGACGTGTTGTGAGAATACTTCGGCCATATTTAATCCAATTAATCTAAATCGACCATAGTTTAACAAAGAAACGTCTCATGGCAACGTCCTGCAAAACCTTTTTCGATCACGGGAAGGCGATACTTTTCAAAGTGAGACCTCCGGGATCGGTAGTTTGGGAATACCCAGCATAAAAGTCCCGATAAGTCTCTTGACCTCTAGTGAAGCCTGTAACCGAACTCTCGTCGTCAAAAGTGACACGCATCTGTATTTGAATCCAAACATGTACGGTAAATTGAAGAAAGTGATCACCCCGATACCCTCGTGAAAATCATGTCACAGTGGCCGTACAGTTGCACATAAAAGAAACCTTGCTAGCATTTGTTGTCCATTCCCCCTCCATTTCGCATTACGTTACATATTGCTTCACTATGGCATCGCATCTGTTCTGGCTGCTCCGTGGAGACCAGCCTCGCGCTGTCGCCGCGCATTTACTCACACCCAGTTAAAACGAATAAGACGCCACCACCGACATAGAATAGTCATCCTCGCCTTTTACTCCTCGCCAGATCGTATCGCGACCTCCTGGAAAACGTAGTCGGCAACGGATTCTGCATCCAGATAGTTTGATTCCGAAGGCACGTGTTATGAAACTTTTTCTCCGTGTTTTTTAGATGTTGCAAATTTTGAGGACCTGAGCGCTCCTAACTTTCAACATTAGATGAAGTGGGCGAGATAATGCGCACGCAGGCGGCAGCCTATAGGTTGTGCATGGCCGTTTGTTGAAAAAGAGTGAAGGAGAGATGCTTCATACCTTATTCAATCACGCTTCGATTCATTCGGGGCTCAGTCTGAAAGCAATATCGCTGCTTTGTCTCCGCCAACGTAACCGAGCATTTCTCCAACTGAAAATTTTAGCAGTGCTACGAAATGTTCTTTTCAGATAGCATGAGTATCCCGCATCAATGCTCAGGAAAACGGATTTACTTTTGCGTTTTCGATTACAGAAAAAAAACAAGAAAACTAACGATAAGGCGCTCTAAGCTTGTAAAGATTGCAGCGAAGTTCTGGCTGGAAGGTATCGTGGAGGAAGAGAATAAAATGATAATACAAGTTAAGAAAGAAGAACAACATACAAAACAATAGCAAAACAAATACAAAATAATAATAAAAAAACAGCACAGGACGTGTTCGTTGAACGCTGCAGTTTCTGCGGCCGGCTGCGTCGTCCTTGCTTATTATTTGTGTATAGCATAGCTTCTCCACGAGAACGAGGTCGCAGTCCGGCTGATACATCAACGCGGGAGATGATGTGAGGCGCAAAGGTACAGAATTTCTGCCTCTCCATGTTATCGCTGTTTTATACGGGCTGGTGCTGTGCGTATTCGGGAGTGAATGTTTGGAATAATTTAAGAGGTGGAGACAGCGAAGGCATGTTATTTATAGAACATGAAGGGACGCTGCTTTCAAGAACAAGCGGCTAGGTGACAGGCAGCTTAGCTTCACAGTGACTTCTTTTCTACTTTTGTTAGCATTTGTTATACTTGAGCCAATCTTTCTTGGTGAAGGAGCCTGAATGAAAGAAGTTTTCGAGGAGCACTAACGTTGATGGTTACGTCGGGCCCTGTATTATTTCGCATGATCTTTTTTTTTTCTGTTTGTCTTGAAGGCAGTCCTCATTTTACCACTTCCACTTATAACGAAAATAGTTGGAAGGGCTGATCTAAATTCAAATAAACAGATTTTTACCATCCCCACCATGCTAATCACGAGCTTCAGGGTCTTTTCGCGCATTGTCTTTAATTTCATGCTTGGATTACTGGTGATTCGTTACAGTTCGCAGGAGATATAACTATTTTAAGTAAACGGATCATTTGTAGTTAAACTTGACATCGTGCTTAGCCGTAAAGACGTCTCTACGTACTTTGGGAGCTAATAAAAAACAATGGCAACAACAAATGAGCATATCTCAGTGAGGCAGCGTACGCACGATATCAGAAAAAAAAACAAGACTACACATATAATTCCAGGACAGATTAAATAATCACAACAAGCATGGAAGAGAGTTAATACACACATTACTGGTATTTCGGACACGTGCTTTTATGGCTGAACAGTATCTAATTCTAATCAAAGTATACTCAAGGCTTGACGCAAGCCATTGTTCAGTTGTCAGATCGTGTGGCTTGAAAATGCGGCTAAATGCGGCTCATCTTTTCAGTTTATTTCCGTAATGACTTGAGCACCCCGCAGGGGCGTCTGCGTGAGCAGGCGTTTGGTGTGCTGCGACACCACGGACCCGAGCACAAGAGGGTTGGACCCTCCCGCGTGTCGCCGTGCGCGGCTTAGCCGTGTTTGGGGAAAGGGGGATCCTGGATGTTGAGCCGATGCCGGGTGTTTGGACCTTTAAGGCCCCCCGGCAGAGGCAACACACCTCTTCGGCCTCTGCTTCACATAGACGGCACCTCCAGACTGACCCACCTGGAGGAAATCGGCAGTCGCCTTTTCCTGTCCCCCTCTTCAATCTTTTGTCTTTCTCTCTCACTTTTCCATCTGTCCTGTCTTCTAGTCACTTCTTCTCACTTCCGAATTTCTGGGCGGCAAGGGTTAACCTGGTGTAGCTATCCAACCTTGGGTATTTTATATTAGGTTATAGCGGCGATGCATGGCTGGCGTCTGCAAGCATCCCATCCTTGTAGCGTCCCCTTGTTGGGCTCGGTGGTGGGTGGCTACCATCGCCGCCGAATTTAGCAATTTCATATGGCAAATCCTTTTCCCCCACTTCCTGATCGCTCTCTGAAAAGGGGGCGCACCGATGACACTTTCAACTTTTTCATGAAACCCAAAGAAATATTTCCCAAGTACCATGTCATTCATAGCCAACACGAAACGAAGACAGTCTGTACTATATCTCCATTTGTCGTAGCAAAATGCCTGACAGAAGCAATCGGCCCAGGTTACAAGGTAACTAAGATGGGAAGCGGAGACCTCCTTCTGGAAGTGCGTGATAAACCCCAGTATAACAAATTGTCTAAACTTGTTGCATTTGGTGACATCCCCGTCTCAGTGGGCCCTCACAGGTCAATGAACACTGTACGTGGTGTCATCTCGGATGACGACCTTCTAGAACTCAGCGAAAGCGAGCTGTTGGATGGATGACAAGACCAAAACGTAGTAAAGGTTCAAAGAATTAAGTTAAGGCGTGACGACAAGGAAATTCCCACAAAGCATGTAATTATTACGTTTGGAACAAGTGACCTTCCAGATTGAATCGAGACGGGATATTATAATCTCCGTGTACGACCGTACATACCCAATCCGCGCCGATGCTTCAAGTGTCAGCGTTTTGGGCATGGGTCTCAGAGCTGCCGACGGCGCGCTACTTGTGCAAAATGTGCTTCTAAAGAACACGCCTCAGATAACTGCACTTCCACAACCCATTGTGCCAACTGTGACGGAGACCACCCCGCCTATTCGCGATCGTGCCCGTCCTGGAAGAAAGAAAAAGAAATATTACAACTCAAAGTCAAGCTAAACATTTCCTTTCCAGAGGCGCGCAAGCGTTTTTCTGCCCACAACCTGTCCAGTCCTTCCTACACCGATGTGGCGCGCCGGGGGGCAGCGTCACATCCTGCTGCGGCTGCCCGAGTCACACAGAGTGTGACAGCGGTGACACCATCAGTCCCCCTGGCAGGAGCAGCCAGTGCTGTTCCGCCCCCTACAACGCAGGGCCAGCAGTCCTCCGGGCCTGCCGGTCCCAGGGCCACTGCTCGTGCAGACCGGCCCAAAAAACCCCCTAGTGTGCCCGCGGAGCGGCCAGCAGCCAGCGCCTCTGACGAGGCAATGGATGCAATCATCACTACTCCGGCGTCCCAGGCGCCGAATGAACGGCGTAGCTCCATGGAGCGCGTCGGGAGAAAAGAAAAATCCCGTATTACGGGGCCTGGAAAGGTCTCGTGAACTAACTTCTATCTTTCTGTACACACATCACTAACTTCTTTTCCATTATGGATACCCAAGTATTGCAATGGAACGTGAGAGGACTTCTACGTAATCTTGACGATGTTAAAGAACTCCTCCGCAAATTCAGTCCAAAGGTGATGTGTGTACAAGAAACACACCTAAAATTAACACAGACGAACTTTTTAAGGCAATGTGTCACTTTCCGCAAAGACCGCGACGACGCTCTCGCCTCGTCAGGCGGTGTGGCCGTAATGGTCGATAAGGGCGTTGCATGTCAGCAATTAAGCCTCCGAACGTCCCTTGAGGCAGTTGCTGTCCAAGCAGTGTTGTTTGGTAAACTAGTCACAATTAGCTCCATCTACATTCCCCCTTCCCATCAGCTTTCCAGAACAGAATTTCAGAGCTTCATCGATGAACTTCCTCCGCCATACATAGTCGCTGGTGACCTTAACGGTCATAGCCCCCTGTGGGGCGACTCTCGTTGCGATGCGCGAGGGCGCCTTATAGAAAATTTTCTGTTTTCTTCAGGTGAATGTTTATTGAACAAGAAAGAACCTACGTACTACAGTATTACACATAACACATACTCGTCCATAGACTTAAGCATAGTGTCGAGCACACTAATGCCATACCTGGAGTGGTCCGTCCTCAAGAACCCCTATGGAAGCGACCACTTCCCAATTATGTTGAACTCAGCGAAGCGAGATGGATGCTTGTCACCACCTCCTCGATGGAACGTGGACTCGGCGAACTGGGAACTGTTCCGAGAGCTCACACACTTAGGCCGTGATGACATTGTTGCTCTTAACGTGGACGACGCCGTAGCATATCTAACTGGTTTTATTATTGACGCTGCTACAAAATGTATTAAACAAACTAGCGGACTGGCTCAGAAGCGCCGCATTCCTTGGTGGAACGAAGAATGTCGTAAAGCGCGAAAAAATCAAAACAAAGCTTGGGGATTGCTTCGCGATTCTCCTACTGCCGAAAATCTTATTAATTTCAAACAGGTTAAATCGCAAAGCAGAAGGACACGTCGACGTGCCAAGAGAGATAGTTGGGAGAGGTACATTTCTGGAATAAATTCCTACACAGACGAGACAAAAGTATGGAACAGGGTGAATAAATTAAAGGGCCGTGAGACGAACCCGCTGCCCTTAGTGAGTACCCAAGGAGATGGCCTGGAAAATCAGGCAAACTGTCTGGGCGAACACTTTGAATATTGCTACGATACGGGAGGACGATTGAAAGTGAAGGAAGACGACGTGAGTTCGGACTGTGACATCATCGGTGACTGTGACATCATGAAGAAGAAGCGTCGCACGCGGTGTTCCCGAGCTCGTGCGTGCTAGTGCCTGGGCCAGTCTTAGGCAGCCAGTCTAAAGGACGTCGTTCTTGACCGCCTGAGACACCGCTGCCTCCTTCGCCGCTGCCTCCTTCGCGTCACGTCACCGCTGCCTCCTTGGCTCCTTCTCTCCTTGGCTTGCCCCCTGGGCCGGGTTGGTCAAGTGCCGGGTAGTTTTCATTAATTTTGTTGATATCTGTGTTTATTTCTTTTCTTTTCAGTTCGGTTGAAGCAGCCCATTTTCTTCATTGTGATACGTTTGCGACTGCACTGATGTCCAGGAATTCTCCTGGACAGGGGAGTTCCCCTTGGTCAGCATCTCTACAGAATGATGATCTACCTTTAGACCTCTTTCTCCGCAGCGGCGTGAGCAGCATTCCCGTCGCGTTGGTGCCCTTGGGTGGGGCCTCTATCAGATTGAACAACCCTAAAGCTACCCAAGAACAACTACATGCTGTGACTCCCAACTACCAGAGCATCACTGATGTCCGGCAGTTCGGTCGAGGAGGGATAGTATGCAGGTCACCAGACCAGGCATGTGTAGCGGACCTGCTTAAGTGTTCCTCATTTGCTTCCGTCCCGGTGAGTGCGTATATTCCGCCACATCTTGCATGCACAAAGGGCATCGTACGTGGAGTCGACTCGCAACTAAGTCCATCCGAGACCTTGGAGAAGCTCTCTATGGCAGGCGTGGTAGCTGTTTACCGCTGCAATCGCGTTGTGGACAATAAGAGAGTCCCCACTGAGTCAGTGATTGCGACTTTTGCAGGCACTTCTTGCCCATCGGAAATTAAAGCGTGGCCTTTAGTCTTCAGAGTCGATGCGCTGGCGTCACGTCCTCTACAATGCCGGAATTGCTGGCGATATGGCCATAGTGCTGGCGGATGTAAATCTGGTCTACGATGCTGCACATGTGGTGAGGGTCACTCTAACAGTGATTGTACATCCCAAGATCAGAAGTGTTGCCTTTGTGATGGATCTCACCCTGCTGACTATTCAGACTGTCCAGCTCGAGTAGAAGAAACGCAGGTGTTGGAAATAATTGATAAAAGGAGGTGTTCTAGGAGAGAAGCTATTGCCACTATTAAGGAGAGGACTCACGGGTATGCTGGTGTTACTGCTCGTCATCCTTCTTTCACAGACGCGACTCTTACGCAGGCAATTAACGCCGCAGTTGAAAAAGCAATGGCCAACGCAATGGAGCGATTGGTAGTCAGCATCTCTGAATGCATATCTCAGGTAGTCAATACCCAGATCGCTAATATTCTGCAGTTAACAACGGCAATGTCTCCAGACACCTCTAAACTTCCATCTATTAGAGAAACGAGAGATATTAATAACGTTGGCGCTCTTCCCTCTGAAAACAGCCATGAAAACTCTGCATCTTCCTCGAAACCTGACCAACATACTCTTGATTTGCACGTCTCCACAGACGTTGACCTGGATGCACGGGCTCAAAAACGCAGCCGGTCCCCGTTGAACCGAGCTTCTTCTATGTCCCCTCAGAACAAGTCCAAAAAGTCTCCGCCCAGTACAGTTCTCAAGGAGAACATTTTGGAGAAGGTTGTTGCTTCTGCAATACTATCTTCAAAATAGGATCCTTGAGAGTATTACAGTGGAACTGTCGTTCGATATTTGCTGCTTATACAGATTTAGATTGTCTTACAGTTCAGTTAAATCCTGATATTATCTTATTGCAAGAAACTTGGCTTACACCAGATAGAAATTTTCATTTAAAAAATTATCGTTCATTCCGATTAGATCGATCTTCGAGAGGAGGTGGTTTATTGACACTGATATCTTCCAAAATTTGCCATAAGGCGAAGATAGCTCTAAAGCTACTGTCCTCCGAGTACGAAATACTAGTGTTAGACATAAGCCTTCCATCCTGTCGGCCATTTTTTATAGCCAATGCATATTTTCCCTCAGGTGTTCAGGACACGCGCCCTTTGGATACTATCATTACTACTTGCGGAAAAGATGTTTTACTAGCTGGGGACTTTAACTCCCACCATATTACATGGGGATTAAAAACAGATCAGAGTGGCAATCGCTTATGGAACTGGTCCCAGGACAATAGTCTTACCTGCGCAAATTCCGGACGACCTACCTTCGTCAGAGGTCAGGCTGCTTCTGCCTTAGACTTGACTTTTGCAAGCTCAAGCATTTCCCTGGCCACCTGGTCGACTGTTGATCATGCCACAAATAGCGACCACATACCGATCATTTTTGATATTTTACGTCCAGTTACCTCCTGCCTTTCTAATGCGCGTACTTTCATAAACTACAGTAAATTTCAAAATTCCTTGCGATCCGCATTGGCTTCTCTGACTGATGTTAATCTCAAATCGAAAGCACTGAGCATTTGTTCTGTTTTAAAAGATTCGCGGGAAAAATCTCAATTTGTTATACAATCAGTTAAAACGAATTCTTCCCCTTGGTGGAATGATGACTGTTCGCGTGACTATAGGCGAAGGAAGGCAGCTTGGAAAAAACTATTACATAATCAATGCCCTCAAAACTGGCTGGATTACAAATTCTATGCAGGTACTTTTAGACGGACAGTGTTGAAGGCTAAAGATGAGTACGACACCCAGCATTTTGCATTTCTTTCTAAATCAAACAATAAACGCGCGCTGTTTAGGTTTCTACGCGCCAAGAAAATGATTCCGCGACCAATAAATGCAGAATCCGCAGTTTTGTCTCCAGAAGAAATAAAAAATTCGTTGGAGGTAATCGCTAGAGGGCTAGAAAGTCGCTTTTCTGCCCAACAACCTTTAGCTCCATTGCTATCCCCATCTGAGGAAGATTTCACGGAAATTTCGAAGACTGAATTATCAGATATCTTACAAAACTTTCCATCAGCGGCTCCGGGGCCCGATGGGATCACTTCGACCATGTTAAAAATTTTATATAAAGAATCGCCAGAATGTTTATTAGACATAATCAATTATTCCATCAGAAGGGCATGGGTTCCATTGGAGTGGAAAATTGCCAAGGTCATTCCGTTGCTTAAAAATCCGAGTGACGGATATATATTAGACAATATAAGGCCAATCGCGTTAACTTCAAATTTAGTAAAATTGATTGAAAGAGTTATCAATATTCGTATCGTAAATTTTCTTAATGAGCGATCGATTCTAAGTCCGAAACAAATTGGTTTCAGATCACAGTGCTCTATATGGCAGGCCCATATTGACCTTGAAAGCCGTATTCAGTTGGCAAGGCGCCAAAGACAGTATGCGGCATTAGTCACTCTAGATATCTCAAAAGCATATGACAGTGTTGAACATGTGATATTGATCAACCAGCTTCAAAAGATTAACCTTCCAAAATACCTTCAAGTATGGATTTCAGAATTTTTAAGGAACAGAGAATTTTATTGCTTCCAAAGCGGCATTTCTTCGGCTAGGTACGCACAGTCAAGAGGCGTTCCACAAGGGGCAGTACTTTCTCCAGTCTTATTTAATATTCTAATGAGTTCCATCCCATGTCATGATGATGTACATACTTATGTGTACGCTGATGACATAGCGTTTTTTTCATCGGCAAATGACATCCAAAAACTTTATCAAGTATTACAGACATACTTGTCTGCTATAGAAAGATGGCTTGATGCGATGCATCTCTGTCTCAACGTTAACAAATGCTCAGTGCTAACGTTTCCATTAACGGACCCCATATATATTTCACTCTCTTATCATCTACATATTATCCCACAAGTAGAGACAGTCAAGTATCTTGGGGTGATATATGACGGTTCACTGTCATGGAAGTCACACATTGACTATATTGCAACAAAAGGTATTCGTGCGGTTGGCTTGCTGCGTAGGCTGAGCAATAGTCGATCAGGAATGCGAAGAGCAACGCTTTTAACAATATACCGCATGTATGTTCGACCGGTATTAGAATTTGGATGCGTACTGTACTCTGGAGCTCCTGCATATAAACTTCGCCCTCTTGTTCTTCTGGAGAGGCAGGCCTTGCGACAATGTTTAGGGCTACCTAAATTTGTAGCAAATGAAGTTTTGCATCTGGAAGCTAGGCTGCCATCTCTTGTTACGAGGTTTCGATTATTAGCTGTACAGTCATATTTAAGACTATATGAATCCCCTATAAGGCGTTCACAAACAGTTTTCATCTCCCAGCCGGACTTGTTTTTCGGATTGTATTGGCCGCGATTCCACACACCACAAATTATTTTTATTCAAACTCTCCTAGATCAAATAAACATACAAATTCGTGAGGTGAGTCCTGTTGTTTACAACACCAATTCCATTAAAATTCAGTATGATGATATTTTCCCTAAAAATGCTAAGGCATTATCTTACCGCATGCTAAGCTCAATATTAAATGATTACTTTTTGCACGTTCCGATCAAGACAGTAATTGCCACTGATGCTTCTCAAAATGAAGAAAAGTGTGGAATTGGAATATTTTCTCCTATTCTTGATTGGTCGTTCTCTCTTCGCCTCCCAGACTTCGTACCGATCTTTCTAGCGGAATTTTTAGCTGTCGTTCTAGCCCTCCGTAAACTCAATACATCAACATGTTCTACAGTAATCGTGACGGATTCTTTATCTCTGTGCTCCTCCCTCACAGCGTCCGATAATTCCCCAGTTTTGCGAGCTTTCAAATCGTTAGTGCCCCCTCACTTAGCTTTGATTAGATTGGTGTGGGTACCAGGGCATAAGGGCCTATTTCTAAACGAAATGGCAGATTCGTTGGCGAAAGCGTCCCTGAATGGCCCGGTAATTCATATCCTACCGATTTCAGCTTTCATCATAGGGGCTAGATTTCGGAGAAAAATGATGCTGCGTGAATTTCACGCCCCTTCTTTAACAAACTCGTCAGATTTTCAGCACTTGTCGCATTATTGGAATAGCAAACTCTGTCAAACGCGTTCACTTGAAGTCGCAATCACTAGACTACGCTGCAGAATTCCATTTTTAAATTTTTACCTACACAGAGCTGGTCTGGTTCCCTCACCTAACTGTCCCTATTGTGGACAACATGAAACATTAGATCACTTTCTCATTGCCTGTCAAAGATATTCTGAATTGCGAAAAAGAACCTTAGAAACACCGTTCCGCCTTCTTAGATTAGAATTAAATGTTCAAAATTTACTATCATTGGGGGCCTCTACCCTTGGGCACAGCGACGGGAAGGTTGTAGATGCCATCCAGAATTACATTACAGGGTCAGAAAGATTTAGATGACAGAATCACGGCTTAGGGTACCGAAATATTTTTATAAATTTGATGACTTGCTATCTACTTCTTTTTTTTAATTCATCATTTACTCCTTATTCTATTCAAGTCATTTGATATATTCTAATTATTCATTCTCAGATGCGTATATATTCCCACATTTATGTTTGTTTTGATTTATACATCTCCATTCTGATTGGTATTTCAAACTACCCGGTTCTTGGCCAATCCCCCAGAGTGGGTATGTGCCAGTAACTTCAAGGCTCTACATCTACATCTACATCATCGGTCCCTAGGCCTCTCGCATCCATCATTTCATTAATAAACGCATCTCTCCGTAACAGTATTGGTCGAGGTGCTGGGTAACGAAGAGAAGTCCAGGACGAACGACCACGGAAGTGCAACATCTGAAAATACGCCGAAGCCGCCGCCTGGCCGGACTACCACCGCTTCCAATGGACACGGTTCCTAACGGTGACAACGCGCTGACTTCGTCTGGCGCAACGTGGCAACATTACATGGCGCCACGGACCTTCGCCGGAAAGGTCGGAGAAGACGTTGAAGAGTGGCTGAACCACTACAGTCGGGTGAGTCGATACAACCGTTGGAATTCGGACACCCGGCTGACCAACGTGCCATTGTTTCTAGAAGGCACGGCGCTCGTGTGGTTTGAAAACCACGAAGAAACTCTAGCCACATGGGAAGACTTCGTGGATGAAGTAAAGAGCTGCTTTGGGGACCCATCTTTGAAGAAGAAGCGCTCTGAGCAGACTTTGATGCAGCGTGCTCAAGTGCCAGGCGAGACTTGCACAATTTACATTGAAGAAATCTTGAAATTGTGCAAGTCTGTAGACCCTCGCATGAAAGAAGAAGACAAGGTCGGACATCTTCTGAAAGGGATTGCCGAGGACGTCTACAACTTCCTCATAGGAAAGGACACCTTGGAGTCTGTCGCCGACGTAATCAAACATTGTCGCACGTTTGAGACTCTCAAGGCTAAGCGCATTACACCTAAGTTTGGTAGACTCGCCAACGTCACCACCGTTGCGAGTGTTGACGTCGGTCCTATACCACCCTGCGATCTCGCGTCAACGATACGACAAATCGTACGCGAAGAACTTGATCGACGTGAAGCTGTCGCCGCGACAAGACCACGCGTCAGCGATGCCTATTTGCCTTACGACGCAACGTGTGCGTCCGTTCATGCCACGGGGCATGACGATGCGCCTCGATCACGAGCACCGGAACGACCAACCTACGACTTACATCGTCGTGATGGCCCGCAGCACGCCTTCAACCAACCACGTACCATGGCGTCATCGTGGGACGATCATCACGAATACACAGAGCCTAGTGGAAGGTTTCGTGATTTGCGTGAGGCACCTGTGTGCTTCCAGTGCGGTGTCCGTGGACACGTGGCTCGATTCTGCCCTGAGCGCCGTCACGGACAACCACGGTTTTACGAGAATCCGCCGGCGTCTCCTCGACGGAACAATCGGCCCGGTAGTGCTCGCTGGACAAGGGACACGTACTTCGGAAATAGTTTCCAGCAGAACTCCCGTGGTGACACGTTCATGGGCAACAACTACCGACAGAACACCCGCAGCGACTCGCCCGCATCCGTGCGAAGCTTGACGCCCCCAACTGCACGCCGGCGCCGTTCTCCATCGCCTGGTCGCCGTGTCACTTCCCCACCGCCGGGAAACTAGGTGGTGCGGCCGATGGAGGTGAGGTCGCCGAACATTTGTCACAACACACACGCATGCCTCCACCAGTTTCGATGATGCAGAACAAGGTTCACGTCCTCGTAGACGGACTTCCGACGATGGCTTTGATAGACACTGGAGCAGCTGTTTCGGTTATGAGTTTAAATTTTAAATCACGGCTAGGACCCAAAGTGATGTTTTGCTGGGACAACTGTGCCACATTCCGTGCAGTGAGTGGGGAGTCGCTGTACCCTGTCGGGATGTGTGTTGCGAGTGTAACTTTAGGCCACAGAGTGTTCAAGGTGGAATTTGCTGTTCTGGCTAGCTCCACGCACGACGTAATCTTGGGGATCGACTTTCTACGAGAGTGCGGCGCCACTGTGGATTGCGGCGCTGGTGAAATTTTGTTATCCGCTTTTACTGAGGGGTCTCCGCGCTGTCATGGCACCCTCGCCGTCACTGACGATATTTGCTTGCCGCCCCAGTCGATCAAGATAGTGCCCGTTGATACCCCTGCTGTAGACGCTGGGACGTTTGATGTCCTTGTGGAGCCGGTCCCCCTCAACTGCGTCAAGAAAAATGTGCTCGTGCCTCATTGCGCAATTTCTATTACCGATGGGCGATCCTCATTATGGGTGCTGAATTGTTCTAGTGAGCCTGTCGTGCTACCCAGTAGAATGCGGCTTGCCCTCTTCGAACAAAATGCGAGCAGTCGTTGTATCGCAGCTTTAAGCAACGAAACAGTAGACCACGTGGCTGTCACTCACCCTACAGAGGACAAGTTTCTGGCTATGGTCAACAAGTCGTTGCCGTCAGAGAAGCGCCGAGCCTTGGTCCACGTCCTGGCCAAGCATGCCGCAGTCTTTGATTTTGCGCAGAGCGAGGAACAATTTAATGTGCCAGAGTCACGTACTCGTCACGTGATTGACACGGGATCTGCTCATCCTATCCGGCAGAAACCGTACCGTGTCTCACCTGCAGAGCGCAAAATCATTGCTCAACAGGTGGAAGAAATGCTCAAGAAGAAGGTCATTCAGGAGTCATGCAGCCCTTGGGCTGCACCTGTGATCCTTGTAAGGAAGAAAGACGGTTCTTGGAGATTCTGTGTGGATTACCGACGTCTCAACTCTATCACCAAAAGGATGTATACCCGCTTCCCAGGATTGATGACGTAATTGACTGCTTGCATTCTGCCTCGTACTTCTCCTCCGTGGATCTAAGGTCCGGTTATTGGCAAATTCCCATGCATTCGGATGACAAGGAGAAAACGGCCTTTGTAACCCCAGATGGTCTGTTTGAATTCAATGTAATGCCGTTTGGCTTGTGTAACGCCCCAGCCACGTTTGAGCGCTTCATGGATACTATTCTGCGTGGACTGAAGTGGGAAATTTGTCTATGTTATCTTGATGACGTTGTAATTTTTGGCCGTACATTTGAGGAGCACAATCGCCGTCTTGACATCGTTCTTACATCTCTTGAGAGAGCTTCACTCACCTTGAATTCTAAGAAGTGTCACTTCGGAAACCGTGAGACTCTGGTTCTTGGTCATCTTGTCGACAAGCACGGCGTTCGGCCTGACCCTCAAAAGGTCGCTGCAGTTAGCAGCTTCAAACAACCGCAGTCACTACGAGAGTTGCGAAGTTTCTTGGGCTTGTGCTCGTACTTCCGTCGCTTCGTGCCTAAATTTGCCGACCTGGCTTACCCCCTGACATGTCTACTCAACAAGGACGTGCCTTTTCAGTGGTCAGCAGAATGCGAGTCATCATTTAAGCAGCTCAAGTTCGTACTGACCTCAGGGCCCTTACTTCGCCACTATGACCCATCTGCTGCAACCGAACTTCACACCGACGCCAGTGGTATAGGCCTCGGGGCCGTCTTGGTTCAACGGCATGACACCATAGAACATGTGGTTGCCTATGCCAGTCGTTGTTTAAGTAAACCTGAGCGCAACTATACGGTGACGGAGCAAGAATGTCTCGCGGTCGTCTTCGCTGTCCACAAGTTTCGCCCGTATATCTACGGACGCCGATTCTCAATTGTCACCGACCATCACTCGTTATGTTGGCTCACCGGACTACGCGACCCATCCGGCCGTCTTGCTCGTTGGGCCATAAGATTACAAGAATATGACTTTGAAGTGTGTTACAAGAGCGGTCGTCGTCACGCTGACGCTGATTGTTTATCAAGGCTTCCCCTTTCGACGACCGAGTGTGACGCAGACAATTTCGATGAATACCTAGCAGTTGTTGACCCTCTATTTCCTGACCTTACCACCTTTCGCACGGAGCAACGCAGCGACACCAGTCTGGCTCCTCTATTTATCTCCGAAGCGAACGGTCAACGCCGTTACGTTGTAAAGGATAGCATTCTTTACAAGCAAAATTATTCTGGCAAGGGTGCCCGTTTGCTTCTAGTCGTGCCGACAAGCTTGCGACGTGATGTGCTACAAGTAATGCACGATGACCCTACATCTGGACATATGGGATTTTCCAGGACGTTTCAGCGCACACAAGAACGTTTCTTCTGGCCAAAGATGCGCCAAAGTGTAGCAGCGTACGTTGCGAGCTGTGAACTGTGTCAACGCTACAAGCGCCCAACTAGCGGCCCTCCCGGACTTCTACATCCCATCACGCCCCCTGCTTCACCGTTTGAGGTAGTTGGTGTTGACCTGCTCGGCCCTCTGCCGCGATCAACGACAGGCAACCGATGGATTATAGTATGCGTCGATCACCTGACACGCTATGCAGAAAGTGCGGCGATTCGTGTAGCAACGGCCGCTGAAGTTTCACACTTCATGCTCTCATTCGTCATTTTACGCCATGGATCCCCTCGTGTTATTATCAGTGATCGTGGCCGGCAATTTGTTGCCGATGTGATTGAAGAGCTTCTCCGGCTTTCGACGTCTCATTTTCGTCACGCCACGCCGTACCACCCACAGACTAACGGCTTAACTGAACGGACCAACAGAACTCTCATCAACATGCTTGCGATGTATGTTGATTCCGCTCACAAATCTTGGGACACTGTGTTGCCTTTCATAACTTTCGCCTACAATACCGCAAAACACGAAACCACCGGATACAGCCCATTCTATCTCCTATACGTCCGCCAACCGCGTACAGCTCTCGATTCTATCCTTCCGTTCTCCGAAACCGCCGAAACTTCTCTGGCCGAAACACTTTGCCGCGCAGAAGAGGCCCGGCGCATCGCCCGCCTTCGTACTTTTGCCTCCCAAGAACGCTCTAAAACCCGTTATGACGAGCGCCATCAGCACGTATCGTACGAGAAAGGTGATTTGGTGTGGCTATGGACGCCACTTCGGAAGCGCGGCCTATACCAAAAGTTCTTGGCCCGTTACAGCGGCCCCTTTGTCGTTATGGCACGTCTCAGTGATGTCACGTACGTGATTTGTCGACTCTTGTCTACTGGCCGCCGCTCAAGCAAGACCAACGTCGTCCATGTCGCCCGTCTTAAACGTTTTCACCACCGGAACTCCAACTGACTCGGCCGGTGGGCATCGTCTGCAAAGGGGGGAATTGCTACGATACGGGAGGACGATTGAAAGTGAAGGAAGACGACGTGAGTTCGGACTGTGACATCATCGGTCCCTAGGCCTCTCGCATCCATCATTTCATTAATAAACGCATCTCTCCGTAACAGTATGTCTCCAGTGCATCTCATTATACACAAACATTCCTGAGGTTCAAAGAACGCGCAGAGCGACAGCCCCTCGATCGGAAATGTGCCCGAAATGAACATTACAACTGCCCGTTCAGTTTAACTGAACTTAAAGCTTCTCTTGCTTGTTGCAACGGTTTGGCACCAGGTGCTGACCGTATCATGTATGAAATGATCAAGCACCTACACCCTGAAACACAAAAGACACTCCTCTCTCTTTTTAATGTCATGTGGGCTGCTGGTTCCATTCCATCTTCTTGGAAAGAAGCTATAGTAATCCCCATACTTAAACAGGGCAAGGACCCGTCCTTACCTAGTAGCTACAGACCCATTGCTTTGATAAGCTGTCTGTGCAAGCTCTTCGAAAAGATGATTAACCGGCGCCTAATATGTGTCCTAGAAAGCAAAGGAATACTAGATCCTTACCAATGTGGCTTCCGAGAAGGTAGGTCGACTACAGACCACCTTGTCCGCATCGAGGCAATCATAAGGGATGCATTTATACACAAACAGTTTTTTCTCTCCGTATTTCTTGATTTGGACAAGGCATATGACACCACATGGCGCTTCGGTATTATCCGAGACCTATCCACTATGGGTGTGCACGGCAATATGTTGAGTACTATCCAAAGTTACCTTTCTAACCGTACCTTTCGTGTAAGGGTGGGCCAGGCCTTGTCTAGGTCTTTCACCCAGGAAACTGGTGTCCCGCAAGGCGGTGTGCTTAGCTGTACACTGTTTATTGTGAAAATGAATTCTCTACGCACGGCTATTCCACTAACGATGTTCTACTGTGTATATGTAGATTATGTCCAGATTGGTTTTAAATCGTGCAACTTTGCTGTCTGCGAACGACATGTCCAGCATGGCTTAAATAAAGTGGCTAAATGGGCTGATGAAAATGGTTTTAGGTTGAGCCCACAGAAAAGCACATGCGTCCTTTTCACTAGTAAGAGAGGAATAGTACCAGACCCTGCTATTCAGCTGTCTGGTACCACATTACCTGTAAGCAAAGAGCACAAGTTTCTAGGCATCATATTGGACTCAAAACTCACATTCGTTCCGCACATCAAATATTTGAAGGCTAAGTGCCTGAAAACAATGAACTTATTGAAGCTGCTGTCGCGTACAACATGGGGCAGTGACAGGAAATGCATTTTGAACTTGTACAGGTGCCTTGTCAGCTCACGACTTGACTACGGGGCGATAGTTTACCAGTCTGCTGCACCCAGCGCTTTAAAAATGTTGGATCCTGTTCACCATTTAGGAATCCGCCTCGCGACTGGGGCCTTCAGGACAAGCCCCGTACAAAGCCTTTATGTGGAAGCGAACGTGTGGTCGCTCCACCTTCAGAGGACTTATGCCAGCTTTACATATTTCCTTAAAATAAATTCAAACCGTACACATCCTACCTATTTTACCATAAACGATACCACATCTGCCACACTATTTAATAATCGACCAACAGCGAAGCAGCCCTTCTCGCTACGCGTGAGAAAGCTCAGTGAAGAAATGGGTGCTGCACTTGAACATTGCCTAATGCCTCCAGTGAAGCTGCTACCGCCGTGGCAGTGGCAGCTGGTTGAATGTGACACATCGTTTATTGAAGTCACAAAATACGCGCCAGATGCACACATTCAAATGCACTTTTTAGAACTAAAGTCAAAATACTCTTGCCCTGAATTTTACACAGACGCATCAAAGTCACATGCTGGCGTTTCCTATGCGGCAGTCGGCCCATCCTTCTCGGAATCCGATGTACTTTATCCCCACACAAGCATCTTTACGGCAGAGGCCTATGCAGTACTATCGGCGGCGAAACACATTGATAGATTGAAACTCCAAAAGGCTGTAATATTTACCGACTCTTTAAGCGTTGTTAAAGCGTTAATGATGCCGCAAAAACATAAACACCCTGTAATTATCAACCTCTACTTACTGATCTGCTCTGTTTATGCATCTAAACAACAAATCATAATATGCTGGGTGCCTGGGCATAGAGACGTCGAGGGTAATGTTCTTGCCGACCAAATGGCCACATCAATAACATCGCACGCTATTAATCCTACCGCTGCTGTCCCTGTAACAGATTTGAAAGCTTTCTTGCGGAAGAAACTGCGAAGCTACTGGCAATGCTTGTGGGATGCGCAAACAAATAATAAGCTTCACTTGATTAAGCCACAGTTAGGTTTCTGGCCCTCTGCATCAAAAACACGGCGAACTGATGTCCTATTCTGTCGCCTCAGAATAGGACACACATATGGTACCCACAATTTTCTATTGAATGGTAATGATCCTCCAACCTGTGGTAGATGTGGCGAGAGGCTCACCGTTCTTCACGTCCTCCTGGAGTGTAGGGAAGCCGAGAGAGAGAGGAAGAAACATTTTCCTCTGGCATACCGCTGTTCTATCCCTCTTCATCCCGCTATGTTTCTTGGCAAAGAACCGCTTTTCATTACCAAAGCAGTCCTCGCTTTTTTGAATGATGTTGTCTTGCATGTTATCAGCCCAAGAAATACGTAGCGCATCCTCTCTCAAGAGGATGCCACTGTGATAATAGCTCAGTATAGCACATGCCTCCAGGCCTTTATGTTCAAGGGCTCTGTTGAGGCAATAGTGCTTCATGCCAATTTTCGCATCGGACATACTTTGCAAATAGTAACATTTATTTGCAATGCATATTTCATGCTCATAGCACACGCCATTAGTCATTTCCATAATCTTATTACCTGTAGATTTTATGCACTTTACAGCAACTATTTTTAGGCCCCCTTACAGCAACGTCATATCCACCACTCGTAATTCATCGCTTCAATTCAAACTCATTAACACTGGCCTGGCGCTCTTTGGCCATTATTGGCCCTTGCGCCATCAAACCCCATATATCATCATGATTTGAGCTAAGTATCATTAGTGTTGCAATAATATTTTTCAGCTTATGTATTTGGCTGTCGTTTTATTCTTGTAACCATGCACTGATATGCAATAATGCCAATGTTGTAAGCAGCTAAACCAAGATGAAGCTTTGTGCAACACGATATTCAATACGCTGCTGAACATTTTCGATGCGAGGAAAATGTTCTGCATTTATTCTTTTTGAAACGACAACGGTTGCAAACCAAAAACATAGCGCGGACAGTACAGACCCAGTAACAGTCGAAAACAATTTCGTGCGTCAACTTTTCCGACTCTTTTGAAAACAGGCAGCTCTTCCGTGTTCACCGGGAGCCCGGTTACTTATATTCTATGTCCTCTTTGTTTTTTTTTTTGTTTTTTTTGTTTTGTTTTGTACATGCTTGTTAGGTTAGCTTTAAAATATATTTTCTAAGTCACGGTTTTCCAATAACTGTTTCCACGTGATGCACAGTTTATTAGTTCCGCTTGCAACAAACGGACACGGAACCTTCCACACCCACCAATCTGGCCCTTCTATCGATCGCGAGGTATTACGTGCGTTTGACATCCAAGTGTTCTTACTTCTTACCCAAGGGAACGTGTTCAAATTTGCATGTCGCGACGCGCCACTTGCGTCTCCGGGAAGTAACGTCGAACAGATACGCAAACAGGCACCGGTAAATTTGCCTCGCGTAAATTGTTTTGCGCCTCTCAAGAGAAAGTTACGGAAGTATTCAGAAAATCTGTAGATGTCCTCCTGAGGAACACCATTTTTTTTTTCTACAGCAGAATAAGGAAAGGAAGTGAGGGTGGAGAGGAGGGATAAACAGAAAAATGCATTTCTTTTCTCCATGCGCGACACTTGAGCAGCGACGTGTAATGTGTGTCCATTGGAACCTCGTGGCAGTACCTTTGTTCATTTATGCGGAAATGCCTTCTTCCGCCAGTCACCGAAAATACTGTATCGGTATATTCATCGGAATATTAAGAAAAAGGTCTAGACAGAAATGTCCTACGCTAGCGAGTGTTGGAACTGTAAGCACTTGGGAGTGCACGAAAAATTGTGAATAATAAACGAGAAGTGAACGTGTGGGAGCACGAACTCTGTCCTCGTCAACACAGGACAATCCATCAAATTGGACGGCCGTTCCTCCAGACCGGCGCATGCTGTCGGGCGTTCGGCTGTGTGAGCCAGTACCTCTTAGAATGCTACAGTTTGCTATAAAACGCAATAGCCTTTTTGTTTATTCGATGAATTACACGGTGCGTATCGTTCAGTTGCTCATCGTCTCAATTTGGAGTGGCACGCTATAAGCGTGCAGCCAAGTAAACCTCTTTGGATTTCCAATACATCAACTCTTTCTTTATTTTCTTTCTCTTTCTCTCTCTCTCTCCCTCTCACCAAGACACTGCTAAACGTGAGACGCTGCTAAACGTGAGACGCTGCTAAACTTAGGACACTGCTAAACCGGCACCGCGCTTGTTTCGATGATGTAGTATTATCATAACAGCGTATCTTCTTAAGTATATCATCTCGTCGCTGTACACTTCTTGCAAATAAAAAAAATACCCGAAATCAGCAAGCGTTAAATAAATCATTGCAGAGATGTTGAAGCGTTTAAAGCGGGGAAATATGATTTAATCTTTCGCAGCTTACATAAAATCGTCGCGTTTCTTTAGGTGATTTTGGTGAGAGTGCAATTCCCAATTGATTTTTGTGGTTCAGTGCAATCTGTGAGATATGAATTTTTTTAATTTTTTACTTCCGATGTGATGCAATTAACAATATCGTGATATCTGTTTTCATTTCTGCGCTAGAGTTGTTAATGTCATTCCGAATTTTTACAGCGCAAAGCAGTGAATGCCACTAAAACCGTTCAAAAACGTTATATGCCTATTACCATACAGTTCTGCAAAATCTATATCACTCACGAACTATATATTCACACAAAATGTGGGGAATATAAAGAGCAAATGTTCTGGAAAATTTTGAAGCGTCTGTGCCCATCAGCGGTTAGATCAATATTTCTACACCCTCGTTGATGGCCCGTTTAGAGGCCTACAAGTTTCCCCGCTTTTCTCCGAGGACGAAAAACGTCCGATACCTCGTATTTTGCAGAAAGTAGTAGCCACTTCATGGATGACGTGCATGGAAAGATTTTAGCGTCGATGTTAATTCCGTGCTTTCAACATAATGACTGGATGCTCGTCTTCTTTCAATCTTTATGCTTTATACAAGGCAAGTAGTTGCTTTTCCTCGGTCTTCTCACTGAACTATGCAATGTAGCAATAGCTTGATTTGGGCGAGTTGGTTCATAGTAAATAATGTAGATACCGCGCAACAATTTTTTTTACGATTTTTGGAATTTTCGGAACTCAGTTTTAAAGTCAGCGTTCTTTCCCGTCTCTTTGTTTGCTTCCAAAAAGTATTGCACTGTACCTACGTTATTTATTGTACAAGTTGCACTGTTTATATTTCACTGAGGTATGAAGCACGTTGGGAGTGATTAACGCTAAATGTTTGATTTGTGTGGGTTAATTATAGCCTTTGTGGAAAGTTACTTACTCAAGCGTTTCAGAGAGTCACACTGCCGTTATACGCGAAGTCTCCCAGATTCATAAAACAAATGCACAAGACGCCTATGTCGAATTCGGTGAAAATAGAGGGAATGCTAAGTGGCAGTGTGTAGTAGGAAACTTGTACGTTGCTGGCTTAAGTAAAAGCGTTGCAAACATTTACACAATCCTGGTTTTTCTTTATTTTCATGTATGATACGACGTTCGTAGTTGGTTTCTGCGGCGTTCTTGGTGAACCAGACAAGGCACCTTCTTTATATGGGGTGAAAATAAGTGGCCGGATATGGGTCATTGGGTAGGCAAAGTTCAAAGTGTGTGGTTTATTTGTCCCCTTTGCAATACATTACGTATGAAAGTGCTCTGTAGTATTATGGATGCGTTTTATGAGCAGCGCGAAATTTAGCCCGCTGGCCTGGCCTAACTACAAAAGCGCCGTGATCAAATTTAGCGAACATGGGAGCTCAGTCAAAATTGTTTACTAAGGTAAATGCATCTAGATCAACTGCAGACTTTGTGATAAATTTCTTCAGTAAGTGTTCGAAAGTGTCATGTGGCTATTTTCAGCCACATTTACCAATGTTTTAAAAGAGCTCTGCGTTACTCAAAGTTTATATTTAGTAGAAATGGGGACCATAATAATTTCAATGTCTCGCGAAATGTTACTGTTTCTGGTTTATTACGAGTATTACAATTAATTATTGAACAATCGTGTTTGGCTAACATTTTGGCTAATGTTCTAGCAACGTAAAATATGTGTGGATGAATTGCTGCCTTTATAAATGTTTTTGATAAGTAATCAAAAGCGTTATATTTGGGCGAGGTTTCAAATGAACCAGCCATATGCGGGCAGCGGTTTAAAGCCTGTGATTTAATTACAGGCAACTGATTTTTTTTTTAACTGCTCGATCGAAATAAACAGTTTCGCTCGAAATTTGCTTGTGATTCTGTAAAGTCAGACAGTTAAGTCTGCTCTCTTTTTCTGTCTTTCTTTCGGACGTTCCGAAGTTTTTCCTATTATTACAGGCCTAAAAAGAAAAAAAAAGTATGGCCCGAACAGCCGACAAGCTTAATTTTCTTTTTTGAGAGTAGCAAGCCTCGTGAAAATGGGCGCCCGTATTGACAAAAATGTTCTTACGCTAGAACTAGTCGTAAGAGCTTGTGCCAGCTAGTCGTATTGCTGGGCATATTATTATCGAAGGCTACCAGCGTTTGATAATGGTAAAGCAGTCCTTGCAAACAAAAAAACTTTCTGAATTCAGCCCCAGTTTAGCGCATGCTGAGCGAAATAATTTTTATCTGCTCATATATGCAAATGCAAGCTCCGCACGCATTGTTTAATTTTCAGCGTGTTCTGTGCACATGCTTATACAGGCTGAGTCAGACTTAACTGAACGTTTGAAAACTCCTAGAATAACCGCTTTTGAACACCTGATTAAAACTATATACATGCGTAGTCCTACAAGCACTGTTAAAAAAAAAGCGCGCAAATTTTTAGCAGTTTATCCTGCCTGGTTGGCTTGTACAATTGGTCAATGGCGGTTATGACGAATGTTTATCGCTGACGAGCAGCCTTACGCATTCCGTTCCCGTTTAATTATTTTTTTCTTTACTACTTGCTTACTCGCATGTTTCTCAATACGCAGTTGAGAGAGAAACATCTCTATATTTAACTTCTGAAGCTTTCGATCGTTTAGAAAATCGATGCCCATCAACAAACGCAGAATGTAATCATTCCCGATTAAAAAACAAACAAACGTACTGTTAAATTAAATTATTGGTCTTAACGGCCCGAAGCTGCACAGTTGTTTATTACGGCTGCCATAGTGAAGGTCTGTGGAATAAATTTGACCGTTAAACAAGACTATGGAATCCGCGTACGACAGGCGGAGGACGTGTTCATAAAACTTCTCTGTAATGACATGAAAAAAAAAAACGAAAAGGCCGAGTTGGTAGTTATCAATAATCACTGTGTTAACTGGAAATGGCAGAAATATTCAGATAAGAAAGTGTAGCGCGAATTGAGAATTTACTGCATGGTATATTGTTGCGCAAAAAAAAGAAGAAAAAAGGAAAATGCGAAGGGAGAGCACAAATGCAAGTTGGTAGTTATCCATGATTACTTATCGCGCACAAAAAGTACTCATGGTTCATCACCTATACTAGCCGAAATATAGAGGCTGTTTCGTTTTCTCCATCTTACAGCATATAAATACAACAAAATAGGCCATGTTTAAAGGTCATCTCCCAAGCGACATGATACAAGAGGCAACTTTTCGTTACCGGGGGTAAAGCTAGCAGCGCGACTGCAGATGAAGAAGGGGGAAACAAGTACACTGGACTAGCCCTCTTCCATGTATTCGCAGAAGATGAGAACCGGCCAACTCGTTTATATCAAGGTTTCATTTCCGTTACCTCTATAGCTGAATATCGAGTCGCCCGCTAATGGCATTTTCACGTTGTACCGAGCTTATTCAAATATGCAATTATGCGGAGACGTGTAAAGGCCTTTTATTCGCTTTTATTCTTAATCACGCTGTTAGCCACTTTCCAGGACAGTGAATCTGCAGAGACTGAACAGGAGGTGAACTGCATTCATATTCAGCATCAGCTTAACTATGCAAGTAACGGTAGTCTGCGTTTCGGGTATATTTCTCTCTCTGCAAGTCTAGCAGTTCGAAACATTGAAGTCTGAGGCTTTACCTATGTAAGGGGAGAAATCCTGGCCACATTGAGGAGCTTCTCTCAATTGAGGGACGTTTTCGTAACGCTTAGCTACTTGTTATAACCGCGCGACAACCTGGGAATATACACGGTGGAGCACGTCATTTGGGTTTTCTGTCTACGTCTGGCTCCATCGATTAGCCAAAGCGTTACGTACGTTAGATTTCCTATTAATGTGCCTATGTTTGCTGCAGAGTTCGTTCTACATCAAAATTCCTGCATCAAGTCACGCATCAACTTTTGATTGTCCTCATGTTCCTTTCTCCTGCGCATTAGAACCGCTTCGTGAACGAAAACTTTGGAGCAGAGTTCGCATAGGAAATAATCGCTCGCTTCTCCGAAAGGACATCCGAGCTGAAGGCCTTATTCGCGTTACTAAGGTTCCTGTGGTCTACGGGCCTTCACGATAGACTTTAAGAACGCTGCCCCCTACCGCTCTGTAGTGTACGTGGTTTGTTTGTGCTCATCTCTCTTTCTCTTTTTAACCCTCTACTCCTTGCCCCCGTGCAGGGTAGCCAACCGAAACTACCTCTGGTTAACCTTCCTGCCTTTCTATGCATCCTTTGCCTCTCTCGTTCCCTGCTGAAAGTTGCATCTGCTGTGTTCCATTGGTTTTCAAATAGTGCTTCAAGCAAATGAGGCAGGAGATGCTGAAATCTACTTGAGGTAACAGCTTGGGAGGCTTTGCCATAGTGGGCGCACATGCAAGATTCCTTCACACTCGCTGTTTTTTGCGCATGGTCCCTGCAACATCTAGGCAGCAGTTGATCAGTACCACCTAAATTCGTGTCACGTCAGGCGAACACAAGTGAAAGAAGGGAAATTGTGTATCATCCGTCATGTATGATATTTTATCTTTACTAATATATCAAATCTAGCAACCCGGTTATTCTAAACAACGAAATGAACGGCTAATATTGCTTAACGAGCCAGTACGTCATTTCACTTTATAAACGAAACAAGCAAACAAACGTCAGTCGACCACCTACTATTTTAGAGTTCTGCGTTATAACTGCTAGGAGAAGAACGCAGGTAACGGAGGAAATAATCTGTTGTGTAAAAATGAAAAAAAAAAGAACTCTTTAGGAAAGACACGGGATTTGACGAGACAACTCTGTGTGACTGCTCTTTGCCGTTTGTATGCGTGTAGGTGAAGCAAATATTAAAGCATGCAGGCAGGACAAAAAGAATTGGATCACTATGGTCTCATACGAGAAGCATGCACCATGCCACTGCTTGTTACGTAACCTTCGCTGCCTTTGAGGCTTTTGAAATATGGTCTCTGGACGTGCGCGCAACTTAGGTAATTTCATTTTCTGCCATCTATGCTGGCGTGCACAAGCTTCGTGGTACATGAACTGACCCTCCTGAACCGCACAGCGTTGCACTATTCCGGTTAATTCTGTTGGAGCTAAATACCTTTGAACGTTGCTTTGCTGTTCATTAAAACACTTTTTGGAATGGCGAAATACTTTTATTACTGGCAAGAATTGTACATTATTATTTATATAGTGAAGAGTAGTTTATTCAAAGACAACAACGCGCTTCTGCCCGAAGTTGTGGGCACTAAGTTTCAAATTTTTTTTATTTAATCGCAACATAACTCTCCTGTCGTTCACAGCACATTCCTTTATGCCTGTCTGATGATGAGTTTTAAGGAAGGCATTTTACGATATAGCTTCAAAATTTTCAGTTCTATATCGTGTGCGTATTATATATAGTATGGGAGTATATCGGACATAAAAATAATCTCGACTTGTCGTTGAAAGCTTGAAGAGGTTGCTCAAGGTCGTTATGAACGAAAACGACTGCATTAGGAAAAGGTGGCTCCCATTGAAAGAAAACCACTTTGAATGATGTAACCGAGCGTGCAATGTTCCTGCACCCGTTAAGCAATGTCTGTACACTCTTTCGTGCCTTGAAACTTATCATGAGGCAACTATCGAGGCGAATTTTGAGCCAGGTGCTACGACCGCATTTGAGGCGTTATGTTTTCCCGGGTCTTTTGACACCATGAGTTATTGAAGAAAAGGAACATCTTAACGCCACGCGTTCCGCAGTTGCCCGCGCGGCGCATTCTATACGAAAGCACGCGCCGCATGCGCTCTCTCGCATGGCAAAACGTCATTTATCAAAGAAAGTTTTGACAGCGCTCCGCCATCCATCACATTATTGGCCGAGCAGGGTGTAGTCACCTACGCGATGAAAACCTTCACTTCTAGGGCCGCGTGCGGGATCCGAGCCAAATTGCATCGCCGGGGGCCCGTATTTGTTCACCGGCTAAAACAGGGTGAATGCGATTGATTATGCCGAGCGAGTGCTTGGTTAGATTGGTCCCAGCGCTGTATTACAGACTGCGTAGATGTTTCTAGAAATTCCTTAGCAAAGTCAGAGCAAACAATTTTCCAAGTGAACGATGTGCTTACCACGCAACTTAGTTTCACGTTTCTCTGGTGAAATAGTCGTTTGGCTGTGTGGCGTTTCCACGCTCCCACCATTGCAACAGAAAAAAAAAAATGTGGTTGATCCCTCTTATATAGGAATCGGTATAGAACACGAAAGTGAAACGTGTCTTCACAGAAGTAGTGTAATGTTTATTGCACATTGATATATAATATCTATTGGTGTTTTGTGGCTAAAGCGCCCTTAGGCGTTGATGCACCCACGCTGACGCCTGGTGGCACGTCTCCTCCATCACGACTACCAACGTCGATGACCATGAGCAACCGTCGTGCATATGGAAGCTGCACTACGCTGCACACGCTAGCACAACGCGAAAGACGAAGCACGTAACTGACACACTAATACAACGCGCAAGACAAAGCACGTAACTGAATCGTCACCGAGTCAAATCAGCGCGTACAGCGCGTCGTAATTGCAGCCTCCGCGATCAACTTCAGAAACATTTTCAGAGCTAATTGCCGAGGCCACGCTCCGCTGTGCTGAGTACGGTGGCGTTGGTAGTGCTTCTTGATGCCAGCGTCCCTTCGAATGCTGGCATCGAGGCGTCGTAGTGCTGAGACCACCGAAGCGTTCACTGTCGGTGCGCGTTAGTGTCATAATGCAGACATCAACCTGAGTTTGTCTCAGAGCTTGCATGGATTGTTTAATTATGTACCTATTCGGCGCCTAAAGGACTCACTTGCGGAGAAAAAGAAAATACTGCAAATGCAAAAGTAAAATTTTTGCCAGTTTTGTTTCTAAATGGAGATTCAGTATATTATATGGCCGCAGCTTGGAAGTGGACGAGAAAGAAAAAGCTCGAATTCGCGATGACATTACTGAAATCAGCGTTTAATCCTAGCTTTTGAATGAAGCGCATGTTCTGTACGATTGACAAACAGACATGCCTGCGCTATTCATGTCAGCGACAACGACAATTAGGTTTCTTGATTTTGTCGCTCTCTCAATGGCATTACTGTTCAGAACACACATAAAACTAACATATCCATGCTAGTCATTCACAGACACATAATAAAACTAAAGTATATAGCACAATAAAAGAGTGCGCGCACAAACTTACTGATATAAAATATTACCGCATCAGATCAACAAAAGAGCGTAAATACATAAAACAGATAAAAACCTGAAAACATGGCGTAATAACGTTAAGCACAAGAATATGGCAAAAAAAGCAAATCTAGATGTTACCTTGTTTATGGGTGTATCTTTTTTGCGCCTTTCATTGCAATAATTACATGTTATCCGTTCGCTTAGCTATGTGGCATTCGTAGTGGAACTTTGAAAGATCATTCTTTCATGTTGCTGCGAGAGGAAGCACATCAGTCTGCAAGTTTCATTTATTTTTTAATTTCAGTTGGCCCTAAGTAAAATTTTCCCGTCTAAATGCACAATGGATGTGTGGAATAGGAAAAAGAGGGAGCAAAGTACACGGTTATCCATTAGAAACTGTTCACAAGCTGCTGTAAATGTTTCGCTGAATGAATATTACATTAAAAAAAAATATGAGTGCTGTGTTAAACTGGAATTTTGTCACTCTTTCAACGACATTGCTATTCGGAACGCCCATAAAACTAACATATTCATGGTAGTCATTCAAAGACACATAATAAAACTGATATAGATAGCAAACTAAGAGAGTGTGCACACAGACTTTACCGCTTTTACTTATAAAACGATCGTCAAAACTGTAACATTTATAATGCGAAACATTCGTTGCAAACTTCAGGCATTTTGAGTCATCTTCTCAAGGGCATAGCATAGCTTTGTGGGCCATCTTCTCAAGGGCATAGCTGAAGATGTATATCAGTTCTTGATTGCTAAAGAAAACCTGACATCTGTGGCCGACGTCATCCAACATTGTCGCACGTTTGAAGCACTGAAGATGCGTCGCGTGGCACCAAAATTTGGCCGTTTGGCTAATGTGCCGACATTGGCCTGCGTTGACGCGAGCACACCATCCGATCTGTCGTCTACAATACGACAGATAGTTCGGGAAGGGCTCCTTCGGTGCCACGAAATCGGCCATTGTGGTAGCGGCGACTCACGAGGCAACGAACCCGGACTACCAGCTACGTCGTGGCAACCCTCTATTATGCGGTGAACGTGGACGATTACTAGAGCTGGTGCTTCCGTCCTTCCGTCCTCCGTCCTCCGTCCCGTCCGTTCCGTCCGTCCGTTCCGTCCGTCCGTCCGTCCGTCCGGTCCGTCCGTCCGTCCGTCCGTCCGTCCGTCCGGCCGTCGTCCGTCCTGTCCTGTCCGTCCTGTACCTGTCTGTACTGTCCTGTTCCTGTCCTGTCCTGTCCTGTCCTGTCCTGTCCGTCCTGTCCTGTCCTGTATGTCCCTGTCTGTCTGTCCTGTCTGGTCTGTCTGTCTGTCTGTCTGTCTGTTCTGTTCCGTGTCTGTCTGTCTTCGTCCTGTCTGTCTGTCTGGCGTTCTGTCTGTCGTCGGTCTGCTGTCATGTCTGTCTGTCTGTCTTCTGTCTGTCTGTCTGTCTGTCTGTCTGTCGTCTGTCTGTCTGTCTGTCTGTCTGTCTGTCTGTCTGTCTGTCTGTCTGTCTGTCTGTCTGTCTGTCTGTCTGTCTGTCTGTCTGTCTGTCTGTCTGTCTGTCTGTCTGTCTGTCTGTCTGTCTGTCTGTCTGTCTGTCTGTCTGTCTGTCTGTCTGTCTGTCTGTCTGTCTGTCTGTCTGTCTGTCTGTCTGTCTGTCTGTCTGTCTGTCTGTCTGTCTGTCTGTCTGTCTGTCTGTCTGTCTGTCTGTCTGTCTGTCTGTCTGTCTGTCTGTCTGTCTGTCTGTCTGTCTGTCTGTCTGTCTGTCTGTCTGTCTGTCTGTCTGTCTGTCTGTCTGTCTGTCTGTCTGTCTGTCTGTCTGTCTGTCTGTCTGTCTGTCTGTCTGTCTGTCTGTCTGTCTGTCTGTCTGTCTGTCTGTCTGTCTGTCTGTCTGTCTGTCTGTCTGTCTGTCTGTCTGTCTGTCTGTCTGTCTGTCTGTCTGTCTGTCTGTCTGTCTGTCTGTCTGTCTGTCTGTCTGTCTGTCTGTCTGTCTGTCTGTCTGTCTGTCTGTCTGTCTGTCTGTCTGTCTGTCTGTCTGTCTGTCTGTCTGTCTGTCTGTCTGTCTGTCTCCATGCATGACCTGACATGGATTTCATGACAGGTCATGTGCATCATGACAATAATGACAAAACATAAAAGTGCATGCCATGTCATGACATCAATGACATCCCATGCTTGTCATGGCATGTGTGTCATGACATCAATGACATCCCATGCTTGTCATGGCATGTGTGTCATGACATCAATGACATCCCATGCTTGTCATGGCATGTGTGTCATGACATCAATGACATCCCATGCTTGTCATGGCATGTGTGTCATGACATCAATGACATCCCATGCTTGTCATGGCATGTGTGTCATGACATCAATGACATCCCATGCTTGTCATGGCATGTGTGTCATGACATCAATGACATCCCATGCTTGTCATGGCATGTGTGTCATGACATCAATGACATCCCATGCTTGTCATGGCATGTGTGTCATGACATCAATGACATCCCATGCTTGTCATGGCATGTGTGTCATGACATCAATGACATCCCATGCTTGTCATGGCATGTGTGTCATGACATAAATGTTACGAGTAACACGATCCTGTCGTGGTCGTTTTAGTGCGAAGCATACTTTAACTCAGCATATATCAGGATATGAATGAAAGGCATGCATGACCTGACATGGATGACATGAAATAAATGTAAAGACATGGATGGCATGCGTGTCGTGGCATAAGTGGTATGAATAACATGATACTGTGGTGGTCGTTTCTTTAACTCGATATATCATCATCAACATCAACCTATATTTATGTCCACGGCTATACGAATGCCTCTCCCTGCGACCTCCAATTACCCCTGTCTTGCGCTAGCTTATTCCAACTTGCGCCTGCAAATTGCCGAACTGCATCCCCCCCCTCGCCCCCCCCCCCCTATTTTCCGCCGGCCTCGACTACTCTTCCCTTCTCTTGGTACCCATTCTGTAACTCTAATGGTCCACCGGTTATCCATCCTACGCATCCTGCCCAGCTGCATTTTTTTTCTCTTAATGTCCATTAAAATATCGGCTATCACCGTTTGCTCACTGGTATATATATATATATATATATATATATATATATATATATATATATATATATATATATACATTCGTTGAAAAGCAAAAACATTTTATTTCGTCGTGTTGGCCAGAGTCCGGCCTTCATATATTTATGAATGAAGTGCGTGTCATGACATGACGTTAATGACAAGACGTGCATGAACATGTCATTCTGGTCATATCATGTACGCGTGTCGTGCGACCCATCGTGATACATATCTAGTTAAACAAATGACCACGACGCCATCACCTCATGTCATTTATCTCACTCCTGACAATCACGTCATGACATGTCATTCATGTGTATTCTGCTGCCTAACTTGTTAGAAAATGGAGCTGACATGAATGACATGCCATGCATGTTATGACACGAATGTCACACATGACTCTAATGTGTTGAATGACATGGCATAGATTTCTTTAACTCTATATATTTCAGGTATGCGTGTCATGACGTGCATGGGTGGCATTAATGGCATGTCATGCCATGTGTGGCATAAAATAATTGGCATGACTGTCATGGTGTTTATATCAAGCCATGACATGATTACCATGAATGTCATGATATGCATAATAATAATGAGATAAATTCATGACATGCATGCATGCGTGTGCGGCATGACATTATCATAACAAAAACTTATGCCGACCCACTGGACCAAGTCATCTACTAACTCGGGGCGATAAGTCATGTTCGTGATGCCGTGATGGCCGTTGCGTCGTCATTCACGCTTCGTACTCCGACTTTCGCCTCTGATTCGTGCGTCTTATCTGCGCTGTAGCCAGTTGGCACGTGTAAGAAGATCCCGGCATATCGGCAGCAGAACACCGGGAGGTGGTTGAATCCGCTCAAAGAGTCATTAAAAAACGACACCGCATATCCACGAAGTGAATGATGATGAGTGGGCGAAGCACCGGCCGGGGGATCATTGAGGCAGAATGCCGGAAGCGTTCTCCGGAAGCCGGAAGCGTTCTTCCGATTCCAGCTTCCTGAACCGGAAACGGAATCAGAAGTGGAACCGGAAGCAGAGCCGGAAGCCGGTGCGTGGCGTACATATATATATATATATATATATATATATATATATATATATATATATATATTGTTACAGTGCGTCAAAGGTAGTGGAGCGGCAGCATCAGCAGCAACAACAACATTAGCAGAGCAGCGAGGAAGAGGAGGACGACGTGTAGTATCGGCACCCACTTGCCCTACGGCTCTCTGCAATAAACGCCTTCTACACACCCCGTAACAGAGTGGTGGAAGGTGCTCGGTATCTAAGCATCCAACGACGGAATCATTACCCCCTGAGCCTCGTCGCAGCCGTCGACTGGCGGGACTTCCACCATCCTCAACAGCAGGCATGTCCCGAGAAACTGAAGCTCCGAGACCGACGGGCTCTTCGCAACTGTACAAGGAGCCACCCAGCTTTGCCGGGACTGGCGGTGAGGATGTGGACGAGTGGTTGAAGCAGTACCGACGGGTGAGCAGACATAACGGCTGGGACTCCGCCTCTCAGCTGTCAAATGTTGTGTTCTCGCTCACAAACACTGCTCTCATGTTGTACGACAACCACGAGAACACGCTTACGACCTAGGATACATTTGTCCAAGAACTGAAAAAGTGCTTTGGAGACTCCGCAGCGAGGAAGAAGCGAGCTGAACCGACTCTGTCACAAAGGGCCCAACTCTCTGGCGAGACATGTACTATGTACATAGAAGGTCCTCAAGCTATGTAGACTCGTGGATTCAAGCATGTCTGATGAAGATAAGGTGGGCCATCTTCTCAAGGGCATAGCTGAAGATGTATATCAGTTCTTGATTGCTAAAGAAAACCTGACATCTGTGGCCGACGTCATCCAACATTGTCGCACGTTTGAAGCACTGAAGATGCGTCGCGTGGCACCAAAATTTGGCCGTTTGGCTAATGTGCCGACATTGGCCTGCGTTGACGCGAGCACACCATCCGATCTGTCGTCTACAATACGACAGATAGTTCGGGAAGGGCTCCTTCGGTGCCACGAAATCGGCCATTGTGGTAGCGGCGACTCACGAGGCAACGAACCCGGACTACCAGCTACGTCGTGGCAACCCTCTATTAATGCGGTGAACGTGGACGATTATAGAGCTGTGCTTCCATCTGCACCCACCGACCGGCCACGCTTCAACAACGAGCAGCAGCACCACACTTCTTATCCGGCGCAGCGGTACCGTACCACTGATTCGGGGTACAGAGAATACGAAGATCATGACCGATACCCCATGCTCGGTGGTGGAAATGAAGGATTTGAGCAGCACCGTGAATTTCGGCCTCCTCGTGTGTGCTATAGTTGCGGGGTCCCTGGCCACATCGCCAGGTTTTGCGACCGCCGCCGACCTTTCCGAGAACCTTCACGAGCGACGTACCAGTCAAATTATCAACCCTTTTCCGCGTCATGGCCTCCACGCCTGCCAACCAATCGTGGAATTCGTCAAGGTAGCTTCCGGAACCCGTCACCAGCCTCCGATCGCAGCTCAACGCCACCGCCTGCTCCACGTACTCGGCGGTCTCCATCGCCGCGGCGTCGCCGGCTATCCCCACCACCGGAAAACTAGGCAGTGCGGCCGATGGGGGTGAGGTCGCTGGATACCGTTCGCTGCCAACCGACATTCCTCCGCCAGTTTTCATGCTGAAAAACAAAGTTCACGGGCTTGTTGACGATATACCTACAATGGCTCTTGTGGATACTGGGGCAATAATTTCCGTGATGAGCTTAAATTTTAAAGCCCTACTGGGACAAAAAGTGATGTTTTCGTGGAACAATATTTCCACGTTTCGTAGTGTTAGTGATGGCACGTTGTGCCTGATTGGTGTTTGTACTGCGGATGTGTGTTTATGTGGCAAAGTATTTACCACTGCATTCCCCGTTATTCCTCGATCCACGCATGATGTTATTTTAGGCATTGATTTCTTGCAGGAGTGTGGTGCAACCGTTGACTGTCGAAGTGGGGAGCTTTCGGTACAACGCGAGGTTATAACAGGACTCATGGAGAACTCGCCACGTGAAGAAGGTGCCTTTTGTGTTTCCGAGGACATTGTCATTCCCCCACTATGCGCTGTATGCGTTCCGGTCATTTGCTCTGGTGCCAACCCTGCCACATTTGATGCCGCGACGGAGCCGCTTCATTCGGCCTGTGTAAAGAAGAACGTTTTGGTTCCGCATTGTTTAGTATCGGTAGTTGAAGGACACTCTGGATTATGGGCAATGAACTATGCGGCCCAGTCCATACTTCTCCCTTCTGGCATGAAGCTCGCTCTCTTCAAAGAAGAGACACCGGCGTTACTGGCTGTACTCGGAGCTGCAGACGAGTCCCTCCATTCCTGCCCATCGGACTCGAAACTACTTCAGATGGTGAGCAAGTCGCTCAGCACGAGTGAGCGCTACACGTTACTGGATGTTCTATCCAAGTACTCGCAAGTGTTCGACTTTTCGCAGACTGACATGGGCTGCATGTCAGTCTGGCCCTGCATCTGCAAGGCCCTGCGTCTGCAAGAGTACAGCTTCACTGTATCCTACAAGAGCGGCCGACGACATGCTGATGCCGATTGCCTTTCCCGGATGCCTCTTAGTACAACGGAATGCGAGTTTCGACCACCTCATCGCATCCGTACACCGTGATTTCCCAGATGCCACAACCTTCGCAAGAGAGCAACGTGATGACCCGAGTTTAGAGCCACTTTTTTCTGCAGCGAAAGAGTCGACATCATGTAGTTTTTGTGTTCGGGATGGACTGTTGTATAAGAAGAATTTTTCCGCGATAGGTGCACGGTTTCTTCTGGTGGTGCCAGAAGCCCTCCGCTCTTCTGTTTGCGCGTCGTGCACGATGATCCAACTTCAGGTCATTTAGGCTCCACGCGGACACTCCATCGAGCCAAAGAAAGGTTTTACTGGCCTCAAATGCGCAAGACCACGGAGACATACGTAGCCACTTGTGCCGAGTGTCAAAGTCACAAGAGACCTACTGCAGCTCCAGCCAGTTTCTTACAGCCTGTGGGGCCACCCAGTTCCCCCTTTGAGCAAGTAGGCATCGATCTCATAGGACCGTTCCCACGTTCTTCCACAGGCAACCGCTGGATCATAGTATGTGCCGACTACCTGACTCGGTTCTGCGAGACGGCAGCACTACCCTCTGCAACTGCAGGCGAGGTTTCCCAGTTTATGCTGCATTGCATTATACTTCGGCATGGTCCCCCTCGAATGATCATTAGCGACCGTGGCCGTCAGTTCACAGCTGATGTTGTTGAAGAACTTCTACGTTTGTGCGCCTCCAACCTGCTAACACTCAACGCCTTATCACCCGCAAACTAATGGGCTGGCAGAACGCACGAACAGAACACTTGTGAACATGATTTCCATGTACGTAAGCTCGGACCACAAGAACTGGGACGAAGTATTGCCGTTCGTCACATACGCATACAACACCGCGCAACATGAGACCACTGGATACAGTCCGTTTTTCCTGCTTTACGCTCGTCCGCCGAGGTACACTTTGGACACTATCTTCCCTTTTGACAGTTACGACGACGCTTGTATCGCGGAAACTCTCTGCCGAGCAGAGGAGGCTCGGCGCATCGCTCGATTGCGTACTCTAGCTTCGCAAAAGCAGTACAAATCCCGATACGATAGTCGACATCGGCAAGTCACTTATGAACCGAGTGACCTAGTGTGGCTAGGAACTCCCGTGCGTAAACGCGGTCTATGTCAAAAACTGCTCGCTGACTATGGTGGACCGTTTATTGTGCTTGAGCGTCTCAGCGAGGTGAATTATAGAATTGCGCGCCTCACTTCCAGTGGGAGACGGTCATCCAGGACCGACATCACGCATGTAGCCCGCCTGAAGCCGTTTATTCAACGAAAGCCCCACTGACTACTCGCCCGGAGGGCGTCGTCTGCGAGAGGAGCCATGTTACAGTGCGTCAAAGGTAGTGGAGCGGCAGCATCAGCAGCAACAACAACATTAGCAGAGCAGCGAGGAAGAGGAGGACGACGTGTAGTATCGGCTCCCACTTGCCCTACGGCTCTCTGCAATAAACGCCTTCTACACACCCCGTAACAATATATATACTCTACATTGTGTACAGTATATATAGCGCTTATATAGCCCTTGTGCACCTCAGCTCCCCTAGCTACGGGCGAGAGAGAGAGAGAGCGCGCGTCGGGAACGAGAGCGAAAGAGAAAGAGAAAGAGTGCACAGCTGCGTCTCTAGCGGGAGCGGCGAGTACTAGCGTGGCTACGACTGCGCGATGGCGGACAAGGGTCGACCCTAAGGAGCTTCGCCCCTAAAAGGAAGTTTCCGACGAGCGTTGATTTCCGAGCGCCGGGCAGCAACGCGCCGCCTCCTCGTTCCTTCCGAAGCTCGTACCCCGCTTTCGCGGCCCTTCTCGTCGTTACCAGGCCGCTTAATCAAACATCGAGACGTGCTCTTTTCTGGTGTGCATAGTGTCCGAGAACGGCAACGCTGCATCGAATTCCACTATGGCAGCGTCATCACGGCTTGGCGAAGGCGACGCCACTGGTCCGAATGGCTATAAATGTACACGGGACACGGTTGAGCTACAGTGTCGCCGTCAAGTCACCCGCTTGTGTCCTCTAAATGATACGACGTGCGGCCGTCAGTGATCATTTACTTTCTGCATTTTTTACCCATCTCGCACTTCCGTGCCGCTTGCTCACATGGATTCGACCGTTCGTAGAAATCGTGCAATCGTCGTTACCGTAGTCGCCGTCTTGCTGCTGTCGTCAGATACACGAACTCGCTTTAATTCTAGTTCACTGTACTCGCGTCACACACACAAATACTGGACTTGCACAAAACATTGGTCAACCTGGTAATGCTTTGCGCAACCCCAAACAATGCTGCATAACCAGCTGCTTGCGAAATGCTTCGCATAAGGTCGGTTCCTACAGTCAGTAGGAGCTGCACAATTTTTGTTTTGTTGTTTCTCTTTCGCTGATAGAACTTGGGGAGAAACTGTCGCACTTGAATTTATTGAATCATCAAAGGTTCTAAATTTTCGGTACAAAATCTCCTCCCGAGGAGGTTTAGTTCGAAAATTGGAAAAGTTCGGAGAGCGATTAGGTTCGGAAGGCTCGTATCGAGGAGCGCACTGCCCATTTAGTGTACGACATTTCCACGTAACCCCTAACGAACATCACTGGCAGGATTCCTCGCGTTCTTTTCTCTCATAGCGCAACAAAGCATGTGGTCGTCTTCATATGTGTCTGGGGCATTCGGTCGGCCAGTGGTTCCCCGGTGGACACTGTCTCTTCCAATTGAAGCCATCGGATTGTCGCCTGACTCCGGCAATTATTGCGTACCTATCAGAAAAGGGGGAGAGTTGAGGGAGTGGCGACCTGTCACAGAGAATTTGCGACCGTCCCTGGAAATAAGTGTGGCCTGCCCCCCTGATTTACCTGGCCATTGCCGTCGATCACTGGCTAATGAGCCGACCACTATGCTTAATAGGTGCGGTGCTGGGAGGAAGCGCATTCGCTCCTTCTAAAATTGTGCAGTGCATGAGAAGCTAGAGGTGAGGTGAAGTAACGCAAGGCGGAAGTTTCAAAACGGTTTTGTCTCGTGAATTTGAAGATGTTGAAGAACTGAGATGATGTGGTATTTTCTCGTCGCGTTGTCTGCTCAAAATTGCAGTTACTGCACTGCACTCACAGACACGCAGTTCCAAGCAGAGGCGCCACAGGAACAGTCCGACTTTCTAGCGTAAGCACGTCCGTTGTAAATGGCCACGAAATCTTATGCATAGAATTGAAGTTATCGTAACATTTTTGATAAAGAATCGCATCGTCTATTTGGTGGACATCGCCCGACCTAATTCACAAAGTGCTTTGCACACTAGATTGCTTCAAGGTAATCGTGAGAGTGAATACGCCTACCGTATAGCCTAGAACGTAAATTGTCGGAGAGGACATCATGGAGGCAACACGACATGGATTTCGTGTCGTCTGCCGACACGACAGTCATGTGTCATGTGGCCTTCTTTATGGTGTCTGTACGCTACGTTATAATCATGAACGAACTAGCTCAGATACGGGGTGATTATACTTAAGGTTTAAAATTTCCTGTGGCTGATCGCATAAATCTTGTCCTTGAGTTCGACTATTTGATGAGGCGGACATTACTAGCATGAGAAATCGAAACGCAAATTAATCTAATGAACAAACATTCACTATTTAACTTCATAATTATTTACTTTATGGTACACATCGTAATTTACGAATCGTAGCCAGTGAGCTTGGAGAACCCATATCCACTTGAATCTCCAGAATGACACCAGATTCCAGATATTATTTCCCAAATTCGGGGACGAAATACATGGGCGTTCCAGCTACTTTCGTGCTTCAATGTATAAAAGAGCAGTTTAGTAAAAAAGTAAATGGAACAACAGCGCGTTTTTACGGCGAGCTTGATAGCGCATATCTCCAAACTGGTGTCACCCTGGAAATTTATTCTAAGTGGATACGCCTTGCAATCTCACCGGCTACAATTCGTAAATTGCAATATGTGACGTAAGTAATTATTACGAAGTTAATTAGCGATTTTTTTTCATTAGTTTATTGTGTGTCTATTTCTCACTCATGTAATGTCCACCTTTCTGAATAACCCAGATCCATTACGAGAATTGCGTTGTCTGCAACAGGCGATTTTTAAAAATTCCCGAAAACAAAAATTATCACCCCGTATATTCAATACAATGTTAGGAAAAGTGGTCGTCCTAGCACCAAGCAGTTCTTAAGAAGAAAGATATTTTTGCATCCTGTTCCTGGTGTATTCATGGTGCATATGAGACCTAGAAGAAATGCATGATTTGATGTAATGACGATGAGTCCTTCAGCTGGATTACTCGAAGCGGCGGACATTACATGCACGAGAAATCGAATTGCATAATCCACAAATCAACAAAAATACCTCATTAACTTTCGAATCATTGCTTTTGGGCGCATCAAAATTTAAGAATTGCAACCTGGGAGCTTGCAAGGCACATCCAATTGAAATGACTTCAAAGGATATCGCACGAGTTTCGAGGTAGGCGCCAGGGAACCTGCGGTAAAAATGCACTGCCGTATCGCTTAATTTTTTTTAAGAAACCGCCATGTTATGCACTGAAGCTCAAAGGTAACTGGAACGCCCCTGTATTTAGTCGCACACTTTGTGAAAGAATATTTCGAAACTACTGTTATTCTGAAAATTCGTTTCAAGTGGATGCGCCTTGTGAACACACCGGCTACAATTCTTCAACTGCAATATGTGCCCCAAAGTGTAGTTAAATTACAAGTTAATTATTAATTTTTTATTTAAAAGAACGAGTATATCAATTTCTCGTGGGAGTAATGCCCGCCTCTTTGAGTATTCCAGCTCAATGACTAGAGTTGTGGTATCAGCCACGGGAAATTTAAGCATTTTGTATGGTCTAAAAAAAACACCCCGTATGTATAAAAATTACAGTTGATTACTTGACACTGAAACAGCAACCCCAGCGAAGCGCATATCACCAAGGCCAGCAATCTCTATTGTCGCTATGGTTTCTCAACTAAAAGAACCTGCAAGGCATCATGGGACAGTATCAGCCTAAAGACATGTTTGATATGATACCGAAACCATAATCAATATCTGTTTTCCAATCAACTTGGTCAGATATCCGGCGCGCCGTGTCTTGCAAATTGCATCTTTCTTTCTTTTATAAAGATGTACAGTTGTAGCGGAAAAAGATTAGCACAAGTGACCGATCACCCGAGCAGATAAATTGCGACACGCGACGCTGGTATTTCCTAGCACGCCGAAAACGAGAGGGCCAAGTACTGCCTCTTTCACACACGAATCACGTGGCACCTTACATACCAGTGTGCACGGGAACAAGAGCGCCGCGTATACCGCAATTTCCTTGCTCCGGTCATCGGCCATTTGCGCTAATCTTTTTCCGCTGCAGCTGCACATCCACATTTCTTGTGCAAACCAAAGATGAAGTTAGTGCACGCCGTGCGTAATAATCTGAACACCCATTGTGTATGTGGGAACGGCCGCGGTAGCCCAGTGGCTATGGCGTTCGGCTGCTCAGCTCGAGGTCGCCGGTTCGATCTCGGCCATGGCGGCTGCATTCCGATTGGAACGGAATGCAAGAACGCTCTTGTACCGTGCATTGTGTACACGTTGTACACGTTAAAGAACCCCAGGTTGTCAAAATTAACCCGGAGGGCCCCACTGCGGCATGCTTCAAAATCAAATTGGGTGTTTTGACACGGCGAACCCGAGATCTTAATTATGTGGACGCATGGTGTGTCTCTTTAGATTAGGCTATAAATAGACGTCGCAGTTTGCTTTATTGTCACAAGGAAAGAAAGCTGTCAACAATCAGCATCACTGCAGCAATTTCAAATACAAAGCATCCTTTCCGTGTTGAAGACAATGATTCCTTTGCGTGAGCTGAAGGGTAATACTCTTCACTTCAATGGAAGTTCGCTGATTATGGCCACAATTACCTTCCCGACGTATCTCTACTTCTCCTCTGACTAAGCCTCTTTCTTCGAGTTACTCTAGTTCAGTAAAGGTTTCGTAGAAATGCTAAGCCTTATAATGGTCGAATGGTTGCTTAGCCGCGGCCGCTGACAGGCGCCAAACTATATATACATACATAGTGACAGGCACGTCGGCCTTTGGATCGCAGGTGGCGAGACCTTACGAAAGCTGTTCGGTAACCATATGTGAACTAAGGCACCTGTGAAAACAGGCGCACTTATTGAACAGGGAGGGCTACAGAAAAGTCCGAGAGATATTGAGTTATTTAAACTGTATCGTTGCTACCTCCAAGGAATCAGCGTCCTGAATACTGGCCGCCCAATAAGACGCTTTACTTCCAGCCGATAAGCATGAGTAATCGCGCACCTCTTAGGAAATATAGGGAGAACACGTGAAGTAAAGAGACTGGTTTAAGTCAGTGTGAAAGCTCTTTCAAACTGAGCGTGTCGGGTGCTTTTAGGTGCTTGCTAGATCGTTCTTGATCACAGGTTTTTTTTTTTTTTTGCTTGTTCAGAGCCCAACAGGTTCTTTTATTACGCTTCAGACAAAGTAGTTAGAAAAAGAAAAAGAACAGGTCAAAGAAGCAAAGGCAAAATTGCCGGGTGTGATGTAATAATGTTACATAACTGGGCTGCATTTGAAACCGGCTTTTATTTATCCCCTCACGTTGCGCGACTTCCATTTTTGCAAGTATTATGAGTTCCGGCTGACGGCGCATTTTGCATCGACCCCGACATCTTTTGAAATCTGGTTAAGTCTTGCTACCTGAACATAAATACCGCTGACTGGCGCGTATTCAAGCATTTACGTATACAGTACCAATGCTACACTTGCTTGCGGACATCACTTCTTGAAATAAATAAGCTTAGAAAATTTCTTCGCCACAGATTTGTTGGAGTCAGCGCTCTGCTCCTAAGTGAGCTTAGCGATCACTCAGTCATAAGCAATCTCAACACTCTAAACAGCGGTCAACATGGCTGCTTCACACACAACCGCTGAAGAAAGCTTGCGTCACATAATTTTATTGCAACATCTAACGTCGCATGGCTTCGGTTGGAATCGAAACAGAGTGTACTTACGAAATTCTTCACCGCTACACAAACCATTCGTCATCCACTCTAACAATCGCGACAAGGTAATCGCATTGGTCGGTGTCAAAATACAATCAAAACAATCTATCTAGTTAGCCGGTTGGCTGCCCCTTGTCAAGTCACTTTAGCGCCAAACATTGCAGCATCTATCACGGATTTTGTACAGATTGCAAACTGCACGACTTCAACGTCGTTTGATCGCGAAAACTGATGTCAAGGTTTAAACAGTATGGTACAGGGGCGCTATAACGTAAAATGATTCCAAACTCCAGACGTCAAATTTACGTAACCAGCGACGCAAGCATCGGGCGGTGATCCGCAGCGTTGTCTGAACAACCCAATCAAACACTCTCCTCGTTTATAGGAGGTCACCTTTGTTCGCTTTCAAAACCAATAACATTGTCTACACTCAGCGGTTTTTCTTATCTAATTGGCTGACAAGAGGCTAGGAGCACGCTCTAGCAGAGAGGGTTTCCATGGGGCCGAGTCAGCAGAGTGGAAATAGATAACCGCATGAAGAAGGTGGTGCCGGCTTCTCTGATTGGTCCGCTTCGCCTTACTTAGTTTGCGGTGGCTGGTCGAAAATCGCGGTGTCGTGCAGCGGAAGGATAAGAATGGCGCTAAAACGGATCCTCAGCAAGGAAGAGTTGGAAGAGCGATGCCGTATACATGCCGAAAGGGCTCGATAACGTTTTGCTGCCACGCAAAAAGGCATCATGCGCAAATAAATACCTGCTCACCGGCAGGTGTGAACAGCGAGGGCCTGAGCGATCGGCGGGCAGCCATATTCTATTCCTTTCGGAACGGGGCAGTCTGTGGCTATTCAAAAAATTTTTCAGTTTTGTTCGCCATATTAATGCATTTTTTTCGCGTACACGTCACTTTGACGTGGTGAGTTTTCGCGGTTTTGGGAGGTCGCGTGACAGACAGGCGAAGTGAGCGTAGCCAGAAAACATTGGACCAATAGAAGGGGGCTAATGGTGAAAAGGCGTCGAATCAGGAATGATTATTTTTCTTTTGTGCGGTTTAATCATGCATAATCAGTGTGTACACGCTATATCAGATGGGAAGCTATCGCGGTTTTCGTGACGTTGCGTGACAGACAGGCGAAGTTGGGAGTGGCCCGAAAATGTTTTGACCCATCGTGGTGGCTGATTGAAGAAATTGGAATCAATACAGTTTGGAATCATTTTACGTTATAGCGCCCCAGAGCTAGTATTGTTGTGTACAGAACTCCCGAAGCTGCAAAGAAAGAACCCACTGCGCTCTTTCGCGAGCACTCCGCAATTGTGAAATATCTGCATTGTCTCGCCGCAACACCGCGCTCTAATGACGGCAACATCTACCGACGGCTGCAAAGCAGTCCCTTCCACACTACACAATTCTTGCAGAGCATGCATGGCCACTCTGAAGCACTGATGTGCACCCACTATGATGAATGCCTGTAAACGAGACATTGCATTGTGTGCTTGCATTCGAATCTGAATCTGTCAACTCGGAACGCGCAGTACTGGTCGCAAGGTCTAGTAGAGTCACCATCTGGCGGACAATGCCTGAATCACGCATAGTGTGGATGGCGCTTGGCGTCGTCTGCTAACAACGATGTGCTTCCGCGCGTGCGTACGGCGTGCATATACTCTAAAAACTGGTTGGTCCATGTGCTGTCATTATGTATTTTTTGACGATACACTGAAGTATTTGGCCTTGCGCTGTGGTTTGTGCTGTAATATAATCATTGACTGCACGTGTCGAGCGCGTCATGCGTGATAGTTGCACTCTGCGTTTGCCAGAATCGCTTAAATTTTGCTGCCGCTTTGCAGTTAAACACACCAGAAAAAGGATTTGAGGTTCTAATCGTCATGGCGGCGAGATGTGAATGCGACGCTTTAGCAACTCCTTGTCGCGATTTGTCGGTCATGCCGCAATCTTTGCAATACTATGAAGCATGAACTAGGTGGCGGGAAGAAAACTCAGCAATAATAAAAGAAAAAGAAAACCAACAAAACTGAATAATCTTAGCACTCATATTATACCACGGGATACTCTTGATATTAAGCGTACAATTGTACGACTTTCGTGTTGTGTTAAGGCGACCAGCCTTAGCCGTGCCTGAGGTATTCTTTCATTCGGTGGCTCTGATCCCACTACAGAGAAATTAGTTTGCCTCGCAAATGAATTATGGCGCTTTGGTACTTCGATTCCGTGCAACAAAATAAAAGTATAGACAGAGTATTACGTGAGAAACATGTGCAACGTGGCATTCGCTACTCGCAGACTGTCATTAAGCTGAGTTGTCAGCGGCTATTTTGATTCACCCTTTGATGTAGCGTTATCTTGGCGAATCTTAAGCGGCCATTATTTGCTCAAATAGAGCAAACAACATGACTTTGGTCCTTAATATAACTGGAACTTCACTGTCATGCATGTAACCGTGCAAAGACATGCATGCTTGTAAATAAATGCGACTTTTGCTACGGTTACTGCGACAAAAATAACATCGTGTGCAGCATCATGGCAATCTTCATCCCGGCTGACAAGGGCAACGCCATGGTGCTACTCAACAGGACCGATTACCGTGACAAGATGTTGTCACTGCTTGCGGACGAGGTGACGTACAGTCGTCTGAAGAAGGATCCTACGCTCAAGGTACAGAGGGAGCTCCAGAAGCTTCTTACGGATGTGTTTCGTTTTGTAGACCCAAGGCACAAAGGGTTGTACTTCTCTCTTCTGTGCACTAACGTTTCGGCGCCGGCGCTCTACGGTTTGACAAAAATACATAAACCTAACGTCCCGATGCGACCAATTGTTGACTTTACTCGCTCTCCGCTTCATAAACTGTCCAAATACCTTCAAAAGGTTCTTTCCCCTCTCGTTGGTAGATGCGCCACTCACGTTCGCTATTCTGAAGACTTCATAAGCAAGATAAGCGCTTGTCTCGTTCGACGTCGTGTCGCTTTTTACAAGCGTTCCTATTCGACTCGCCGCGGAAACTTGCACCGCCGCTCTGGACGATGACCCAACCCTACCAGAAAGGACACCCATCGACGTTCGTGACTTGAAGCGGCTCCTTCTGTTCTGCCTGGAGAACACCTACTTCACTTTTGAAGGCACCTACCACAGGCAAGTGCACGGGACACCGATGGGTGCATCTATTTCGGTAACTGCTGCCAATTTAACAGTGGAATGGCTTGAGATAACAATGAATGGCTATATATATAAGCCTGTTCAAGCACCTTCGACTGACGTTGCTAATGTCAAGCAACCGCTTTTGAAGAAACCATATTCGATAACGTTTTGAAAAAAAAAAAACACCGTTGGAAGAACCGTTTAACACAATACGTTGAGGGGCTAGTTGGTGAAGCATTGTTTTCTTTCTTACGAAAGTAATACAGCGCTACTTTGCAATACGAGGACACGTCCCGTCATGTCTCTATGTGTCCTCGTCTTGAAAAGTAGCGCTCAATTACTTTCGCAAGAAAGAAAGAATAACCTTTTGATAGCTTAAAGCATCTGTTTCTGAAGACCTTAAAATACATTATAAACACTTTCAGGAAGCTTGATTGCAACACGCATTCGAGGAACCGAATTTGAGGATAATCTCAGATTTGGTAATTAATGTTCGTCAGTACGATATTGAAGAGCTAAATTTGTATTGAGTCGAAGGTGACTGCGTAGAGAAATGAGTAGGCATAATGTTTTCGAAGCCGCCAAAGACGGTAATATACAGGGTGTTTCAGCGAACACTTTCAAAATTTATTTAAGGTTGCCTGTGGCAGATAGCCTAATTTTAGTTAATGAGCTGGTCTACTCGAAGAGGCGGACATTATTTTCACAAAAATTGAAATGCATAATCGACTAATTAAAAAAATCACTAATTAGGTTTTTAACTAATTACCTGATGGCCCATATTGCAATTTACAAATTGTAGCCGTGGAGTTCGCGAGGCGGATCCACTTATATTCTCAGGATGGCACCAGTTTTGAGATATTAATTCTCGAACTTTGCGGAGAAATGCATTGGCGTTTGTGCTAGTTTCTTAACAAAACGTCACTTTATGCATTGAAGCACAAAATTAACTAAAACGCTAATGCATTTCTCCGCAAAGTTCAGGAATTAATATCTCAATACTGGTGCCATCCTGAGAACTAATTCCAAGTGGATCCGCCTTGCGAACTCCACGGCTACAATTTGTAAATTGCAATATGGGCCATCAAGTAATTAGGTAATAACTTAATTAGTGAATTTTTGTTATGTATTTTATTATGCATTTCAATTTATTGTGCAAGTAATGTCCGCCTGTTCGAGTAGACCAGCTCATGAACTAGAATTGTGCTATATAGCACAGGCAACCTTTAAGAAATTTTGAAAGTGTTCGCTGAAACACCCTGTATATTGTTCAGTACACATTGTACCACACCCGTGATAAAGCAAACGAATACGGCAGATATTCGGTCCACCGCATGTGAATCACCATTACGCCCTCCGAAGCTAAGAAGGCCACTGCTTAAGACGACTGAGCCAGAGAAATATAAAAAAAATAAAATAAAAAGCTTTTATTGACGCTCACGTGTAGGCACTTTCATTGCGATAGCCTTGTTTCACGCATGTGCACGTTGTTCCATGTATAACTCTACATATTTAGCGGCACATGCCAGTGAATAAACAGTGCGAGTTTAGCGCTTGTTCTTTTGTCTCATGGTGATTGTGCATAAAGTCGCGCTACTTTCTGTCACAAGTGAACCAGATCAGTTTTTGAAGATTTAAACGGAATTATAAAGGTGAAAGAAACTCACAGAGAGTCTGTTCTCAAGTTTAACTATATATCCGTGAACAGCAACCGCATAAAACAGTCATTCTTCTGTACTACAGAAGGCAGCAGTAGCCAGCCGACGCTTGATACCTATCATGCGCACTAATAAGTGACCTACAGCCCGCCAATCTGCAGTTTCTGCCGATTCGCCGGAAGCGGCAAAACAACTTGTACGTTGGGCACCGCTATGTAACAACAGTCTTAAAATGAGTCCGAGCGTTGGGTACTACGCGAAAACAGCATAAAATTGGATAAACGAATGCCACATAAAAGAACACAAAGTAAAAGTACCACAAAAATTCCGCCTCAAAGGGCAGCGATAACTATAGGCAACGGGGTGAGCGGAAAAATTTCTACTGGTTTTCATTAAGCCGAAATAAATGCTTAGTGAACATGTTCTCCTACCGAAAGAAAAGAAGTTAATAGCAACAGTTAACACTCTGCCGTGAATGGTAGTCATAGAGATCCGCATTGAATGATTTTAAAAGGACAAAGAACAACACTTGCTTAACACTTTGCACGTAGAACCTTCTCCTGCTAACAATTCGTCTCTTTTCTATCTTGGTATCCTAAGTCGTTTATGTTTGTTTCCAAGCCGAGGAAAACAATGTACTAGTTGAAGCAGTTAGAACATGCAGTGGTTCAGAAACTACATTCAGGCCTAGGATACATGGGGTGGCCGCTCTTACAACCGAACGCTCGATGAAATCGGCTAAGAAATTTAAGGGGGTCGTTGCATTTTGCCTTTGCGTTCGGGCTGCCACAATGCATGTAACACCACATTATAAAGAACAGCTGCCCCTCGGTGACAACGCTGTAAAAACCAATCGGGAATCTAGCTGCACTTTCAGACATCTCGACAAAAAGGTCGTAAAGCACGCTCAAGGATATGGCTCTCAACGTGATCTCCAGGGTATCAGATCCTCTGGCACTGTGTGCATGGTTTACGATGCACGATGTTCTAGAGGCAGTGGAGTTGTCGAGCGAGGGCGCTGCTTTGTACAATAGTCGAGTAAAGGCGTCGGTAATCTGGCCTCCAAGCGTGCCGCACTTTATGCTGAACGCCGCCTGTGGGTGGTAAACCGGAAGCTCAAACGCGGAGGGAAGCAGCCGCATTTCGCGGTCCTTAAGGTAGTAAAAGCAGCGAGCCCTCGGAGTCGTGGAACCGTGCCATCTCCGTGTTGGCCACAGTGAGGCGCCGCGCTATGGTGATGAGCTCTAGGTTGGTGATGGTCGACGGCGTCATGTCCGGGAAGCGCTCGTAGAGCTTGTTCAGGTGACCGTCAGTGGCTTCGGTGAAGAGGTTCAAAGCAGAGGACACCTCCGCTTGGTCGTTGCCATCGAAAACGGGAAGCACGGCGTCAAGGTTGCTCCACGCTGGCGTAGCCTCTTCGAGACGCGCTCTCAGTGATTTGCTCACTGCTCTTATCAGCGCAGAAACATCTTGAATTATTAAAGGGGTGACTAAGGTCCGCATATAGCTGGCGTAGAAAGGTAGGCCCATGTAGACGTGACAGAGGTATACGCAGAACCTTGAGTGACCAGTGATCGCGTCGGCTTCCGTCTGGTAAAAGTAATTGACGAGCTCCGCGTTGGACAGCAGGGAGGCCGGTTGCACTGTGGCCCAGCCCATGTAGTACGCCATCTTCGGCTCGCCCTCGCTCATCACCAGCCCGAAGAAGGCCTTCAAGAACTCGACGTTCGCGATTGTGAAAACATAGTCACCATTTGGTGTGGCGTTAAAGTGTATGCTCAACTCTTCGTCCCAGGTGTCGTTCGGAATGCTTCCCATGGCTAGAGCTTTTAGTTCGTCCAAGCCGACGTTCTCCAGTGTGCTCCATGGAACGGCATTATATTGTTCGGTGATAACAGGAAGCACAACGGATTCGAGATCAGTCAACTCCTTGTAGGAAAGAACCTGGCCTTCAGCACGCCCGAACGCTTCAACCATCTTGTCAAAATACTTCTGGTAAGAATTGCCACGCTTCATCTGACTGAGCATGGCGTGCCTTCGCTGGAGGGTATGGTTGAAGTAAAGCGTGGGCGTGATTGTTAAGCGACCGGGATGCCACGTGGAAATGTGGATAAATGAGCCCCAATTCCAGGCGGCTCCTATGGAGAACATGATACGAAGTACGCTCGACTTGTTCGTCATCTCAGGCCAGAATATTCCGAAATCCAGTAGTCGTTCCTTGACTAACTCAAGCTCGCTCCTCCGTCCTGTGTAGATGTTCCGACATGACTGGAACAGCAACGCTGCCTTTTGTACCGCTGTCTGTCCTTCGGAAGGAGTTGTGGTTGTGGACACCTTCTCGGCGACCCTCTCGATGAAGCTGAAAAATAAAGACGTTTTAGCAGACAAGCTCACAGCATCCTCAAAATTATATGACGTCGATCCGGTTTCATCGAAATCTTTTCATGGTGCAGCTGTGCTAATGGTTTTAGAGGGTCCATACTCGTGTATCGGGGACATTAGAGGAGAGTTTGCCCGTTGCGCCCCACCAGAGTACGCCTTGAGGTTTAGCATGCAAATTTCAGTAACGATGTAATCAGAGAGACAAGGAATGAAGCAAGCACCTGCGGCCTCATGGTGGCGTGAGTGATCGATCTTGCCTATATTACTCGTTTTTGGCGGATCCCCTAAATCCCAGGCTGTCGCGGCAGGCAAGGGAAAGAAATCGTGTTTGCGCGGCACCAAGGCATACTCTTCGGTCTGGGCAAGTAATCTAGTTACATTGCCTACGGCTATGGAAAAGAGGACAGAGGAGGAGCCCTTGCTATGTGGACATACGAGCTATATATCCGGCTAGCACGACTCCTTTCTGCATCATCAGGACCCAATTTGTCACCCCTTTACCTTTGAACATCTACATGACATACATGAACACAAACGTACAGGTTTTAACAGCAGGTATGGAATTCAGGTTAATAGAAAGCCGGCAGCCACACTTAAACTGGAATGGCAGTCCTACAATTTCTTTAACTGAGTTTAGTCACAAGTGCCACCCTCAGCAACCACTTAGGAACACACCAATAGTTTGCTTTCTGGACGTCAAAAACCATCAAATGGCTCCCCTCGGTACACACACGAAGACTGTGCGCTCGTATCGCAATGATACCCAGCCATACGAGAGGGCTACAGTCGCAGAGCCAATCTTGAAGTAAAAGGTATCCCCAGTGTGCCTAATGGGTCGCTTTCGGTAATTGTTACCACCCTGGCAGCAAAGGTTGCTGCGCAGGTGACAATGGCTGATATTGATGTCGTACACCGCGTTACAACAACAACAACAACAGACAGACAGACAGACAGACAGACAAAGAACTAAAAAAAAACAGAGGTAAATCGAACATTGTTATCAAATTCAAGTCCTGCGCACCCCGTGACTACTTGTTTCAATGTGCAAGAAAGCCCGTCTTAATGCAGCCTGAAAGAGCGTAAGATTGGGCGAGTTGGTATTCCATGTCTTATACTTAATAGCGCATGAAAATGGACGACGCACAGATGGACGACGCGGACACAGCGCTACGACGCGGACATAGCGCTGTGTCCGCGTCGTCCATCTGTGCCTCGTCCCTTTTCATGCGCTATTAATGCAGCCGATTTTGGCCTGACAGAACGCGCACCAATGTTCATACATGAGCACTTGTGCACTGGGTACAAACCTTTTCTCGCAAAGGTGATTGCCGCAAAGAAGCAACACCACTGAAAATATGCTTGGGTATCGAGAGGACAAATATTAATGAGGAAAGCGGAGAACTCTGATGTCCTTCGCATCTTCACGGAGGCTGACCTAGACCGTGTGGCATAATATTCCTAATTTTCTGACGCCTTCTGTTGTTGACTTTCATAGATTACATAGACCACACTCACTGCTTCATTGCACTGCAAGAAGCCTAGGAAAAAATATTGATGCTCTTCTTACGCTGTTCGCACAGCACAGTAACATGTATGACGTCATAGTCGTCAAGGAAGCTTGGCTAAAGCCTGGCGAAAGTTATAACATTCCAACTTGTTTTTCTGTCGTGTCCTAGAATTGCTGAAATGAGGAGGAGGCATTGGATTCTATGTTAGAAACTTGTTCAGGTATAGGTTTTATTTTCTTTTGAATACACCTACTAGCGGACACTCGGAGATGTTTTTTGTAGAGGTGGACAATGTCATAATTGGTGTCGTATACCTTGAATATATTCTCATTCACCTGATTGAAAATAATAAGAAAGCCGTTATAGTCGGTGACATGAATATTGACACTCTTAATAGCTGAATATTCATACCTACACTCACTGAATATTCATACCCACACTGAATATTCGTACCTACTTTCTTCGTATGGGTTCAGTAACCTTGCTTTTGGTCCCACGCGAATTACAAGTCATACCTCAACTTGCCTTGATCACATCTTATGTAACTTTTATGCCACTGAAAGCTTTTATGGAGCCTATAATACAGGTCCTGCTGGCCCCTTACCGATTACGTTCCTGTATTGTCTTGAAAATGTATATTTTAACCGCGCAAATTTTAACGGAACTACAAAGCGAATTGATTATGAAAAACTCTCCCTGTCACTTTCCAACATGTCGTTTTCCGACTTAGACGACTTAAACACTAACATGTACTGTTCTATGCTAATCGAAAAACTTTAAGGTACAATTATAGAGTGCACTCAAATAAAAAACACGATATAAGTAACCAATATGTCCATGGGTGACGCAGGGCGTACTGAACCTAATAAAAGTGCGATATTTCGGGTATACTAAAGTGAAACAATATCGAGGAAATACGTACTACTTTAATCAATATAAGGAACACAGCTAAAATCCTTGGCAGCAGTGCGAGTACCGAAGAAGTTATATTACAGCAACCAAATCAATGCGTCATCTAACAATCCAAGAAGATTATGGGCTACCATAAACTCTTATTAAATAAACCTACAGTTTCAAACGAATTTTCCCATCAATAACTACAGGATGCCATGCTTCGTGAGTAAGTGAAAATTTTAACCATAACTTTTGTACGGTTGGAACCGAACTTCTTTTGGGCATTTAACGTAGGTTCGAGCCATCTTTGCCTGCTTAGAATTCACGTTCTTTTGGCTACGTAAATATTTCAATCGAGGAAGTAATAGAAAATACAAATCTCTTAGAGGAAAGGCACCTGGTTTCGATGGTATTGCAGTGTCTGTACTGAAATATATAAAAACCTTGGCACATACTCTCGCTACATTGTTTATTAAAGCTTTTTACCCGCGTATGCTCCGATGCTGGAGCCTGTGAGGCAACGTGAATAAATAAATAAATAAATTACTTTTTACCCTGATGTATTAAAAGTAGCAAGAGTTACGCCTATTTATAAAAGTGGGGACCCCAATGATTTAGGTAATTATCGTCCTGTATCGGTACTGAACTGCATAAATAACTCTTGTGAAGCTGCTGGCTAGTAGACCAACAACATTTTTACTTATAAATAACATCGTATCTCCGCGTCAACACGGCTTTCAGAAGTCTCGATCCACAACTACGGCTATTTTGTCTGATATAATGAATGAAGCCTTGAGAAATGACGGAATATCGATAGGAGTATTTTAAGATATAAGACAGGCATTTGACATTGTCGACTATCACAATTTATTCGTGAACTTGGAAAGACTTGGATTTCGAGGTATTTCCTTAGACTTTTTAAAGAGCTATCTCGATAGCAGTAAACAAGCAGTGGTCATCGGTGAGCACGTCTCAAGTCTTTCTGAGATTACTTTGGGCGTACCACAAGGATCGGTACTTGGGCCAATAATATTTACAATATACAGGGTGTCCCAGCTATCACGCAGCACGATTTAAAACAAGAGTAACGGCGTTACGCGAAGCAAACATAGTGCGTATTGTTTCTAGTGCAGTGGAGTAGCCGCCAGTAATTTTTTGTTGCTGAAATTTAATTAGCTAATTGTAATTAATTATCTAACTGGAGAAGTACTGCCCTAATTATCAAATTGTCAATGAAAAAGTTGTAGAGCAACATGAAAAACTCCCGATGCAGCTTTCTGTTGCTTAATACGTGCCACATAAATGTGTTTTTCCTAGCGTGAAAGGAGCCCGCGAATACACGCAGAATTGCCGCTCGAATGGTCGCTCGAGGCACTTTGCGTGTATTCGCTGGCTTTTTTCACGCTCGGAAAAACACTTTTATGTAGCACGTACGGAGCAACAGAAAGCTGTATCGGTAGTTTTTCATGTCGCTCTACAATTTTCTCATTGACACTGGCGGCTACTTACTGGCGGCTACTCTACTGCACTGGAAACAATACGCACTAGGTTTTCTTCGCGTAACGCCGTTTCTCTTTTTTTAAATCGTGCTGCGTGATAGCTGGGACACCCTGTATATCAACGACCTTCCAGACTGCCTAAATGAAGCACATGCCTTCATGTACGCTGATGACACTGCTCTTGTGGTCAGCAGCAAATCTTTAATTAAGGCAAATAAAACAATCAACAATGAGCTTCAATACATTAGTAAATGGTTCAAAAGTAATCGGCGTTCCTTAATTATCAATAAAACCAAATTTCTTATTCTAGGTCTCCGTTTAAGAAAAAGACTTTTGAGCAGCCGTGCCGCATTACTATTGGCCGTCATGAAATAGAAAAAGTCGACTCAGTTAGTTCTCTGCTTAGGGGTAGCCCTCGATTCGGCTCTGCACTTGAAGCCTCATATCGACAGGCTGTCTGGCAAGCTCTTTTTCGCATGCTTTGTCCTCACGAAGGCGCGGAGTAATTTCAGTTTCGAAACGTTGAGAACCTTATGCTTTTGTCTCGTTCATTCTCACTTAGCCTATTGCATTGGGCTGGGAATTTACCTTAGCCTGGGTATTTGCCTATAAAACATACTTAGAGAGCCTGTAGTACGGCTTCAGAAGAGAGCTTTGCGGATAATCAACCATGCTAGCTTTACTGCACATTCAAGAAGTCTTCTTTCTTGCACACAAACTCATGTCATTATCGCACCTATAGGCGTTCACCGCGTTGCCTTATTAATGGGCTCGATAACTAGATGCAACACGCCATTTCCTGCCACTATCTTCAATGAATCGACATTTAACAGTCGCTCAGCCTTTCACGAGAAATTTCTGGTTCCGATATGTCACAACAAGTACGGCCAGCGACTCGCATCTTATATACGTGTACAAATATCGAGCTCGCTTCCTACAAACGTTAAGTAGTCAGTTAATTTTATTACCGTGGTAAAAAAAATATTTTTTGATCTATACTGATTAGGCGTTAACGAAAATTATAACATGTCAACAACTAGATACAGCGTTACTGTTTTACTTTCTTGTTGCTTCTACGTATGTGTATATGGATGTATAAGTAATGTGAGTCTTACTCGACATACTGTGCATCAAAAGGCTGTATCATATAAGCGTATCAGTGTATATTCTTGCTACGTTGATTGAATAATAATTACGTGTTAGTACTTTTGCAAACAGCTAAAACGGTATAATGTTTAACCAGTTCTTGAAACGTCACAAATGTGTACATTGAAGTTACGTGTAACAGTTTCATGTATTCTTATTGCCAGCATGCAAATTGTGGGCTGCCGTGGAGGGGCGGGCCATGGGTCTTGTCTCGAATGCGTGCTGCCTCACTGACGTTGGGGGGCTCCCGTGGTGGGCTACACTTAGCAGTACGGACAGCAATCAAGCCTTTCCGCTTTTATGTGCTGATGGCTGTGTGCTGAGGCCACGGCCCCGCCCGAGCCGGGCGGGGCCGTGGCCTTTTCGCTCCCTTCGGTGGTCTGTAGCATTGTTTATTGGCTTTTGTTTGGTTGCGTTTCTTTTTTTCTTCTTTATTTTTTCTCCACAAAATTCGTGATCTTTAATTCAAAACGAAAAATGATTGTGCCCGTGTCTGAATCGTTTATTTTTCTTTGTATAACTGCATGGATCCATAACTAGCCTGTGGCTAAGGATCCAGACGTTGTCGCATATCAGTCTTCTATATCAATCCGGATAAACTGATTATTATTATTATTATTATTATTATTATTATTATTATTATTATTATTATTATTATTATTACAGTTATATGAAGCGAAGGCTAATTAATATTGTTGAATAATCACGTTAAAAGGAACTCCATCGTCGATAATATCACTAGGTACATCATCCTCTGAGGATATTTGGGTGTTCTCTGTAATAAATTCCAAAAACTATACCTTTTACCAACTATACCATTTACCCCAACAGTGCAGAGAAATGTGATTGATTACGTCTGGCTTCTTACAAATAAGTCATTGCTACTTCCAGGGCGCGAGAAAGCGCCTTATCGCCTAAATGCTTTTCAGTGACAGCTTTGCTCCGAACAGATGGCGTCGAGAACAAATCGCTGCTGCAGTCGACGGGCTTCCCAGATGACCTCGATGTGGTTAAAACGTAACTATTTCTTTCAAGATACGTGAAAAATGAAAAAAAAAAAACATTGTCGCAGTTTCACCCGAAAGGCGAAGCATCAATTGCGTTAGCAAATTAGTAGAGAACTATACGGAGTAAGGATAGTAGTTTTATCAGCTGTATAAACTTGTACATGCAGCAGCACCAGCAACGCGCAGAAGAGTAGCTCCAATTTCGGCACCACGCATGGCACCACGCGGGTCTTAGCAGCAAAGTCTCCTCGCCTCGTTTTGACGAGAACAATCTGCACTGTCCGCCCTGCGTCGACGGCGAGCTGCGGCTTGTAAGCTCTCTGCACAGCAGTCTGCTGAGCCCGATGATGCCTGGTTGTAGCCGCGCAGTAGCTCTACGATTCGCTTCTTCAGCAGCGGATCGTAACTTGCGAGGAGACACCATAACGTGTACCGAAGAGGTATCCAGAATATGTGGTGCACATCTCACATCTCTTGACCCGTGGCACGGTACGTTGTTGTTGATGATGATGTGGATGATTTTTTATCGAAATCTTCAAAACGGGCTTGTGACAAATAGTCACCTAGCCTGCTTGAGTTAACCAGGTCCAGTTACATGCAGCATGCAACTGCTATATGCAACTTAGATGTCGGGCACGCTGCTTTTGCAGGAGCTTTAACTAGATGGCGCTACCATACTGGCGGAGGCTCGGGATCGCGTTGATTGAGCGCCTCCTCGCTAGGGTGCGTTTATAGGACATCTTTCCGCTCCATGATGGCAAGTTCTTGCGTGGCTCAGTGGTAGAGCATTTGATTCCCGCACAGCGGGCCCGGGTTCGGTCCCGGTGCCTTTTTCCGCATTTCCAGAGATAACGGTTACGGACGGCGGAAACCAGCGGTGAAGGCGGCGGCGGACACCATCGCGAACCTAAACGGCTATTGGAATGAGCCCATAACAGCTTATGCTGTAATATTTCGATATTCATGTGAGCAACTTGTAAATCAGCAAGACGTGGTCACCACATTTCCTATTTTATATGGATGTTATATCACTTGCGTGGACTCTCTTATGGTATGCAGGCGTCCCGAGCTCTAGTAGCCCCGAATATCTGGTCTTATTAAACTGCTAGGAGACTTCAAAGACTTCAAATATTTTTGCTGAAACAATAAGTATTCCGTTTGTATTCAAAGTTACGATTCATGGCACATGGCTACCAAAAATCATCTTAGCACATGTTTTAAAGAGAAAGAAGTCACAACCACATGAAGCTAACAAATAATGAAAATATAAGAAGCGCCGGATAAAAAAAATTAGGCTCGAAGTCCTCAGCAGACGGACGAAAGAGAAGCGAAACGGACGCGTTGCGCGAAACTCGCACGAAAGGGTTGCAGCGCGCAACTGTTGGCTTCGGCTGCAGTCGGGCAATTTGTGGCAACTCCGTGCAGTTGCAGAATGCTGCTCAAATGCAGTTCCAATCCAGCTCAAATCCGGCTCAACTCCAGTGCTTAATATAGCGCCAATTCTGCTCAAATCCTGCGTTTGTGTAGTTCAGCGCTAATGCAGCTCCACTAACGTGAAATCTGGGGAAGGGCGAAGCACTGATGCGCCGGTGCTGCAGTAGCGCCGCAGGGTGGAGCCTGTGGGGTGGTGGCGCCCTCTGTTGCGCTGCGCTGGTACCACTCTGGCGTTTCCGAAACCGATTTTAAGGACTTTCTGCTATTTAATGCGCTTAATGCTTGATTATTCCTGTCTCTTAAATTATTTAGAATCATGTTGGTTTATTTTGAACTGGATTTGATCAATTCTGCACTTCTTTTGACCCTGTTTTGAGCTCATGTGCTGAGCGTGATCACGACGGACGCCGAAAGTTTTTTCATTTCTCTCTGATTTATCATTTCTACATTTTTATAAAATAAAAAACAAAACAAAAAAAGTAATTGTGATTATTTCCTTTGCTTCATTTTCCTGATGGCTTCATGTGGCAGTATTTGTTGTTTCAACGCTCACCGCTCGTACACGTTGTCCATGACGGAGATCCCGTGCGAGCGCTCCCAGCCAGCGCACACGTGAGCGTGGAAGTCGATGCAGGGCGACACCGTGTTGCTGAGCGTGTCTTCCAAGAGCTTGGCGTAGTAGCGGCACACCGTAGTGTCGCACGCGCGTGGTGACCGCATCGAAGGCAGGAGGACCACGACGCCCATGACCATGACGACCACGAAGAACAGCACGCAGGCGACGTAGTGCACCCTCGTGCAGGGTATCTCGTTCGTGGGAAGCGTTGAGGATGGCGCCTGATGCGGGTTGCCCCGCAGCAGTTCCTGCAGAGCCTTGTTGTCCAGCGCCTGTCCGCACAGAGAAGAGCCCCGCCAGTGCTGAGTCGGCTCAGCGTTTGCCAATCAAAGTGAACAGGTCCGCTCATTAGCTAAAATAGCTCGGTCCACTAGAAGTGAAATCTGAGAATGACGGGCACTGTCACAAAGCTCATTGCAAGTCGGCGCTCATGTACATCGTTGTTGGTCCGTTGTTGTGCGTTGCATAGCAAGAGTTACTAAGCTCCCTGCACGAAGCAACTGGCACCATGTCTGTAAATCCTTTAATAATATTTGCATCTGGTAGTATGGTCATGATTGATTGATTCATAATATCAATGAATAATTTATTTAGCCTGCCTCATAACAACATTGAGTTCTGAGTGCTAGTGCACAGAGAAACAGAAACAAAAAAGGTACAAATGCATAACTACTACAACCAAAATGTATGAGATAAAACAATTAGAAGAAAAAAAATTATGGGGTTTTACGTGCCAAAACCAGTTCTGATTATGAGGCACGCCGTAGTGGGGGAACTCCGGAAATTTGGACCACCTGGGGTTCTTTAACGTGCACCTAAATCTAAGTACACGGGTGTTTTCGCATTTCGCCCCCATCGAAATGCGGCGAAATGCGAAAACACCCGTGTACTTAGATTTAGGTGCACGTTAAAGAACCCCAGGTGGTCCAAAGGAAGTTGACTGAATAAACAGTGGCCTAATGAGCAAGAACACAGAAATACTACACAATTGAGAGATGGAGTACATATACGGAAGGAGAGAGAAGCTAGGGACAAGAGAGGAGAGTGCAGCTACAAGAAGGCCCGTGAGAAAGTGCGAAGCTCTGAACAGAAAGAAGGACAACACGTTTTCGAAGATATCAAAATGAAGAAAATGACCGTTGTATAGACTGCATTCCATGGATAGGCCTGTTTCTATTGAACGAGGCAGGAACGTGGAAGGGTGTGCGTTCCCTGGTAGTCTTTTGTGACAAAGACTAGCAGTGAACGCACAAAAGCTAGTAGCTATAAACATGTAATAATTCCAGCAACCATTTTGTATAAAAAAATTTGTCGCAGTTTCATCCGAAAGGCGAAGCACCAATTGCGGTAGCAAATTATTAGAGAGCTATACGGTGTAAGGATAGTAGTTTTATCAGCTGTATAAACTTGGAGATGCAGCAGCACCAGCAACGCGCAGAAATGTTGTCGACGCCGTCGGTGTTTTGCCCGCGTTCGCACCGTACGCGCGCGGCGTTTTTATATAAATACTTATTTGGTGCCGCAGTTAAACGTCGCCTCCCCTCCCTCCCTCCCGTCCCCCCACAGCCTTTCGCGCGACGGAAAAAGTTGCGTTTGCTCTCTATATATGGAAAGCAGGAAAGAGACGCTTAATTCTGCAGCCCTTCAAGGAGCGCGGCGCAGAACGCGCGTTTGCACTCCGACGTGCGTTCGCTCCCCGTGAAAGCGCGCGTCCCTCGCGCCCTTTCACTCGCCCATGTATACAGCGTCCGTACGATTTCATCGCCGTTGACGTCATAGGAACCTCACGGCGACGGCGACGCCGACGGCATAAATCTGCTTTGGAGTGTCCATATAATTGCTATCGCAATAAAAGAGGACGACGGTATGACTTCGTCTGCAGCTAAGTGAAAGAAATGTAGAATATTCAGACTTGAAAAGTTGTTAGTGCGCAAGGTCAGAAAACGATGTTTATACCTGGTGTTTAAGCAACTCTCTCAAAATTTTATTGCGATAGCAATTATATGGACACCAAAAGCTGATTTCTGCCCTCGGCGTCGCTGTCGCTGTCACCGCCGCTGTCGCCGTCGCCGTGAGGTTCCGTATGACGTCAAACGGCGATGAAATCCTCGCCGCGCGCCGTATGCTTTAAGTACGAGTGAAAGCGCGCGAGGGACGCGCGCTATCACGAGGAGCGAATGCACGGCGGAGAGCAAACGCGCTTTCTGCGCCGTGCTCCCGGAAGGTCTGCAGAATTAAGCGTCTCTTTCCTCCTTTACAATTACCATATATATAAAGAGCAAACGCGACTTATTCCGTCGCGCGAAAGGCCGTGGGGGGATGAGAGGAAGGGAGGGGAGGCGACGTTTAGCTGCGGCACCAAATGCGTATTTATATAAAAAACGTTGCGAGGCAAGAAGGTGGTATGGACTTCGGACGCTGCTCGACGAGTGTCCCATTCTGATCTCGTCGAAAACCTCCGAGCCGCCCCCAGAGGCACCGGCAACAGTCACCAACGCCGCGCGCGTTCGGTGCGAACGCGGGCAAAACGCCGACAGCGTCGACAACAGTTCTGCGCGTTGCTGGTGCTGCTGCATGTCCAAGTTTATACAGCTGATAAAACTACCATCCTTACTCCGTATAGCTCTCTACTAATTTGCTATCGCAATTGATGCTTCGCCTTTCGAGTGAAACTGCGACATTTCTTTAACGGTTGCCTGTGCCACGTAACACAATTCCAGTTCATGAACATGCTCTAGTCGAAGAAGCGAACATTACTTGCACACAAAGCTGAAATGCATAATCAACTAATTACCAAAAATTCATTAAATATTCTTTTAACTAATTACCTTATGGCCACATTGCAATTTACAAATTATAACCGTGGAGTTCGCAAGGCGGATTCGCTTAGAACGAATTCTCAGGCTGACACCAGTTTCGAGACATTAATTCCCGAACTTTCCGGAAAAATGCATTGGCGTTCCAGTTAATTCTGTGCTTCAATGCATAAAACGACGTTCTGTTAAGAATGTTTTAATGCGAAGCGTTCTTCGTCTCAATAGGTGGGTAGGTAGGTTCCTGTATCGCCTCGATTTAAGAAAAATGAATTCGGCAGAGACACTTAAGACAGCTTACGCGTGGTAATGCGAAAGCTTTATACCGTTTGTACACGTCTGAACGTCATGAACGCGCTCACTTTATACACCCATGACGTGGCACCAACTGCTCCCCAGTGTCTGCGCCGTCACGTGCTCAAAGACGCACGCACTAGGCCACACCTTTAGTCAGCCACATGACTGCGACGTGGCGTGTGCAATCACGCACGCACTAAGCCACACCTTTAGTCAGCCACATGACTGCAAAGTCGCGTGTGCAATCACGCGCACACTAGGCCACACCTTTAGTCAACCACCTGACTGCAATGTGGCATGTGCAATCACGCACGCACTAGGCACACCTTCAGTCAGTCAGAACCGTGGAGCCGCCGTAGCGTCGGAGAAGCGTGCTTCGTTTCGCACCCCGGAGGCCCGGGCTCGATTCCCACCCAGCCGGAAATGTACCAAATTTTTTTGTTTACAGGAACATCCCTGATAAATGTCAGGTCAATTGGAGCATTTTCGACTTGTTTTTACTCTTTACGGCGCCAGCCATTTCTGGTACCATAATTCAGTCACGCCGATAGATTTTCGCGTAATGGGGACATATAATGCTTTCGCTATAATAATGCGTGGCTGATGTCGATATCGAATCTCTGCCGCCGAGCGCAGCAGCCGGGTAGTCTAACAATTAGTGCCCCATGGCAGGTATGCTTCTGTCGTTCAAAAGCCAGCCAGCTATTTGAAACGCTCACGATCTCGACGTATAGTGTGGGACAGCGCGATGGTCCAGGGACTCAGAGGTGTCCAAATTCATTTGCTACCAATTAAGTTTTTAACAGCGAAGCTGTTTAACCCAGCCATAATTTGTGGTGCGTAGCAAGAAACTACCAAGAAAGAAAAGAAACTTTCTTGCCGAGGCGGGGGCGGGATTCGAACCCGCGTACCCCCGGTCCCAAAGCGAGCGTCGTAAGCCTGCAGAGCATGCATTTATGCGAACTATATGATTGCGTTCGAGTGTCGTCGTCTTCGTGGACAGCTGGTGCATTCGCACTCTCGTGCTCTGTGAGGTAAAGAGGTTTTGCGCGGTAGGAGAGCGAGAGAGAGAGACGCATTCACGGAGCAGGTCTCCTGGAACGCGGTGTCGGCATTGGAACGCGGTGTCGGTGTTGCAAGCTGCGCTATGCAACGCGCAGTGACAGCCGTAAATCCGAGACGTGCGAAAAGAAATTATCACCATGATGAGTAATAAGATGAAAAGTTCGCGCGCACTTCCGGAAAATGCTGGGCTACGATCGCCCAGCTTCGCTGTTTCAAACGTTGCGCGGTCGAGTGCAAGGTTTTTGACTGTCTGTCTGTCTGTCTGTCGGTCGTCGCGTGCACCACGTGTAACTTTGTCGTACCGCAGCGGTAGTACGACATCCGCCTCGTAGAGCATCCACCTCGTATGCGGGAGATACCGAGCTCAAATCCCGGTGCCACCGGAAACCAGCCAGTTTTTCTTGATGGGTAGAGATGTTCCCTGGCCTGGTGCTTGGCTCTTGTGGTGGTTCACATCTCGAAAAGGGGGCCCAGTAGAGGTTTACGAGTATTCTGGGCGCCTGGTTGTCTAACCACAGACGACCTTGTTGAAGAGCATCCGCCGCGGCTGTGGGAGACAATTGCTGCTGCCGGTTACCTACCGATAAAATAGGTACAAGCGCGCTCCCGGCCTCGTGCTCGGCCATAATGGGACCTCAACGCTTGGAAAGGGGTGTTTGTCTCCAACCCGAAGGTGTTCCCGCCTCGATAGGTGTATTTGGCGCGTCACATGAGGAATAGTTTTACCAATAAAGTTTTTCTGACTCTGTCAATCGTCGCGTGCACCGCCTGTAACTTTGTCGTCATCTTTCCTTGACAGCTCGCGCTTTGAGGCACCGAATTAGACTGCGCTATCTCAGAGACCGGCTCACTTTGCCCAGTACTTTGCTCGCAGCAGCTAAAGCTACGTAGAAACTGTGCAACGTTGTACAGACTTCATAATCGCCCAAGTTAATCAAGTTGTAACATTTCTTCGCCGAAGCACAAATGTCATCATTGTTTTAACAAACATAAAATAGCCGTACCTATGATTGTATAGCACGTAGACGTCTGCTGATGACGTCACTATCTACGTTTCTCTCGCTTATGCTTGTGCACTACATATATGTAGAACCCAACAATCGGCATGTCGTAGGGTCGCGGCGAACGGCCGGCGTAGCCATTGCCGGTATGCTATTGCCGTCATACGATCTCTGGAACGTGGTTGTCGTCGCGCTGATGTCGTAACATACACGTACGCTCACCCCCGACCTACATACACAACTACTCAACTTACACAAACACATTGGTCCTTCCTGGCATCGTTTTGCCGAACCACAAACAATGCTGGATAGCCAAGTCGCTGCGAAATGCTCCGCATAACACTGATTCTCGCAGTGCGTGGGATCTTCACGATTTCTTAGTATGCGTAGTAGTGTGATAGCAACATTTCGTAGTTCATTCTGCAATATGCGCATTGGAATGTCTCTGGTATTAGAAAATCGTCTATACTAAACGAGTCATCGACTGTCGATTGTCACTGAGCTACACATACCCGTTGTCGTTGTGGACCGTCTGCAGCTTTCTTGCTCTCATTTTTGACATTCTCATTGCCTTTTCCTGTTGTATGAAGCTTACCCATGAATTCTGTAAAGATCTGAAGAATCATCGAAGAGAGAGAGTCACTTCAAAATTACAAGAATCTGAAATCAGGCAAGAAAGAATGAAAGGTTGCAGCGCTGACGGTATATTAAAGAGGAAACATCGTAACAACAAATTTACAGCTAACAGGTGTCTACGCGGGGATAACTGACCAATTTGAACGTGCTACGAGCGTCCCTAAGCGCACGACTCAGCCAAGTACTGAAAAATATATCATCATGTATGGTAATCGGCTGTAGGTCAGCCACATGGGAGATAAGCATTCTACCGTGATGCAAATTTTACAGCTCGTAAAATGGCGCACAATTAGGCTAGTTATTGCATTACCACAGAAATCTCTGGTGGTGGCCGCGCTCGGTAGATGGCGCACTGGTTCTGTACAAAATAAAAATCCCTGAATGAACTAAAGGTAGCGACAATCCCTACTCGCTTCGGTCTCTCCTCCTCCCCTCGCTGGCCGCACTTTCCAGTCGTCGCTCACCATATCAGTTAGATTGTTTTCGGTTGCTGTGGGCGCGCAAACACCACCGACCTCGCAGTGCCACGCTTTGGTGTAAATTATATTATTAGAATGTATTGTGCTTGCAGATTTATCGTGTACTCGGCGGTTATTTCATGAATAGCTCTTGGCGCCGTACCAAATATAGGCCTTCTTAGGACAGCCGCAAGTAAAAGGATTGTTTCTTTTTCTGGCGCAAAAGGATATCCGCAAATCGAGCATTCATAGCGGTCAGCGTCGAAGCAGGCGAACAGAAGGCCATAATGTTTTCATCTGATCAAAACATCGCGGTCTCAGTGTGAGCACGTCCTATGTGAAGCAGCGCTAACAATAGTTGAAACGCGCTTGCATCGATCCTAAATATAGCGCTGTCATCACATGGCTTTTTTATGGCCCATATAGGTTCTTCTAAATAGTACAGGAGGGAACCATGGCTCTATCCTGTCAATATATATATATATATATATATATATATATATATATATGTGTGTGTGTGTGTGTGTGTGTGTGTGTGTGTGTGTGTGTGTGTGTGTGTGTGTATGCGTGCGTGTGTGTGTGCGTGCGCGTGCGTGCGTGCGTGCGTGCGTGTGTGCGTGTGCGTGTGTGTGTGTGTGCGTGTGTGTGTGTGTGTGTGTGTGTGTGTGTGTGTGTGTGCTGTACTTGCGATTAAACGGCTAGACTATGTGCTGCCAATTATTGGACTCGGGCAGTCTTTGCAACAGGACTGCTAGTGGCAGAACACGTATAAAGCTCGAGGGCTTCATCTCAGGAACTTGTGTGGCAAATGGAAACCTCCTCACCTGCCCTCCCTTCCTGCTCGGATGTAGTGTTGAAAGAAACGCGTGAGCTTCACAAAATATCAGAATTGTGTCTTACTTAGGATATATGTATAATAGGAAGACATAGATTTGAGATTAGATTAACGCAACTTATATGCTTGCGATTAAACGGCTAGACTAGATTAACGCAAATTGTATAGGCTGTGTTATGCAATGTTTCTTTTCCTTTTGCTCTGTTCATTTCTTATCATCCGTACGCTTAGTGGCCAACCTCGGTGATATGGCATAGGCGCGGCTTTCGTGACTTCTTGGGTTCGTGCCAATCAATCGGCAATGAGCAATAATTTTAAAATAAAAATAATCGTTACAAAATACCGCTTCAAGGTTTGGTTTGCGCCGCGACAACATAGAAATTTCGTTTCCAAATTATTGTGCACGGTGTTTTTACATGGAGGGGCAGATAACCGCCATGGCCATTCACGCTCGTGCATTATTGAAGGGGAACTGCTATGTAGTCGATCATCATAGCAAAGAAATGAAGTCGCAACGGGAGAAAAAAAATGGTTATATGCGATATTTATAGCAGATGTGAAAGCTAGCATCTGACCTGGCGAGTGTTCGCATCCACAGTTGGGACTTTGATTCATGCGTCTTGTTACGACTTGTGTTTTAGCACAAAGGGCCAAGACTTTGCTCGAGATGATTTACTGTCTGCTCATTTACGGCGCACCCAATCCAAATAAGCATTTTTAGGCATGCACACCAAGACAGAAATGTTTGTATAAAGTGAAAAGCAATTGATACACTTTTACGCATGGTTACAAGGCATAACAATACATTGCAAGTGCGAGTTTCGCAAGGCATCTAGAAATGAACATTTCCTCATTTATTGTAAACACATATTCGTCCTGTGTAGACGCTCCTGATATTTTTTTCGATAATTGGTACCGGATTTTTCTGGCAGAGATAATCAGTTTTAAAAATGGTGCCTTTCATTTCTTATTAAGAAAGTACATATTTGCAGCAGTCTTTGAAGAGATTTTACAACAAAAATGGAAATCTTTTCTGACAAGTCAAAGCGAACTGTCCCGCTTAGAAACAGCATATTTCGTGCAGATCAGTATAGCGGTAAAACAATAATTTCTTACGTTTACATGAGCTCTAGTAAGTAACTTCCGAGTCGGTTCCCTCCCCCGCCTTTCACACCCGACCCTCCTTGCCGTTTTATTGTAGCAACGCTTCGCGGTAGAAGACCGCTCACCGACTTCCTCCTCTTCTTGAGCAGCTGTTTGAGCTTAGGGACCGCCGAAGGAACTACAAGCGGAATCGACTGCGCGCGGTCGGCTTCTTCGGCTCTTCGGCGTTCCTGCAAGGCAGGTTAAATTATGCTAAGGACACTCTGTGAAACATATTAGAGACACATGACCCAATAAAGACTTCGATCGTTGATATGTGAAAGAGAGGAGTGAATTGGCAAAAGTTATATTAAACTGGGAATTCTTGCGTGCCTATACCGTGCCCTCATTAAGTCACGGCCGTTCTGGGGGATTCTGGGGGAATTTCGACCCACCTGGAGTTATTTAACGTGCACCTCAGTCTCAGTACACGAGTGCTTTTGGATTTCGCTGCCATTGAAATGCGGCCGCCACGACCGGGGTCCAACCCGTGACGTTGAGCTCAGCAGCGCAACGCCTTAGCCACTGGGCTACCATGGGCGGTGGGCGTGAAATATCTCATTCTCGATCAGTTCATCAGTGAAATACGTTAAACTGATCTGTTAGTCGGGTCGAAGAGATTCAAAGTCTCTATTCCTCAGGCGTTTTCTTTCTTTCTTTTTTTTGATGTGATATCCGTGTAACAGCAATCGTATGCAAGCTCTCACGCTAACGTAGGAGTGTAAAGAGAAGTGCATTAATCTTGGAGATTCCCGTCTTGCAAGAAGAAAGAAGCAGAACAGATGGGAAGTCCTCACCTGCGCCATGGTGTCTACAGGCTCAAGAGCGTTTTCGTAACGCTTGCCGTCGGGAATTTCAGTAGCACCTGTCTCCTTGTGACCGAGCTTCTGCCGTTGAATTTCCTGCATCAGTAGAAGTTTCGAGGATGCTTGCTGTGCGCTAACCGCTTTGTCGGCATACAAAATCATGATGTCTTTAGCGTTGTGGTTTTGTATCTTGCGCTAAAGATAATCAAGCAAATGAGAGCAAAACGGAAAACTATGCAATTTCTGCGAGCGACGCGTCCATAAACCAATTGAAAACCTATGTGTTTTACACGCTGTAACCGAACTCGCTGAAAGTACTCACCGGCGCCTTGATGTCTACAGGTTGTTCGAGGTGTTTCCCAACGGAAACATCAGCTGCACCTGCTCCCTTTTGGTCGAGCTTCTCCCGATTACTTTTCTGCATGACCAAAAGTTGGTGAGTGCAGCTTATTTTGCTGCTGCTTAATTATGACAAATTATACAGATATGTATCATCTTGTGTCTGCGCAAATAAATGTTAAACTTGGGTATCCGCTTGGACATACAGTGGGCTCAAGCAAGTATAATTTCTACGGGCTACCCTGCGCCTGCTGCGTCAGGTACATTCCACACTAGTTTCTTTTCGTGACGTGCCGGAATAGGAGAAGCATATCAAAGTTTTTTAAAAGGTGGCGGTGATTAAAATTTTTTTGGAACCATCCACCGTAGACGAAGGCGGGAACTTCTAGGACCATATAATCAACCGATGACTATCGGCTATATCACATCTAGTGCTATCTCCACGCTGATAACAATGAAGGTGTGGCCGAAAATCAAACCCGCAACCTCCCGCTCCACAGCGAAAATTCGTAGCAACTAAGCGATCCGCGATGGGTCGAATTATCAAACACTGGACGTCATAAGTTGAAATTAACGAGTGTTCTCGGGTTCCTGCATTAAACTGCTCTAGCGACTACAGGGACCTTTCCGACTGAAACTGAATCAAGGTATAGATGGAATATGGTAATGATTAATGAAACTTGAGGCTCTTTATTATTTTTCTGTCATATTTTATGTTAGAACTTTGCGATGTGCACGTGTAAGAAGTTCGTGCTTCTGTTCTTTAAAAAGCCACAGTGTATGCAGATTCCGCGCTGGGCTCACCGCCGACTTCGCCGTCTTGCTGCGGGATTTTCCCATTGTGGATTTCGTTCGCGTAATTGCACTCCTGCCACCTCGAGTGGGCGGCGGTGGCTCGGGCACAGGCTGCGGGAAGAAAATAACGTTCATTGATGGTGTTGTTCTACAAGATAATTGATAACCGAGGCATCAATGCGTAAGGGGACTGGTACACGTTTATCCTGAAACAACGGCTGAAAGGAACGAGAAACGCACACGCGCCCGTGGTACCCTACTTACCGAGTGCCTTTTTTTTTTTTTAGGTCTAAACTTTTTAGAAATTGCTTTTGGCAGATAACACAATTCTGACCCTTGAGCCAGTATTACGAGCGATGAACGTACACATGAAATGCTAGTACGTGCTTTCTCGACCAATGAGAGAATGGATTAATTTAGCTCGCGAAGCGCACTGTAATGCTTCTCTAGCTCTTAAGTTTACGTGAAGCTGAAGTTTACGTTCAGATGAAGGCATGAGGTCAGATAACTTTCTTGTCTATAACTCTATCAAAGTTCCATAAGTTCAGTCATGGAGAAATTTGCCCTAAGTTAGGATTAGTTAGCTACGTCTTAAAGGGGGGAGGGTTACGCAATTGGTGCGTCTCAGTAGTGGTGGCTGTCGTTAATCTAAAAGAACTCGGAGTACTCGAAAGCAACGACATAAGAACGTAAGTGCCGAACTATAGCATTCGTGTTGCTTATTTCGCGTTGTCGTTAACGTTTCTTTTTTTCTGGAGCTTACAGAAGTGGCTTGCTTTTAGTTGGTGAATCTACGAACTGCGTGCATTGCGTTAAGTACGCATTTGAGCTATTTCAGAATGTCCACGCTTGTTTCGCTCACCGATGCTCCCATATCGGCCTCAGGTTTTCCCCCAAGCTGCTCCGGTGCCTGGAATAACAAAATGCGCTCAGAAATATGTAGCCAAGAAGGCATAATTTTTTATCGAAGAAAACAGGAATTTGAATAGCAATGTCAAATGTCTTGCAGAGCGAAAAATGACAGGCAAACACATTACAAAAGTGCTGACTGCTGAAAGTAGGTCGCCATTTCACGTTTCTGTGTTGTTCTTTGTCGCGACAATTTTATAAATTATTACAACGTTACAATTTGATTGTTTAGCTATAATGCACGAGCTTTCTATAACCTCCCGTTCGGACAGTTAAGCGATATTATTAGGCCTCGAAAATTTAATGTCTCTCCCTTTATGTTTTTAAGTGCAATAAACTTTAAACTAGAAACGCATATGGATGTAAATTATATCCAGCAGTGTGTTTATCAAGCGTATTACAGATAGCACCACTAGTTTTTTACGGCTTCTGCTTATTCAGTGTAACTGGATGTTCGAGCACTGAGTGAAGGGCTAAACATGTAGGCTTGCATAAAGTGTGCATGGCGCGAACGTGAACTCACTTTCGAAGCTCACGCGCGACATTGAAAAAGGACTGTGAAATAGGTGACCGACGACCATGTAGCAAACATTGCAGACTATTGATTAAGTATACTATAAGGAACAAACGACTCAAGAATAAGCACAATATTTCTCGGTTTTCGAACTTCAGTACATAATTCCCTTCAGCGACTGTTCATATTCTACGCCGTATGCACCAAGAGTAGGGGTTCTTTTTTACAGCGATCTAATGTTAGCATATTGGCACTACGCCCTACAAGCGCGTATTTTTTAAAATTGTTATTCTAGAGGGAGACATAGGTAACAATTTTGAACGAAAGAGCGTGAAAGACGGGTCAGAGCGAGGAGAGAACAGACATACAGAGCGCTGTTTCGTTCGAACTTGTTCTTTTACGAAGCTCGTATTGACACCTTGGTGAGACGAAGACATGCAGCTCTGTTCAAAGAAGCGTCTGTATAGCGTTTGATCCTGTGTGCGCGGCTGTGCGGCCTTTATCATTTAAGATCACAGTATCAAACTTAAAGAGCTTTATCAGCACCTGAACCTGTCTCACTAGCAATGAAGATAAAATTGTGATCGCTTCAGGGGCATTCGTAGAACGTGCGTTCAATCTTATCAGGAGCTACGATACCGAGGCAATGACGGGTTTTGTCTTGAATGCTCGTTTACAGAAAAACGTTCGTCTGCGAAGTTACACCAGCTTCGCATACCCTTAAAATGACACAGCTCACTTATCGTCACGCAGCGGTCGCCTAATTTTGCAGCTTAAGCGAGGATGGCGCGGGATTAATGGCCGCGCTTGTGCGAGCCACCGAACGCCGCGCTTTGTACCTTAATTCGCTATTTCTCTTACCGGCAAGTCGTATTGCGAAGACACTTTCTGCGGTGGGTCATCGATAGGTGATCGCTTGTCTTCCATCAGAGACGCGCTGATCGGGGCGATCGAACGTGCGTGTGGACATGCGCGTGATTCTTCTTCTTCTGCTTCGTCTCCTTCTTGATGTTGATGTGTATTCCCTGAGACGCACGAGCGGGATTGACCACATAACAACAAATGAAGCGATCAGCTGTAAATAAGGAAATCTACTTGACATTCGTCGTCCGTGTTGATCAATGGTATGTATGGCAGCGATTGCTAGAAGGCCGGGCGCGCCGCCGCGAGCAGTATTGACGAGCAGTGTGCGAATGGTGAAAACTTTGATAGGAATATTAAATAATACCGTTTGCGTCAAATACATATAACCAAATGATGAATATTAGGCTATTCACCCCCCCCCCCCCCTAAAGAAAAAAAAAGGCTGTAATCTACGCATATTTGATGAAAGTAATGGAAGTCTTAGTAACAACTTGATGAGGGCTAGTTGGTTCACAGTTGAGCGAAGGTATGAAGTAACAGCGCGTAATGAACAAAGACGAGAAAGGAACGAAGACCACAGGACAAGCGCTGACTGCCAACTGAATGTTTATTACAAGAAAACCAGCCTTTTTATATATACTGAAAATACATGCGCACATCAAACACTCGCTAATCACCACGTGTATTAAGGCAGCATTAAATAAGTCGTGCGTGCACGAATGAGAGCGTCCCTGATGAATCAGCTGGCAAGATTAAGAGATGCAGGCTTTCCCCAACATGTCGTCATATCTGTGTGTGAGACAATCCTGCAGAGAGCAAAAATAGAACCAGGCAAAAAAGAAAACAATCAAGACAGGAGACCAGTGCACGTTGTTCCGTACGTGCACGAGCTATCACACAATCTTAAGAAAGTTTCAAATAGGCATAATGTCAGCTTGCTTTTCAACGCCCCTTGCAAGCTGTCTTCTATTTGTGCACGCATGAAACCAAGATACAGGCCCCCCGCTTGCACTGTCAATCACAAAACCCGATTTTTGTCTGATTGCACAAGTAATGTAGTGTATCAGATTTCCTTGAATTGTGGAAAAGTTTACATAGGTCAAACTGGACAATGTTTCAATGATCGTGCTCGACAACACTGCAACAACGTAAAGAACGGATATGGTAGCCATTTAGCTGACCATTGTAAGAAACATGCATGCGCTCCGATGTTTAATAAAACGAAATTTATAGGAAAAGGAAAATCTAAGAAGGAAAGAGAAATTTTAGAGGCCTTTTGGATCAGCATCAAAGGTGACAATTGTGTCAGTTCGCCTTCTCTTCTACTATCGGAGAAAGAAATAAACTTCCTGAAAGAAAGATTGACATTGTGATTAGCGAGTGTTTGATGTGCGCATGTATTTTGAGTATGTATAAAAAGGCTGGTTTTCTTGCAATAAACATTCAGTTGGCAGTCAGCGCTTGTCTTGTCTTGTCTTGTTTCCCAAACTCTGGCGCATACCCACTACGGGGGATTGGCCAAGAAGCAGGCGGTTTCAATTATGTTTATTTCTCGAATTTCACAAAAACTTAATCTTAATTTGAGATTTAATCAGCGCTTGTCCTGTGGTCTTCGTTCCTTTCTCGTCTTTGTTCATTACGCGTTGTTACTTCATACCTTCGCTCAACTAATGGAAGTCATATCCTGTAAGAAGAGATTTTATGCTAATAATACATAGAATCATGTTCAATATGAAATCATAGTCATAGCTGCAAATTGTCAATGGGAAACAAGTAAATTTGATCCAAATAAAATCTCTCAAAATCACGTGTCAGAAAACGGCAGAGGTCATAAAGGTGTCAGCCCGCAAGGAGTTAATATGGCAATTTGTCGATGATCCCTTTTTAATTTCACGGTGCTGAGACTTCTCTTTCTCTTCGCTTTCCTCTCGAGCATAGAGTTTCCTGTAATTAATGTAAAATCTTTACGCTTCTCGAGGGTTTAAAGACGTTATTTTGTGTTCTTATCGACCTCAAATTGAGGCAGATCTGCTGCTGCAGGATCTTGCCATTCTGGGTGATCTCGCACAACCTAGCCCAGGTCGTGGGTCTTGCGCTGTTTATCAGAACGTCTGACGCCAAATGAAAGGAATGCGTACCAGAAATTAAGCAGCATAATATGTACACGTGAAACGATGCATTTATCTGTTTACGCATTAAAAAGCGCACCTCGTAAATACAGCACGATAATGCGGTTAATGCTATTATGTATAGTAGAGTTTTCGGAGAGTGTATTTCGTTATACCGGGTGGGCAATGTCGGCCAGATTGGTGAGAGTGAATGACATTTCACTCCACGCAAAGGATATCACAGGAAAGCTTATTAAAGCGAAGCTTTCTATGTCTCATTGATTCGTCCGTGAGCGCCGAAAACGCACTGCAGGAAAGCATATTAGAACTATCTGCGCATCTGCGCACACAATAGAACAATATCCGCATCTGCGCACACAATCGTAGAATACTACAGTTTACATTTGCAGTTGTACCGATAAGAACAATGGGAACTGCAACGCCACGCCACCCAGACGAACTGTATATATCTGCATTGCATTACGCGCGTCACGGAATGCATTCCCGGCCGTCACCATGTGTAGGCGGCGGGTGCGGCGCACGGTAGAAGAAGAGCTACCTTACGCGAACGTAAGCGCGAGCGCGATCGTGCCCGTAAGGCCGATCCCGTGTATCAGCAACGGCTTGCAGTCCGTGAAAGTGACAGTGTGTACGTGTAATGATTGGCTGCATGATGTAAAATAAAGGACATGGAACTTAATGAAATGTGTCTTCATTCGACTTCAACGTTCAAAAAGTACAATCCTAAACAAGCAATCAAATCACATATGCATCGCATCGGGTCGCTCAGCATTTCTTGGGTTCGTTGCGTGGATGTTGGCTTTGGATCTTTGACTTTGATTCAGTTTGCATGGGCGAAAGCTTCGCGTTCAACCATCTTTCTTTAAGAAAGGGGGCTTTGATCTTTAATTAGTTCGTTGGTTTGTTAGGTCCAGTTGACTGGCACAAAAGCAGCCGATGCTATGTTGTGCCAAGAATGAGATACAAACCAAAAGGAATCAGGAAATTGTACCGTCCTTTATGCGATTCGCTTTCTCACAGCCTTTTTTTTTTTTTTTTTTACTTCGTCGTGGTGACTTTACTTTGATGCCGGCTGAAAGAAAAATGAGCAAAGTATTGCAGTTATGCGCATGTTAAATTGGCTAGTCACGAAGTTAGTAAAAAGCAGCGCACTAAGTAATGAAATTCAAATAGTCATAGGATACACCAGCCATCAGAGCGCGAGCGTAGAATTTGGAATCTGTAATAAATTATACGGCTTCAGTTGTAATCTTCCGCGCCTTAAAGTATGACTTTTGGTTCATATCACATCTATTGAAACATCACCGACCTAATGATAACAACCGTGAACTTCGTCGAAAGCTTGCTTTTGGCTGCGATAGAATGGTATTCTCTAATGATCTGTATCTCTTGACGACCTAACGAGAAAAGCTCGAAGACGAAATCCTTCGTGCCCTCAGCTAGTAGAAGTGTCCACCTATGAAAATAAGCCGTGTAGCACATCCCTTATAGTTTAGGAAAGAGAGAGACAGACTGATTAATTTGCAGCGAATATTTTTCTCAGCGCTGCATGACGTACGCTTGAGCATGACAAATTATTTGTCCATTGCCATTGGCATTCTCAAGGTAAGCATACTACATAGTCACAAATGCTAAGCTTACACGACGTCGGGAGCCGGTGGCCAACCGGCTCCGTACGACGGGTTCACTATACACGGCGTCTATTTCACGCGAGCCGTTATCCCTCTCCTAAGCAATCGTGACCTATCACCGGGGAGCAGTGTTGAAACTACTGATTTAACTGTAGCTTTACTATTTTTTGTAGAAATTACTTGTAATTCAAAGATACTAAAGCTTTTGGATCTAGTGGTTTTTGTTTAAAATAGATAAATGTTGAGGTAGTGGGTATTTTGACATGAGAACCATCTTGAAATAGTGCGCAACGGGACGGCACAACAGAAAGGAAGACGAGCATAAGCACAAACTAACAAGTGATTTTATTGAAGCCACACCCACCGGTACAATATCCAGTACAATAAGCTGCGTAGGCCCACCGTTGTTGTGTTCCATAAAAAAAGAATATGGGAATCTGGTTCTTGTTTTTTGTTTCTCTCATAATTTTGCGCTTCTTCTACTATCTAAGAAACCCGCTACTTTTCCAATAGGTCACTGCTAATGCACAACCAACATTTACTGCGCACGAGCAACGAGCGTTTGTGCTGTATTTATTTACTTTTAGGCTTAAGTATAATCCAAATACCAATGAATACCTCTGGAGCATGCTGATATACAAGTTATTTTTCAAGCCACGCACGCTGCCAAGAAGTTTGGAGGTCATTGTATCGTGTTACTGCTTCGCTGTCTGTAGAACTGAGTCCGTTCCGGCAAAAAGCCCGTTTCAAACACCATTTTTGCCATTGTAAAACTGGATGTATTAATTTCTACTGGTTTTTCAAATACAAATATACGAGAATTTTTTTGATGACCTTAGGCAACACTGCCAGTGTGTGCTCATTGAGCGAGTGGTTGACTGCTGCTGTGGCGGTACCTCGCGATGAATGAAGCAAGCCGTTATGTTGTGTAGTTACCGTCCACGTCGCGCGGTGACGCCACACGTGCGGTGTCCGCTTTGGATTCTGCTTTCGCACGCTCAGGCCACGTGGCTCAGACGATTTGTGAAATTGGGATGCGAAGTCTAGTTGACAGGTGTGAATGACACTATAAGGCACCAGTAGTATAGGGACACGTCGCCGACACGAAGCTACCCTGGGTGGAGGATGCGAGTGAAATATACGGACGAAGGGAAGAAACTAGGAAATAGCGACAAGAAGTAAAATTAAACACGGTAGAAAGGAAGTCCTAGGAGGGAGCATTACGCGTCATTTAACAAAGCTGTAGCCAGGAAAAGTCGGCCCCACGTGTGATCATGACGCGGCAGGTTTTATTGCGTCCCAACACTACGCTAGTCGAACTCAGCGCACGCTGTTCTGAAAATACAATGGATGCGACAGAAAGGTGCAGCTGCCGCAGGCGCACGTTGCAATGAAAACAATAAATGCATACGCTGCTATAAACGACGATGCACAGGCATGTCAGGAGAAAATATGCTCAGGGCGATAGACAAAGCACTCGAACAATTAAATGCGAATCGATTTAAACCTGCCAGGAACTGAGCACAGCGGGCTGAGTCCTATACGAGCGCAGGATCAGAGCCCACTTTTGGAGACGATGGAGAGAGAGAGAGAGAAAAAGAGGGTGAAGGCTACACGGAGAGTTAGCTTGCGGGGGCTGGTTGAGTGACGTCATACTCCCTCCCATCTCCGTTTCGTACATATCATGGCAGCTCCGCGGAAACTGTGCAAGTAGAGGGGTCATATGTGAGTCTCTCCGTTCGTTTCACAGTGCAGTTGTTGTTGATGGGCCACGCTTGATACGGAATATTACAACTGCAGATAGCATACAGACGTTAGGTTACGTTAAGGTACGTGTTATTTGTGGAGATTTGTGCTTCCAGTATACGCGACGAAATGTTTCTTCTCGAGCGCAAGCAGCATGCAGTGGCCGCTGGTCCCGAAAACATGTCACTCCAGTTGTTTGGTGACACTTAGGTTCAGATCTACGATACCTTTCATGTAATAAATACGTCATATTTTGTGAGATAAAGGTATGAGACTTAGTGATACATCAATACGAAGTAACAGACAATGTTACGCAAACTATATCTCTTTCACAAGTGACATACTATCTTTAGGACGCGAATTCAAAGAGTGAGGGAAGTTTCTGTAGCCTTTGTATAGCGCTGCGTGCTACGGGTATAGTTTTTCTTTCCTCTGTGACGGAAAAGAAGCACAAATATGATCACATTGGATGGAAGTGATGCCGAAGGCTAGGAGCGACGCCTGTCAAAGATATACGAGAAGCATACAAAGGGTGTGTGAAGTGTGGTATTTGTGTTTAGCTGGGAATCAGGCTAATCTTATTCTGATGACCAACAGACAACAGCGCTATGCTAAAATGCTAGTTTTCTAAGGCATAGTAGTGCAGGTGTTTGAAATGCATAGATGAAGCAGTTGGAGACACTGAATTCATCTTATTTGCAGAATTCTAGTTGTGAAAGAGCCCGCAACTCTCTCACATTGAAGGTATATTGCATACCCGCAATGATTTCACCCGAAACCATTGCTATTATCCAGCAAATTGTTCTGGAAAATATGAGAGTGGAATGAGAGAGGGAGACACAGACAGAGAAAGATAGAGGTGTAGAGATACAAGCTTTAATGATGTGCTGGGAATGTTAGTATGGCTTAGCGTAACGTTAGGTTACCTTAAGGTACGTGTTATTTGTGCAGATTTGTGGTTACAGTATACGCGAAGTCATGTTTCTTCTCGAGCGTAAGCAGCCTGACATGCTGCTACAGGTACAGGGTGATTATAATATACACAAAAAGGAACTATTGTCATTCACTCGAATGTAGCACGAAGCTACGAAGGAAAACCATACGAATCTCTCAGATAGGTTTCGCTGTTGAGTGACACACACGCACACACACACACACACGCACACGCACGCACGCACGCACCTTCAGCTATCACTATTTGTAACAGACTTAAATGTGCGGGAAATGTCGAACACTAATTTATTAAAACTGCCAAAATGACAGATGGATCCACTATGTTCACCGGCCAGGCAAGTGTCCTTGGCGCTCAAAATCGCTTAGCAATAGGCGTAATATGCGGGCTATGAACATTACATTTGATTGGGGAAATTCCTTTCACTGAACCAAGCAAGAAGACTATATCTGGATCCCTACCAACAACGAGGAACAAGAACGGACGGTCCACAGTGAACTTGCGCGGTGGACGGTCAGATACAGCAGTTGTTGACTCGCCTGTAGTGGACGGTTCATCAGGATCAGGAGCTGGTCCACTACGACCGGCCTGAAAGAACACAAACTGCCTCGCCGATGACACAACGACGTCTTTGTGCGATACTTTACACAGGCCCGACAAATCGGCCCCTTCTGCAAACACGTCACCTTCGCCCATTGAACAGAGCAGTTGCTTCAAATCTGTGACGCACTTGACGTTGAACTTCGGCAGAGTCACAACAGTGTCCCCCTGTTCTTTGAGCATGCCTAGACAATGCAGAATCTTGGACGCGCTCATTTTTTCTTCCACGCATGAAAGTCCTTCCACATCGTATGGCAAGAGAATGATCAGTGATTGTTGAGGCGACTCGAAGGGCAGTTCCACGAGGCTTACTCCGAGTTCCGACGATTCAGCTACCGGGAACGGAGCTGTCTGCGTCATCATAGCGACGGTGGAAGTCCTGCCTCGTGTCTCGTAGAAGATTCCCTCCGAAGCCCGGTCGAAGCGGCGCCACCAACGAACTTCCTGTCGAATAAGGCCAACAAAAACCAGCTGCGCTTGCTTGTTGACATCCTCTTGCCGGAGCGCTTGACCCGGAGCGGCCACCGTGTATGACGTCATGGCGCGCGCGAAGGCATCCATGGAGAGACGGCACTGCTCAGCGCTAAAGGCAAAGTCCTTACGGTGACAGTGCACACCAAGCTTCCCCATGCCCTCAGCATATTCGTCGGTGAGCTCGATGGACTCAGCGTGGTAGAGACAGGCGTAACGCGTGAGGCGAAGGCCACCACTGCTTTGGCGAGGTCCCAGATTGCCGCAGGGCAGGTCGTTGGTCCAGCGCACGAACTGTTCCAGGAGCTCGCCCTTGCGCCACGTCCTGTAGGAGGCGTGCAAGAGGCGCGTGATTTTACTCGCAGTGCCTCCCCGCGCTCCCTGGTGGACCATAACGAGGATGCAGGCGACCAGCCACGGAGAGAGGACCAAGTTGCCCTGGTTCCCTGAGAGGCGCATTTGCCTGTAAAGGTCGATAGGAAACTGCAATAGCGGTCCCGCCATCTCAGGTGCCATGTCGAATGAACAGACGTCCAACCTGGGATAGAGTAAGCACAAATTGGCGTGTAAGTAGTATAATTGCATACCCACCACTGCGCATCGCATGAACGGCTGACGACATACGGCTGACGACATACATACATACGACATTGAATTCACCGTATTTCTACGGGGAATTCAATGCCAAAATGTGGCCCCGCACCGCTATATTGATCAAAGAAATCCAGGCTGCCAGATTTTTCCAGAGCTGCCCAGTACGACGTCCTTCGAAAAGCAATTGTTGCATCGAGGCATTTACCCCTATTATTTAAACATAATTTTGAATATCTATATTTCTACAGTGCAGTCGTATAGGAACAAGCCAAAGTGAAAACAAGCAACTCGTCTTGTCACTGCAATTAGTCTCACTGTGCCAAGTAAATTTTTCCAAGTTAGCCCAATTGGGCCACCTCTAAATAGGTAATGAGAAAAAAAAGCGTTTTGTTATATTTTGGGTAGTTATCGACCAAATAATTGCGTTATGACGCCTGAATACTTGAATATCGAAATATAATTAAAATTTTAAAGCGACAAATTTAACACGCGCCATAAATACAACGGGGCATCAGGCTTGAAGCATTCCTTTCTGCTCGTCACAGAAATTGCAGTGGGTCGCCACGTGGTATTACAACCTACAGACGCGAGCGTCAGTCAGCCCGGTGCGGTGCTCACGGGCCCACCTTGAGCCTACCGAGAGCGAAGCGCTTCGCTAGATTTAGCGCTTTGTTTTTATTTCGATTTAATAAGGTTATTCTGCCCTGTTTCTTTTCTTCTACAGTTATAGCGTGCGAACATTTTAACTAGGTTAACAGTTGCTCAAAGCAACACGGTTTGTTGTTCGTTGCTATCAGATCAGGGGGAAGGCACTCCGCTATAAGGTGCGCGGTTGCGGAACTCATATGAGTCTTTCTTCAATTTCCACAAAGCTAAAGGGAATAATTAATGTATTGATTGACTTGTTTTGATTGACTAACTGATTGAAATAAGAATATAGTAATTTTCCGCTAGTTAATTTGCACATTTTGTGAAGGTTCTTTCTGAGGACGCAAGAGGATAGAAGGGGGCTTACATTTCACTCTCGGTGCTGTAGTCACTTTTGTCGAATTCGGAACTTCCGCTGCTTGTAGTTGTGGACGCATCGCCACTGCGCAGCGACGGGGCGGTGGACGAAACCGAATGTTCGGTCGCATGTCTCACAACGGCTGCCCCAGAAGAAAGCGAGGACGTCTCTGGTGACTTTGAGGTTGAAGGCACCGAGAAAGAAGGCTGACTGTCCCTCTCACCGTCCTGTGGACACTTAAAGGACAACGACGCGTCCGAGTCAGCTCCGGGCGTCGCCAGGATAGCCACTTAGAAATATGCGTGCCTGCAGCTGAAGCTTCAACTTCTCCTTCTTCCGTGTGATGATGATGATGATGACGGTGACGACGACGACGACGGTGACGTACCTTAAATATTACTTTGGCCTATCTGGTTCTCGGTCAATCCCTAAGCAAGGGTGTAATTTTATGGATCTACATTTACATCTAAAGGACACGTTCTATCGGCGTCTAATGAAACGCGAACAGCGCAGCTCGTGGCCGAAGCATAACTAAAGCATCACCCTTAACAGGCGCGCACATCCGGTTTGACCACACTACACGATGATGTTCCGCATATAATGCGGAAAGATGACTGCGCAGTAATTATGGTGGCGCAAACTGTACTTCGTGCACCGCTGTTCGCGTTTCACTTGACGCCGATAAATGCATACGGTTTCTCCGCACTGTGCCGTAATACTGTGATATTTTAGCTTCTGCGTTCTTTTATTTTTATTTTCTCGCTTTCAAATAAAAGAGAACCAGAACAGAAACGAAAATATCGCAATATATTTGATGATGGAATATTATACGATATTATATGATCACACAGTGCTGTCAAACCGGATGTCAATAGTGATGACTGGATGGTGAGCACTATACTTTCGGTAATGCTTCGGCCACGCGCTCCGCTGTTCGCGTTTCATTAGACGCCGATAGAACGTGTCCTTTAGATGTAAATGTAGATCCATAAAATTATACCCACGCTTAGGGATTGGCCAAGAACCGGATAGGTCAAAGTAATGCTTAAGGTACATCACCCTCATCGTCGTCGTCATCATCATCACAGGGAAGAAAGGAAAGTTGAAGCTTCAGCTACAGGCACGCACGAGTGTCTGTCCTGGTGATCCTGTCTATCCATTTGCATGCGCCGGAAGCGATTGCGGAGCCGGAAACACGTCATAGACGCCATGTGTCAGACGCCATCCATTGGGCATCATAGGCATTCTGAGAGTAGTGATTTGCATTCACGCATTTCGGAGGTTAGAATACTACCTTCGTTCCACTCCGATGCCATCTATCAATGGAAAATTTTAGCTAATATTTTCTAGATTTTTTTTTAAATTATGGGGTTTTACGCGCCAAAACCACGATCTAATTATGAGGCACGCCGTAGTGGGGGACTCCGGAAATTTGGACCACCTGGGGTTATTTAACGTGCACCCAAATCTAAGTACATGGGTGTTTTCGCATTTCGCCCCCATCGAAATGCGACCGCCGAGGTCCGGATTCGACCCCGCGACCTCGTGCTCAGCAGCCCAACACCACAGCCACTGAGCAACCATGGCGGGTAATATTTTCTAGATACCAAGGAATTCTGGCCGCCGGATCACAAATCTCCCCCCACCAATTGATATTTCAGTTCCATCTTAATATGATTCAGAATAAAGAGAGAGAGAGAGAGAGGTTTATTTGAAGAAAGGCAGAGAGGTCGGCTTGAGCGTTAGTTTGCTCTGGCCTGCTACTCTACACTGGGGAAGGAGGGAGGGGATAAAAAGAGCGATGAATGGTGATGATAAGATTAGGAGGTGCGTATGTACATGTCCATCCCGCTGAGGTCATACTATAGCCGTGCATGGAGACCAGTGGCTTGAAGGAAGGCTATAGTCGCTTCGATGACCACAGCTGCGCTGTTGGCGTCAGGTCCTTTAGATACCTCCTTTCTAGATACCTATATGGAACGACGTTACACATAAATTACAAATATAAGGAACGACGTTCTATATATTCATACATTTCACTTTTTAGCATTACATAATACGTATGTAGAACTATGTTCTAGTGACATCGCCGCTAGTTATCCGGAGCAATGTTCTAATGTTCAACATACCTGTACTTGTTATCTGAAACATTCTTCCTAGTACCTGTAACTGTAACCGTGCTTAAGTAAATCGGACACGATCCCCAATACTTCATTCAACTCATCGTCTGAGCCCGCCCCGGTCAACCTCAGCAAAACATTTGTTAAAATAACAGGGGTGTATTGACATGGGTGAATTGCGCTGGGACCAGAAACGTAAGTGCATGCATTTGAAGTATAACTTTACACTTCAAATAAATACAATTAAAATGTACTGCTTCAGAAATCACACACGCATCAGTTCTGCACTGTCAGACGACAGTTGCGTCGTACTTGCTTGGCCGCGAGCTATTAAAGCCGAGTAAATTAATGTCTTTCTCTTTTTTTAAATGACGAGAGGCGGGAATCTCTATGATCTCAGTAGATTTACAGATGTTTATGGAATATGCGAAGTGTAACACCATTATTTTCAGTCTTGAGTTGCCTCTTTATGCAGTAGGAGATCGTTCCTGTCACGCAAGTAAGGGATTTTTCCAAAAATGAGCATCATTCTTTTATTATCGGCCTAATCTTATTTTTTTAATACATGGACAATCGCAGTTTCAAACATTCATTGGTGCATGCTTCCTGACAAAATTGCAGGGAACGCAACATGCAAGTAATAACAAAGAAAGAACGGCAATTTATATAGAAGCCTTCTGGCGTCCGTTTTAGTAAAGCTGCAGAAAAATGTTACAAGCCTTCGGAAAGCGGAGGCTCACACGACTTCAATAATAGATTTCCGACACACGGTAAGAACGCAGTCAGCAGTTGTTGAAAACGTTTTCGCCTAATCTATCAATGCACGAATTGTACATTGACAGGAACGGATAGGTCCTCAAAGAATAAAGGAATGTTAACATTCCTTGCCTCTCCTTCCTTTTGGCAGAACTAGTTATGTGCCCTAATGTATGTGCATTTAAGTAGTCTCGCACAATGAAATGAGATAACATCTGCCAAAGGCTGCTTCAGCGCCGAGTGCCAGTTAGGAAGGTCGCTTTATCCTAACTGCAGTGCACGACCAATTTGCCCTGGCGCTATCACCATAGATGCTTGGGATGAGCACAGGTGGGGATGTCCCAAAGTCCTTTACACCAAACTTCGTTCGTCTTGATCGAGACTGAGTGCAATCATCCACTTCAAAGCGAAGACCATTGCGTTACATCATCAGGTGGCCTTTTAATTTTATTCTCCCCGAGCTTCAATTTGCACGGCCTAAAACGCATCGAAGTGACAATTTGTAAGGTGCTGCCGGCCTGAGATCTGAAAGGCACCGTCGGACGAGGTCAACTCTTCAGCAGGGCTCCTACACTATGCCGAGGACCACGCGTGCAGCGATGATGAAGACGATGACGCTGACGAATGTCGGCGCTCCTGCCATGCCCCACTGCTGGAGCGCTGCAAAGTACCCGTTCTTCGGGATGGCTCCTTTGTGTCGCGACTGGAGATAGGCGGCTAAGGTTGCTGGCCGAACTCCAGTCTTCCCGAAGCCAACCTTGTGGAGTAACCATGGTGTGATAAATGTTGCCAAATAGCCGAGGACTGCAAAATAAGTTTTTCAGAAAATTATGTCTGCGCGGTTCGGCAGCGGCGCGTCGTTGCAGACAATAGACAGTGCACTTTTCGGGCGTGTTGATTTTGATCTGTCAGCTGCCTCGCGGCGCACGGCAGTATTGCGATGGCAATCGGCACTCAACATCGACAGGCAGATTGTACGTGATACAGCGGCCGGTCTTCCCAAGACTGATCATATGAGCCCATACCCGTCCGTACAGTTATTGTTTCACCCACCCATGCTACCAAATATCCCTACCTCCATCCTTACCGCCGTCCGTCCGTGAGTCAGTGTCAGTCTGTCAGTGAAATGCTTGCCGATGAATGAATGAATCAATCAATCATGAATCAATCAATCAATCAATCACTTGTTTAATTGCATTCATCTACTTATTTATTTATTATTTCGTGTGTATAAATATAATACAGTATAAAGTTTTACTCACAGGCAGCGATGAAGAGTCTCATCAGGAAAATCATTGTGATCACCTGCAGAAGGTGACATGAAATTGTAGCTCATTTGCAAAAAAGCTCTAGTCACTATTGAACGTAATATTACGCAGAAAATGGCCGAAGCAATAAAAAAATGAGCATAGATTAGGGCCATTCTACCGCTACACCCCCGGAGCCAGGATGACGACCAACAGTGAAGAAGCAAGCGGCGAGTGTGTGCTGTATCTGTGGTCGTCAACACGAAATCTGCGTAGGAACACTCTTGTGCGGTGCTTCAACCATATTTTTTATCGAATCCTTGATCGTTATTATTGTCTCAGCATTTACAAGCTTTCCAGATTACTAAGCTGATATATTAAGCCCTTACTTGGTTCGTTTTGTATCCTTCAAGAACCTGCAGTCTTCATGCGTACCGCTGTGTTAGCCACACACATGAGAATGCGACTTTAGAACAGTTAGGCTGCAGCCAAACTCTACGCATGCAAGTTATCATTGTAAAGTCACCGCCCATGTGTAACACCATGTAATTGCCATTACAGGCGATAGCCGTCCATGTTGTCCCCAAAGCGGCAACAGTCTGCACCCTTCCTGTTTTAAGTGTCCCTTATTTGTGCATGTTTTTCGCGCAGTTCTGCATATGTACTTGCGAAATTAACCAAGCCCAAGCTTAAATTCTATTGCAACAGTGACGTCACGTCGGAAAAGTCAGTTGGTAACACAGTGCTTCGTGTGTTCCGACACATATTCGCGGCTTTTTATGTGCGGCGCATCTCCCGTGACAAAGCTGCAGCCATTATACGAACAGCATATCTGCTGCGCCAAAAGCTAATGCAATATGTATATAAGCGTACAGATGATAAAGGAAGACCTGGATAAAAAAATTACACCATCTTCCCGTAGGGGAACCCTGAGTAGTATGCGAAGCAGCCATGGGGTCGACTCAAGTTCCCATTAGTTTTCAGTTCGTCGTTTCCGTTAGGTTGAGGTACGTAGCTACCGTTATATTCACCGTGCGTTGCGGGAGGAGAATAAGAGGAGCGGAGCGCGCGTCATTATACCGCGAGCTACAGTGGCGCCCCCCCCCCCCCCCCCCCCAGCGGAGTATGCAGCGCCTACCGTCGCGCCTCTAACTTAAGCTGCTTCGCATTATCGCGCGCGGAGCCGCACGTGTTGCCATTCGTTGCGCAATCCAGAGAGGAGAGGAGCGTCGGAGAGGAGAGGAGGAATGCCGAGAGGAGAGGATATGAGACAAGAAAAGGAGAGGAGGGGGAGGATGATGCGCATGCGCAGTAGGGGTGTGGACGCTGCACGGCGGATGGAGGGAGGGAGTGACATAGCCCCGACCATAAGCTGCTTCGCATCTAAAAATATTCAGAGCCCTTCCACTACTGTGAAGATGGAGGCCAGCGAAGCTGTGTCTATATGCTGGGTTTGCTGTAGTGAATATTGCTATAGTGAATTTATACAGGCCTGTATAAATTCACTATAGCAATATTCACTGCAGCAGACCCAGTAGCACTCTCTATCTCGCTCTCATTTTCTCTTTCTCTCTCCCGAGCATAGCGCGCGACGCTCCGCGAGGTGGTTGTTAGGCAACGCAGTAGCAGGCGGCACACATTACGGCCGGATTGAACAGCCCCGCTGTTAAAAAGTTAATTATTAAATTTTAGTTAATTCGGCTGCTGCCAGCGTTAATTATCATCTCACTTTGTCCTGGCCACATAACTTATTTACACAGGTGGTCTTCGCGTGCCTCCCAGTGTCTAAGTTTAACAAAGCCATAAAGCTAAATTTTGAACACCCGGTATAACATCATTGTTTACTATGTAGTAGTTTTATCAGCTGTATAAGGACATGCAGCAGCACCAGCAACGCGCAGAACTGTTGTCGACGCCGTCGGCGTTTTGCCCGCGTTCGCACCGAACGCGCGCGGCGTTCGTGACTGTTGCCGGTGCCTCTGGGGGCGGCTCGGAGTAAAGCCCCTAGATATTTTTTTGCTTTCAAAGAGCAGAAAATCTAGGGACTTTCGCTCAGAGGTTTTCGACGAGATCAGAACGGGACAGAGCGAGAGAGATTGTGGTTGTGAAGACACTCGTCCAGCAGCGTCGGAAGTCTTTACTCCTTCTCGCCTCGTAGCGTTTTTATATAATTACGCATTTGGTGCCGCAGCTAAACGTCGCCTCCCCTCCCTCCCTCCCGTCCTCCCACGGCCTTTCGCGCGGCTGAAGAAGTCACGCTTTCTTTCTATATATGGTGATTGTAAAGGAGGAAAGAGACGCTGAATTCTGCACGACTTCAGGGAGCACGGCGCAGAACGCGCGTTTGGTCTCCGCCGTGCATTCGCTCCCCGTGAAAGCGCGCGTCCCTCGCGCTCTTTCACTCGCACATACAGCATACGGCGTGCGGCGCTGAGTTTGGCGCTGAGCCGTGCTGCCTCAAGGGCTGCAGAAGATAGCGCCAACCTTTCCCTTTCCCTCAAGAACCACTTATCATCATCGGCGCTGAGTCGTGCTCCCTAAAGGGCTGCAGAAAATAGCGCCTCTTCCTCTTCCCAACCACAATCTCTCTCTCTCTCTCTCGACGATTTCATCGCCGTTGACGTCATACGGAACCTCACGGCGAAGGCGACGCCGACGGCAGAAATCCGCTTTGAGTGTCCATTTAATTGATATCGCAATAAAGACAACAACAGTAATTATGACAATACGAACAGCAATACGAGCAGCACGATTATTCTCCTCCGTATATTCAATTATTCAACTTTACTGATATATGCGAAGTATATAGGTGAAAAGAAGCAGGCGAAATTTGTATGCGCATCTGTCTTTTACCGTCAGGTGAGAAATTGAGAAACAGGTGTTTACGGAGTAGGAGTCCCTTGAAGATTGATAATCTAACAGCAGCGCAATACTTCTGCTTTTGCTCTCAATGTCAAAAAGAACAGTAGGATAGATGGCAAGTCTTTAATTTCTTAATTCATTGATTTTTTTCTTCTCTGTGCTTGTAACCTAAAGAAAAGTAGTCAGAATATATTGTTAAATAAATCCAGCAGCTTTTATTTAGACCACAGAAATATTGTGGACAAAGCCGAGCTCAGGAAACAGTCACCGTCTTGTGCCAGTTTGACAGCAGTTTTATGTTTCCGTCTTCCATCATCGATTCTTTTTCGTGTTGCCAGTGAGCCAATATATTGAGACGGCGTGCACTACGCTTCTACACGTGTAAACGCGTGTTATTTACCAGACGAATATCAAATATGTGTTGCCTTAACAGAGCACACATGCAACATCTTTCATTGAGAAGGCGAGTGACGTTGGGCTATGTGAACGACGAATCTTTCTGGTGAAATTTTATCGGCACAACCAACGCCGCTCACAGCCCTTGCGCTGTTTGGAAAGAAGCCTGAGCACACCAGCTTATTTGTGTACGTTACTGTATCGCGAGTGCTGGCCAGCGGATACTGGAGCAGGTAAGTGTGGATGCGCAGGCCTAGACCCCACATGTCACCTCACAAGATCGTACCGGAGTCAGCCGTGACTTGCAAGCGCTGGCACGTCCTTGTTGGGGCCTGTACGTCGGTGCCAATCGCAGCCACCTATGGCCTCCTCTCGGGCGCCCCGTACCTGCTAAATGATAAAAAAACATTACTGCAGATTAATGGCAGTTGTCAGAATCAAGGTTAAGAGGAGCTAGAAGCCTTGATTGAAACGTTTCAAATAAATGATATGCAACGACACATAGGTATGATTTCAATTGCACAGATGATTGCACAGACGCATCCAAAATCGTTTTGTTTCCAGGTACGCTCAAGGCAAATCTTTGTCCCATCGAAGCTTTGTGACCCGTGGCTTCACGGTAGCGCGTACGTAACTGTTTGCTCTGTACACCACGTGCTGACGTGCCTGTCCAGCAGGAAGCCAAGTCGCGAATAGTCCGACCACACGATCCACGTCTCCTTTCTCCACTGTTTCCAACGATTGGCCCAGTCTCCATACATTATCTCCAGGATCGGCCAACATTGCTATTTCATGGTCCCAGTGATTGAATTACCTTACACCTGGCCAGAAACCGATCGAGCAGACACACCAAGTCTCGAGGAGGAAGGGAAATAAAAGTTCGCTTGCACCCCTTAAGTGTTTTGTACTAGCTCAGCTCGTCAACGGCGATGATCCCGTTTTTAAAGTGATTTCGACGAACTCAGCACGTCCACATAGTTCTTCTACTGCATAGACGGCTGTAGTACCAGCGTTTGAAATCGGCGGTTATTTCGCTATTTATTTCGTTTTTACTACATAAATTGCAGAAATGTTTCAGCCGCGTTGACACAGTGTTCGTGTTCTACAACATAGATGGTAGCCATTTCGTCAACACTGAAGGGGCACGTTTATTTGGGGCCTTTGTTTTCTACTACATATGTGGCGGCACTTATTCCGCGCTCGAAGAACACGCTTTTGCAATCCCACGCTTACTGCGCATTTTTCCTCGTTTTTAACTGTACCGTGTGTGGCAATGACAAGTACATATATATTGTATAGTGAAGAAGTAAAATTGACATTTTGACGCTTGAGACATGAAGCAAATCTGTTCAAAAAGCTTTAGAAGGGTTTTAGACGGCGCAAAGCTTGAAACTACGCCATAAAATTAAAAAAAAAGCGAAATAAGGTTACTTTCGATCAAAATACTAAAACACTTTTGGGGTTAATAAAGGAATTACGCGGTTGAAGGTGAATACTTGTTGCAGTAAGGATATCTAGGTGACATTTGTTGTTTCATTGGGTAATTCTTTACAGAGCAAAAGCGGTCACCGGCACATCTGTAGGGGTAGTACAGATCGCTGTATACTATAGTTTGTTAGATATGTGCTTCTCTGTGTTAAGCTATTCGGCAAGAAACGTTCAGCAAGGTTCGGGAAGTTGTCGCAACGAAAGCTTCGATTTAGAACACTCCGTCGGTAACGCTTACAATCTGCAGGCGATGGGTATGTACCACCTGTTCATTAGCACTATAGTGATGACACATTTGACAGTTATTGTGCAGCTATCTTCCACCCACACACCACCTTCGTAAAAGAGAAGTTATTAAATAAATATATAAAGTTCTTCAGATAAAGCCATTCTTAGGTTGAGAGGGTTATACACTGTGCTAGGTATGAATACTATACTTCTAAGGAATGTTTTGAGGATGGTACTTAACGGCTAAATAGAATTCCTAGTCCTGAGTCCATCTGAACACTGTGTACCTTAGCTCTCTTTGTAATAAATCTATTCGTTTGCTGCATGAGAAAACGATTCAATCTGAGTTGGAACTTAAGTATAGCGGTGGTACGTGCAACCCGCATCGGCTGCCGAATGAAACTACACATTTCCAATTTGAAACAAATAGTAGCTGGAAAGGAGGACACATCATCAAATAATGTAGAGAGGTTAAGTGGGGTTTCTGTTTTATTAGATATGTTTCATTTTCATTTTGCTTTTTTCTTCCCGCCATAACTGCATCGGCAAGCACAAAGTTCTACCCCTGGTATCGCCATGATCGGCCACTCTGCGACTGGCATGCCAAGAAATGGATAGAAGCTGAAGAGAACGATTCTTACAAAATGGGGCCCCTGAATCGCATTTGATTTGCAATCCTACGCAGGAAAAGGGCACACTATTGACACGCGTTCATTGTTTATCTTTTTCTGCTGATCATTTTTCACTGGCTAACCACAGTGATAAAGTCATCGCTCGGAGCAAGGGGCGAGAAAAGAGAACGTGACAATATGGGCAGAACGTAAGTAAAATATAAAAGAGGTGAACAGTTACTACCATGTTAGGTTTCACAAAAATTAATTCGAACCTTCTATGCGGTTTACTTTTCTGTGGATAAAAATATTGATCACTATATTTGTTGATATATGGGGTCCACAGACTTCCAGAAGAGTTGTTCACCTGCAGGAAATGTGTAGAGATTAGTTTACAAATATGTGGGGGGCCCTTATTTCAAACGCTGTCCCTGGACAATCTCTAAACTTCCCTTGAAATCGTCTCTAGGCTCTTTATAGGCTCTCTGAATAAACTCTTCTAATCGAAAGGTGGCTTGCACAGAGGCTCCCATCAGACAAGGAACGTGGTGGTGTGCATACGCAATCCCACAGAAGCGTTTCACGAACGGTTATTGCGCGGACGATTTCAACATATTTGTTATCTTTCCATTGCTCGCTATAAGATGCAGATCGTGAGACTGCGTCGCGAACGATCTCCACTTCGCCCTAGAAAATTCGTTGCGTGGAGGTAGGAAAACAAGCTGTACTTACGCTGCGGCCGATTTGCGTCGTCGTCCTCTGCGCGCGCTCACGTGACGCGCGATCAGCCCGAGAAGCGGTAAAGCCACCAGGCTCCATGAGATGGCCAGCTTATCAATTTAAATCTAGGAATCTGGGAGTCAGAATAAGACGAGTTGGAAGAAAAGCACAAGCCAGAACGTAGAAATAAAACTAGAAAAGACTATCGTGTATACTGAGTGATTGGGACTAAATTGTACATTGATGCCATTGATGAGCTTCGGGCACGTATAGTTCCTTAGAAAAATACTTGCCATCATCAACAACAACAACAACAACATCATCATCATCATCACATTGTTCCCTCAGGAGCACGGCTCTAGACTAAAGCCAAATGTATGTTGCCTTGACACGTGCGATTTCCTGAACGACAAAAAATTCGGCACTGATTTGATAGTTTTTGTCTCTGGAATTTGCACTCAGACTTTGAATATATCTCAGCCATTTTCAAGTTATCGTGGAGTGTCTTATTTTTCTCCTTTCTTTATTCTCTTCCAATTGACTTTGATTTCCATATTATGGTAGACTTACCGCTGCGTGGTTCTTATTCATTTGTCGTTATATTAATCTTTGTATGTTTATGAAGTTCTAGCTTTGTTTTTATTATTCTGCTACCTAGGTTTCCACCTAGGTTTCTTTTTTTCGTTCCACAGCCCTCTTCTTGAGAGCTGAGGGTCAGCATGAAGCCTCTTTCCTGGACAGGCCCTCGATAATCAGCATCTTTGAGTAAATGTTTGGCATCATCATCTTCATTGTCATGTCACCAATACCACCATCAAAGAAAGAAAAAAGCTTGATTTTTTTTTACTTGCATCAAAATATTTCGTTGTTACGAAAACTATCACGGAGATCTAAAGCAGCTTCCTACATTCCCACTGTCTCTGAAATATGACGTGTTTGCAGTGAAACAGACATATTATAAGTTACTCCAAATAGCACATCTAAACTGCCTTTGTATGCAAAATTGTGAAAATCAAATCAAATCAAATCAGTTTATTTCAGCATCAGATGAGACAGTACAACAGTCACAACAGTGATACTGTGGGGTGAAAGCAAAAAGCCATCAAGGCTTGACAAGGGCTTTCACACCATTTAGCACATAGCAAACAGCTACAAGAAATCATAAGTACTTATAATACAGTGGTAAACATGTCTGAGTATTTTATCGCTTTTGTTCTGAAATGCACAAAAAAAAGAGGTTTGTAGAAAAAGAAATGGTATCATTCATTTTTAGTGGAAAACCTGTTTAGTGTTTGTGGCAGTAAATATTTCATCATTTGGCGACCATAGTTTGTACGTGTGTAAGGGATTCTCCAATCATCAGAGGCTCGCGTGCTATACGGGCCGGTGCATGATGTTAAATGCGCTAAGTCTACGAGAAAAGAATCATGGTTTCTTCTGCAAGTATGATATCTCTTAAGTAAATTCGAATTGTAAATGTCAGGCATTGGTAGTAAATTAAGGGCTTCAAATATGGGTTTAGAGTGTGCATCGCGTGGAGCACCTGTAATTATGCGTACAGCTTTTTTCTGTAGCCTATATATTCTGCCTAAGTTCTTTTCCGTTGTGGTGCCCCATACCAGATAGCAATAAGTTAGCGTAGATACGAATAGAGAATTATATAGTAGAAGTTTGATCCTTTGCGGCAAGCTAAAGCGAAGACGTGATAGGACACCTACGACACGAGAAAGTTTAGAGTGAACAAGATCAGAGTGATTGTTCCATAACATATTTTCGTGAAATATCACTCCCAGGATTTTCACTATAGGTTCAATTTTAATTGTTTCCGGGCCAATCGTTAGTGTCAAATCGCAGTTTACGGGCTTATTTTTGGGACGAAAAAGCACTGATTTTGTTTTAGAAGTGTTTATAATTAACGAATTCCTTATACTCCATGCGTTCAGTGATTGCAAGACATCGTTTGCTTTGTGCACAAGTTTATGCAAATCGCAGTCCCTAAAAAACAAGCTTGTATCATCTGCATAAATAATGAACGTTGTACTATTATCTATGTTCACCAAATCATTTACATAAATATTGAAAAGTAGCGGACCCAGAATACTACCTTGGGGGACGCCATTTGACAACTCTTTAAAATTAGACGCGTAGCCATTTATTTCAACTTTTTGCTGTCGGTATTTCAAATATGATTTTATGACATTTAAGAAGTTACACCGGAAACCATAGTGGTCTAGTTTTTTAATTAGTGTAATGTGATTAATTCTATCGAAGGCTTTTGAAAAGTCAACGAATATTCCAAGTGTATATGTTTCCTTTTCGAATGCATCTAGTATGATTTCTTTTTGCGTTAGTAGAGCAGTTTCGGTTGAACGCTGCTTTGTGAAACCAAACTGGAAAGGCGTAATAATGTGGTGCTTGGTTTAGAAAAACTATCCGTTCATGTATTACTTTTTCAATTACTTTAGAAAAAACTGGCAGAATAGAAATTGGTCTATAGTTTGATATGCTATTTTTGTCTCCACCCTTGAAAATAATAGAAACTTTGGCTATCTGAAGACGCCTAGGAAAAGTGCCTAATGTAAACATTAAATTAATGATATATTCTAAGACGTGCGATTTCCTGAAAAGCCTTCCCAAATAGCTCTCGCTATCCATATAAGGCCTAGAACAAGCAGGGCTCCACGCTGATGAACAAACTGCAAAAGCAAACACTTGTTCTGAGCTACTTGGATCATGAATAAAATATGAAATGAGATTACTTTTAGCACTTGGAAAGGTGTCATGAAAAGCGATGGAAAAGATGAACTATTAAAGCGGAATGTGACGCTTTAACTAGAAGGATTGGTATTCGCTTCTTTTATTGTTAGTATGCTGCATATATATATATATATATATATATATATATATATATATAGTATACTGCTGTTGTTTGGTATCTTTATTATTAGAATAGCGGATGTATCAACGTATTTTGACACTGCTGTTCTCAAGAGCAAACGACGGAAAAGAAGCTTATTCTGTTGTTCTGCGCTGTGCACCTATAGCATGAACCATGCTAAGTGATGTGCAGTTGTACACTGCAGGTACAGGAACACCCCCCCCCGGTGCTTTGCGCCTTCAGCTCCTGTATTTTTCTTGAAATGTATCAAGAACAACTCGATGAATAAGATGAAATAAAAGAAAACAAAATTGGAGCTCGAATGCCCAATAAATCAATAAGTAACTAAATAAAATTTGAGCTCGCATATTCATGCAGATGTTGACGGCAATTTTAGCAACATACTCCAACCATGAGTTTCCTTCCGTTTCAAGTCCTGACTCAAAGTGCAGCTGGGGATAAGTGTAAATAGTATAGCCTTCCCAACCCCATTGTATGACCGGGCAGGGAGCGTCACAAAGCTTTCCCTGGATTCCTGGCGTGAAAAATCGTTCGGAAATAGCGATGGCGGCAAGCGGTTGAACACAGCGTCTCGCGATTGTCAAGTTGCAGGACTGATTGCTGGCAACCTTCTAAAGGAAAACTTCCCGCTCGGCATTCCCCCCCCCCCCCCCCCCCCCCTTGTTGTACCGTGAAAGCCACTCGCCAAAATTGGAGTGTATCGGAGTAGCTCTGCCGCATCACTGTACATTGACGTGTTCTACCCTCACGCTTCAATGCTTCGCAAAAATACTGCATGGCCTTCAGCTAGCGACGTTTCAATTAGTGAAACGTCTGAAATCTGGGCAAGGGTTGTCACAGTTCACTGCATGTTCGCTACTACACCGTTTTTTATTAACTTTATGAAACAGACTGATCGCTGTTGGTTGAGGAAGGCATGTTCATCTGAGTTGGCATATGTCAGCGTCTGGCAAGTTCTGCCGGTACCAGTGGGTTAACTCGTCGAATCTGTCAGACCATCGGTACTGCATGCTCAGGTGCCGAAAATCCATCGGCATCAGCTACCAGACGGGCCTCCATGTGGCAAGATTCCACCGAGAGGTGGTTTCGCTATTGCGCACGTCGTGCTACGGAGCCGAGCAAGAGCCTCAGTTGGCGCCAGTGGGCATGAAGTAGTGAGATCTGCCACTTAAGTAGTCAGCCGTTTCTCAACCAGGGGCCGTATTCTGGAACGCTTCGGTTTTCGAAGAATTTGCTTTGCTAGCAGGGATTCGCCGCCGCATGGCGGACGCCATCGTCTCGGAGCGTGCATGCATATTATTATGACGTCACGCACATGTCAATTATGCGAAAATCGAATCCGTCGTCTACTACGAAGCGAAGTGGCGCGAGGTGTTTCGGTGTGATTCGAGGGCGCCGTGTGCCGTGTGCAGAGCCTGTGCGGCACTATGCACAGGCGAGATCGGCGTTCAGAGCAAGAAGCGTTCCCAATTTGCTATATTTTCCCTTGGTTTGTGACCTTCTCATCCAGAAAAAAAATCTGCGCGCCGATTGGCCTCTGTCCTTACACTCGTTCTCATCACGTCAGTGGACCGCCCAAATCTGACGGCACCGGCAAAGTGAATTCTTCGGAAACCGAATCGTTACAGAACCACGGCCCCAGGTCGATATGACGGGAATAATTTTGCATGATTCTAATAATTGTCATATTTTTGCACAAAGAATATTTGCCTTGTTACTAGCGCCTGATTTGGGGCGTCCGTTTTCGGCTGTAAGCTTAGTTTTGTTCTTTTTTTTTCGAATATTCACACATGCCCAATACTGCGACGTTCCAACGAAATATTCTGTACTATTTCCACGCGCTATGCATGTATAATGGTATCGAAAGATTTTCTCAGACATCCGTGTTGGTTTAGCCTCAAACCGCACATTTAGAGCGCAGCTCTTAGGCACCCGTTCCTGCGGCGAGCGACGACGTCGAAGTCCCTCGGCGTAACCGAGCGAAAATACACAGCGAAGGATGAAAGAGCGAACGGGGAGCGCAGCGGGTGCTGAAAGACGATGATAGCGAAGAGAGCGCGAGGAGGAAAGCGGAGGAGGGTGCAGCGGAACCATTAGGCGGAAAGCGGAGGATGAGGGTATGGCGAAAGCGTGAGAAGAAAAGCACAGTGCCGCGCAATATGGGCTCTGCGGCGACGATGGCTACCAGGTGCATGGCCCCAGATTTTTTGGCAAAGTTTGCAAACTTGAGCTGCTTTTTATGATTTATGAATGTCGCGTCAAGTTCTACGCAAAATAAATTTTGTTAACTGAAAAATTTCATTCATTGGTCTAGTAGCTTGGAGTTTGAAGTCTTGTGACGATGAGAAGATACCAGAGGGTTACGTCCTTCGAACGAGTTTACACAGACAATTGCCTGAAGAAGGCAAAATCAGCAACAGCAATTTCGCTCAAAACGTCACTCTTATCAGCTTTTATGCATGTCAGTCTCCACTGTTCGAAGTTTGCTGCTGCTTGTGTGCTGTATCTAATGGTTCTAAAGGTACAAGGTGTCGTTAATAAAGTGCGTTTGTACCCCTCAAAAGGCGCGTGTCACGAGATAACCTTGAAAAAGAGAAGTTTCAGCAGTCTAACAAATTTAAAAAAGGAAAATTTGTCTTGGCCCTCGGCACATTGCAGCGCTATATGTCATTAGGCTAGTGCAAGACAGGGGTAATTGGAGATCGCAGGGAGAGGCCTTTGTCCTGCAGTGGACATAAAATATAGGCTGCTGATGCTGCTGCTGATGATGATGATGTCATTAGTGCATGCGAAGCGACAGGGCGAATTAGAGGGTTTCACACTTTGATCAAGACTTTACGTTCGCTACATTCAGGATTACTCGAAAACTTTTCATGTCATTCATGATAATTTGCTACTTTCCTTATATTATGTTATATTAGGTTATGTTATATTATATTAAATGAGGAATAAATTAGAGCCAATAAACAATCATCACTGTTTATAGATCGCGTTCATCTCGCAGTCATCTCTCAGTTTGTTGTGGCGAACGATGACCAAGCCACATGTAGGCTTTGGAACTTGCGAACATCATTTTGTCCTCCACCAACAGGAAAGACTACTTATGTGATGAAGTAGTTACGTCCATCATCCAACAGATTCTGGACACAATTATACTCAAGAAAAGTGCCAAAGTATAGTGTTTCCGGCCGGCGTCATTTGGCAATCGAGTCTACTTTATTTACAGTCATCTCAAGACGCAGAAATTGCTGCCTTTGGATACTCTTCTTCTCTGCATTCAGTTTAATTTGTCATAACGGAACTACACGACTGTCTGATGCTAAGGTATTGCTTGTCATGGTTCCGCAGCACCAGGAAGCACCCAAGCTCGTCAGTCAACTTGATCGGCTCAGCGAAGCCCCTATGACGCGGTCCATAAGTAACTGACGAGCGCTGTCAAGCCGGCGGCGGGGATCTCGACGAGCCATGGAATGCCCGTCACTGGCGTACTGTTGCATCGTGGCGAAGTAGCCATCCTTGGGTATAGCGCCTTTGTATTGCGCCTGCAGCAACGCGGCGATGGATCTTGATCTCACGCCACTCCTTCGGAAGCCAATCGCCCAGAGCACGCGTTGCGGGGCCCACAAAATGAAGCTTGCCCAGCCTGTGAGAAGTGTTTATTTACTCACTCATTTGATCATATTGCTCATTTAGGAAATTTCAATACTTACATTGACTGATTCATTGATTGATTGGTTAATTGATTGATTTATTTGCAATGACGAAGATAGAGCTAGCGTCGCGGCGGCCGCATGGCTCCTGAAGTGAGGAAGACAAAGACCAAAGGATCGGTGTCGCTGCTTTTCTCGCACTGGCGCTTGGCTGGAACTGCTCGGCTGCTCTCTGCGCTGGACCTGACGTAACTGGGGTTGCCGCTGAACATCAGTAAGCCCCGAGGAGTCTCACGTATGACATAATCTGCAGCGCCCGTGTTGACAAGTGCGAATGTAGCGGCTCCTCCAACCTGTATTTCTATAATTTTTTGAGGCGATAGCGGAAGTCGCGGATTTCGACAATCGTGCAGCTCTTGCCTCTGAAGCTGCAGCACTTAGTTTCCCTCGTTGGAAGGCAGGCGACGATGCATCGGTGATATCGCACGGTGACGCAGTGATGGTGAACGACGGCTGCTGAAGTTCTGACAGCATCCTGGTGGGTTGCAGGTACGTGTGGATCAACGACGATGTCCGGACGCGACAGGCGGCGATGACAACAGCGCGCCACATGTCCCGTGAGACCGCAGGAGAAGCATAGCGGCCGATTGTCCCGCGTGCGCCATGGATCTTAAGGGCTGAAGTCCTGAGGGGGCATTTGAGGCACAAGGAGACGCGCTGGGCGCGGTGGCGGCGTCGAGTAGGGGAGCGTCGTTGGTCTAGGATGCGACACGACTCCAGCGTATACGTCAGCGCTGCGGCAATCTGAGCGTGTTGGTGGACTGGCAGAAGAGCCTCTGCAACCTGCTCGCGAATGGCTTGCTGCATGGCCGAGGACAAAGGTTTGGCAGGCTCCTGGGTGAGAGGGAGCAGCAAGAGCTGGCGGGCCCACCTCTTGACGAATGAAGGCTTTGATTTGAGTTAAAAGAGACCCGTCATCAGTCTGTCCTTGAGCACTGGAAAGGGAGGCCACGTGAGGAACAGTTTGGCAGGCGAGCGCTCGATGCCGGCGTAATTCGTCAAAGCTTTGGAAGTAGGGGACCTGTAGCGGCTGCAATGGTGGCAGGATTCTTATCCAGGAGCATTTGAAAAGCGTCGTCTTCAATGCCCTTGAGGATTTTAAAATATTATCTTCCTCAGTCATCGTTCGGCTCACTCGGTTGCATAGATCGATAACGTTCCTCGATATAACTAGGAAAATTCTCGCCCGGCTGCTGCAGCTCGTTGAGGGAGGCGCTGTTAGGCGCGAAGCTTTCGCACGGCCGGACGGCCAAATACCTTCACGAAGGCAGTCATAAAGTCATTTCATGTCGCAATAATTGCTTCATGGTTTTGGAACCAGAGGTTGGCGACATCCGCAAGATACAAAATAACGTTGGTAAGCTTTGTCGGATCGTCCCATTTGTTGTGGTTGCTCACCCGTTCGTACGATCAAAGCCAGTCGTCGACGTCCGTATCAGCGGTGCCACTGAACACGGCTGGGTCTCGTTGACAAACGGCACCGCAGGTTACTGGCCCAGTTGACGAAGTGGGTCGCTCACCGGCGTCGTCTGGCATGGTCTAGGCGGTAGCGGCGGGCAGAGTGCGACTCCGGAGTTCCGGGGCGTGTCGTTAGGGTACACCGCACTTCCACCAAATGCTACAGGGTTTACTGAGTCCAAGCCAAGCGCCAAGGTGAGGAAAGCAGCGACACCGGTCCTTCGGTGTCGCGGCCTCACTTTAGGAGCCATGCGGCCGCAGCGAAGCTTGTGCTATCTTCGTCATTACAGATTGATTATTATTGATTCATTAAATTATTGATTGATCAAACATTTCGATAATTCAGCGTCTTAAATATACACTGAAACTGAGAGAAGCGCCGTTATGGAGGGCTTCGGATTTATTTTTGTTACATAAGTGTCTTCAACTGCCAACTTGACGTTGGGAAAAGGTTCGGTTGGCTGCTTTGTCAAGTTGCTTTGTTTCGGCGGGAGGATAGGGTTAACTTCGGGAGCATTCGCAGAGGCTTGTGGGTTGTTGCTGAAGGTGGTAGTGGGACACCCTTATCTTGATAAGCATAACGGTCGCGTTTAAGGTTAACACGAACGATACAGAGGCGCAATCGGAGACACCAGCTGTTTGCACTCACAGGTAGCCTCCCTCATAACGGCCAAGCGAGCCGGTGCTGCTTAGCTTCGTCACAGTTTCTTGCAGGGCGAGTTGGGACATACTTGTTAATAAACGAGAAACCAGCAATAAGGGTGCGTACGCAATCAAGAAATGGGAAGCACGGACGCTGGATTTACAACTAAGTTGTCAGTATAGTGCTCGTTCTGTCCACTTTTTCCTTTGTGTACGCGTCATTTTCGCTGGTTTCCTGTTCATCTGGTTTCTGATCCATCTACAGTTGACATGGTTTCCGGTTCATTGGTTTCTTGCTCGGGTGCGCAAGGGAAAATGTGGGGAAGACGAGTGCTGGACTTACAACTGCATGAGTTGCAAGTCCTACGTTCGCCCTACTTGTCCACTTCTTTCCTTGCGTACGCATCTCTTTCGCTGGTTTACTGTTGATTTATAAACCGCTTAGCTTCGCTGACTAGATGTACTTAGCATGAAATGGCTGTCTCCAGATTTGTCACCACGAAGTGATTGGCAAGCAAGAATAGTGCCTACGAACACTCCTTAATGGTCATTTCGACAGGTCATGCGGAGAATGCCAAACGAGTCGTACTCATACTGCACAAGAATGTATCGCTAGGATTGACCTCCCCAATGCGAGCTTTGTGGTGGGCAGATAACATAAGAGGAAGGCTTAGGTTGCGGTCGCCTCCTATGTCTCTACTCAAACACATCCACATAAAGCCAACAGACAACGAAGCCAAGGAAAGCATCGGGGAAATTAGGTGTAGTTGAAATTGGAATGTAGAAAATAATGAAGAAAAAGGGAAATGAAAGTGGACGAAAAGATAACTTGTCGCTGGCGGGAGCCGAACCCGCAACCTCCGCATTACGCGTGCGTTGCACTACCAATTGTGCTACGGCGACGGCCATCAATTCGTCCACTAACTTGGGTATTTATGGTTACTAGATCTAGCCCTAGGAGTGTTAGCCAGCGGCACTGGCTAACACTCCTAGAAATTATGAGAGAAATTGTCTCGAAAATAGCCTAGAGAGCGCTACATTTCAGGCGCGTAAACGCCTACTTACATAATCTTAATTTTTCATACATCGCTACGTTATAGTTTAATAAAGTTGTATAAAATAGCTATCCATGCAAAAGAGAATGAAAACAGTGCACCACGTGTCTCTAAGGTGGCCAGAGAAATTCCTTATAAGTACAACATGAATATGATGTCTAAGCTTCGCATGGTTCAGCCAACTAAGCGCCAACTAAAAATATTGAGTTACTCAAGGCAATAGACCGTCGATATGCGCCAGTTTATAATTTCTCTACGTTGCACTCGTTTCACTTTGTTCATATGTGATTTCTAGTTATGGGATACGCCGTGTTTGATAATACATCATGTATTACACTCACCTAGAGCGTATATGATACCGATGAGATGCATGATGATAATCTGCAAAAAACGATGGAAAATCATCATACAGAGTCTGACATTTTGCGTTCGGGAAAATCTTCCTCAGTGCCATGAGTTTCCGCACACAGAATCCCCAAGTAGTTCCGCTCTTGTGTTTTCTTTCATGTGACCATACAGAAGGCAGCTGCTGCCTCCAGCAAGACATCAAGAACACTAACCACGCCGGATTTTCTGCGACACGGGGCCCTTAACGCTGTCGCGTTAAAGCCCGTATTTTTTTTACATACCAAATGTGACGCCCCATCATAAAAAAAAAAAAAAAAAACGATCCGACGACACTTTAGCACTTCTTATGAGTTGTGAATGCCTTAATGTCCAATTCAAATTTTGGTCCTTCGAGTTTTGCAGTGCGAATAATGTACCATAGCGGTACATGCTGCTCGAGCCAGCAAGCAGCAGCCTGTGGTGCCAACGCTGCAAGACACCGACGTCTTGTGCGACGAGAGACCGAGGAAGCGGGTCACGCGACTGGTTCGCCGACGACGAACCGTCTTGCCCCGCGGCGTCGCGTCGCCGTATCCGCTCCATAGAGGCGCACTGGTGACGTGGCGTCGCGGCAATGCCCTCTCCCCTCACACAACAGCTGGCGCGCTAGCACGGAAGCAAGTGTTCCGATTCGCCCACTCTGCTCCGTCGAGGTGCACTCGTAACGTGGCGTCGCTGCCAATGGGGAATTTAGGTGCGGTTTCGCTGCTACAGACGCCGCCGGCTTTTTCGCTTAATGAACCCTTTGCTGCTTTCGCATCCAAATAAAACTATATGCACCATAACCCCCACATCAACTACACGAACGTATGGGGGTCCCATAAAAAAAAAACATGTTTTTCCATATCGAGCATGTCACATGGAATAAATGGTATATGTCGCTCGTGATATGTGGAAACTTAAGGGCGCATATTTGACATTATTATCTATAATATGAGATTATCATATGGGAATTATGGGCACATAATTTTTTTGGATGGTTTGTCTCGACTAATTCATGGAAGCGTAAGGGTTTTATATAGGATTTCCTTAAGTCAAGATCAGATCATTGTATATGAGGTATATGGGATTTTAGGTAGGATTTTTAAGGATTTTTTTACGTCGTTCTCTACGTCGTAAAGCGCTTTACGTCGTTGGAGCGCTTACTGGTTCTTTACGAAGAAAGATTTACTGTTGAAGAAAGTTTTACTTCATCTCTTTATATTTATCTTCCAACGGATTTTTATCAAGCTGCAATATTCAAGTGAATGCCTCACTTTTAGGATTTTACGTCGTTCTCTACGTCGTACCCAAGAGCGCGCGCCATTGGCAGTGTCGTTAGTGACGTCGTTCTCTGCGTCGTACCGAAGCACGCGCGCCAAGTGCCACTCAAGAAACTCCCGCCGAAAGTGGGCGTTGGCCCCGGCGAACGCGTTCCCGCCATTGCCACGATGACGCTGCTCTGCCCGCAATGCCGCCTCCTCGGCTCAGCCGTTGTCGCATGCGTTCGTTATCTCGAGTTAGCTCGGCGTCGTGGTTAGCAGCATCCGCCCGCCATTGGCGCTTGCGTTCCACTAGAAACACAAACATGTAACCAACAATTGAGAAACGTTTCAATACAGCGTCGGGATTAACCCAGTGCTAAACACCGGGGCCGCACGTTACAGCTTCGTTGGTTAACCACCTGTACGGAGTGCTTGGGTGGTGTGTTTTTTCTGCTCACCTTTCTATCTGTTTCAACATGCCTTTTTTTTACCTATGAGATTCTTTATCACTTCCGACTTAGTTTGTATTCTGTTGTTTCTATCCGTTTCATCTAATGACGATAGTTTATATGGTGGCTTTGTCATTACAGTATACAGTTCACCGCTAAGGAAACAGGTCGATTACAATCAGCCCACCGAACGTGTGTATAAAGGCCGTTTTGTTATACCGAATTCTAATCACAAGACTGCATCAGCGTGTAAACGAAATGTGGCCCACGGTGGAGGCGTGTATTGCTTCCTTAACGGGGACACATACATGCGTATGAGGTGCAAGAGTCCGTATTTGTATTCTGTAAACTTCAGTCACCTCTTGATTGTCCCGCGCTTCTCCTACCCGGCGCGCTTCTTTCTAATCGCGGTCTTTAATGCTCTTCGTGCGTCACTCATATGCTCCCCTTAACTCGAGCCAACCCCCTCTCACTCTTTCTACGTCTATGGCTGTCATAAAGCCGGCGGTGGTCCTGTACGATGCTAAAACGCGCGCGTTTGTCACCAGCACCCTCTGGAGACACGCCGAAGATCTATTGCAAGCGCTACAAACTGTCAACGCGATCTGACATTACACCTGGTCCGTGGACCTGTTTTCTGCAGGGGAATAAACAGCCTCATAATTCGAAAGCGGCAATTGCTGAGTCGGTCCTGCTTTTTCCTCGTGTGCACGTAGGGATACACACCACTCGGTCCACCCACTGGTCTGCCGTTTTCACGCGCCTAATGTACGCGTTCCAGTTCCGGGCCAGGCGCCGGCGCTTCATCACGCTGCTAGAATGCACACCTATGTGCACGCTCCGAAGGCCTGTCGCCTGGATAAACCATTAGCCTTCACATTCCTGTAAGGTTTTCGAAAAGTGATCCCACAAACACAAGCAATCGTAGAAGCTGCTATTTGGTTAGATGCTGTTGCTAAATCCGCTGACTTCTTGATCCAAGCGGTCGTGGTAATTATCACCGCGAACGGTATTTTGTGCCCTTTGCTATAAGACACGTACACACGAAATACGCGGCCTCTTAGTGCTGCTCCACTATACGGACTCACTGGGGGCGAACACAGCAGGTCAACGCACCGTTTTAAATGTGGACCGGACTCAAATGTCTCGGGTGAAAACGCCTGATGTGTTTTAACCGTGGTCAGAGCACAGCTGCTGCCGGAGATTGGCTGTCACCCCTTGCACAGCGAGCCGGGCCCACTGGCTGCTGGCAACGCCACGTCACCCGACCTGAGCTGTTCAAACAGAATCATTAATAAAAAGGAAACTTGGCACTCAGCGAAAATAGCGCGCAGGTACAATTGGAGCGCTTACTAGTTCTTTACGAAGAAAGATTTACTGTTGAAGAAAATTTACTTCTCTTTAAATTTCTCTACCAACGGATTTTTATCAAGCTGCCATATTCAAGTGAATGCCTCCCTTTTCTTCTCGTGTGCTATGCACGGCCTTGAAAATGTTCCAATGGTAACCGCGTTAAAAAAAAAAAAAAACCATTTGCTCAAACCTAATCTGCTCGTCTTGTTGTTACTACACTTACAGTCTGCATGCGGCGTCGACGTTCGCCATTTCGTGCATTTGAGGACTTACGCGGTTACTGGACGTCGTTATGTTGTCTGGCAACGTGCAAGGGCTCGTCACTCAGCATGAAATTACTACTATCGATGGGTCTGTTGGAAAGCTTTACCAATGCGTGGCCACAAAACCATCAACAAAAATGGTGTATACAAAAACAAAACAGCAGCTTTGTTGCTCGAGATTGCCAAAAAACTGCTATCGCTGCAGCAGAGCGCACAATCAAGGGGTTTTGCCAACAAGAATGGACCTGGATTTTGGGGGGGAGCAAAAGGAAAGAAACCTCTGGTGTTCTATGGTGAAAATACGTACTGCAGGGGCCATTTGTGCTACTGTTCTGAACATGGAAGTTTCTTCCGTGCTGCAAGAACATCCTAACAAGCGCTGTTGCTATTAAACGCATACTCAACGCAAAGCCTTTTCTACAGCCTATCATAACATTCATGGTTTTTCTATGCTTGTTTGCTTCGTATTCACATGAACCCGTGAAGACTATGGGCAATCTAAGTTCCTAGCCACAAGTTATAAGACGCCACTGTGATAAAACCGCTTGCGCATAATTAATTGGTTTTTTTTAATTGAAATGGTCGTACTCACGCTGCGGCCAAATGGGTCGTCTTCTTTTTTGTACTCTGAATCTAAACGTGTCGGCGACAGAGGACGGCCACGGCGTCGGAGAAGAGTAATTGATGGCGGGCAGCACACGCTTTTAAATTTAAGCTTTCTCTATCGCGACCTGTGTTTCTTGAAAGTATTAAGTACTCGAGTTTCTCGCCGAATAGACGACTTATATTGCATATCAATGTTAACCAGCAAAGTAGTATCCGTGAGTACACTTCTGTTCCGTGTAATCAAACTCTAAATCGCGACATAAGACCACTACGTAAAATGTAGGCTGTATCTTTAACGCGCACAGGACTTTCGATGAAATAGCGCGAATTTTTTTTTCGTTATCATAAGTTTACCACATTTAGGCGACTGGGTATGCGCCTACTCTTGGTGATGTAATTCCACAGACGGGGTACGTGCCACTGCAACAGAAGGAGTATAGAAGCCTGAAATGTGTTTGTATATGTGTCGCACTTCTCTGCGAATACACCGCTCATAAATATTCTTTCCTCGACAAGCATCATATGCAACGCCTTTGTCTCCGTGACACAAAGCTAGCAGTTACAGGCAACCATGGTTGCCTGTAACTGTAAATAACAGTAGCAGAAGACAAGCACGCGGCCTGCAGGCCGCGTGCTTGTCTTTCGCTACCGAGGCAGGCTCCCTGTATCGATTTACTGCATGTCAAACTGTGGAGGCCAAGGAGATGTTCTCAAAAGGGTTATAAGAATGCCAGTACACCCTTCGGCTAAACCTGTCCAAGCGTCTCAAGGCGCTCGCTCGCCTGCATGGAGTTCATAACTCGAAGGACTGCTCAGCGGTGTTCAATTGGAAAATAATGCTTTCGCATTCACAACTCTTCAAAAGTGCTTAGGTTTCCTCAGATTTTTTTTCGAGTTCCAGCTTGCAACTTTCAAGTCTAAGCACCGATATCGACCCGTGCAAATGTTGGCGGAAACAAAAGAAGACGAAAGCTGCACGAGGCTCGCTCGCTTCCACTGGCAGCCCCGCTGACTAACTTAGTAAACACTACTAAATTCTTTTATTATTGCTTTATTTCTCATTTTGAATTACTCATTTATTTTTATTCTTATACTTATGTATTTATAAATTAATTTATTTCAAATTTCTATCATAATACCACCCGGTTCGTGGCCTATCCCCCTCAGTGGGTTGTGCCAAGTATTGAGGCATCATCATCATCATCATCATCGGCAGCCCCGAAGAAGAAGAAGGAAACCAAACGAACGTTTGCGCACACGTAATCACAAGGCTTCCTTCCGTGATATTTCTGGTTTAGCAGCTTACTTGATTTATAGGTTCTGCATTGCTGCAGTGTTTTTCCAATTGGTGGTCGAGGCTCGCTGCGATTCTTCCGGGTATTTCCATCCATTTCCTGCACCAGAACACTGACGAAGCAATATGGGCGAGGAATGTAAGTAACGTTAATCATTTCCCTGTTTCATTTGTGTCGCCCATTTAGTGTTACAGCGTACAGCTATTTATGGGCGCCTTGCGCCGCGGCTTTCCACAGTTGATAGCCACAACACATCTTAGGGATCGGAGGAAGCGACATTGGATTTACGTGATCCAGCTTCGCGCTGACACATCGAAACGCTTACGCGAATTTCTATCACTTATTGCTTATCGCGAGTTTGCTTTTACCGCGAGTAGCTGTTTATGTCACGTTATCTGTTTTGATTGTTTTCGACGTCACAGGCAACCTACACGCACGATATTAGCAGTATACGCTGAAACGTCTTATCACTGCCGGGACTGAACGTATGTCGGTCGCAGTGACGGCAGGCATTCTACCTTGAATTAATCGTCATGAACTGGTACACTTAGCGGCAGTATTGCTTACGAAATATCCGCGAGAGCGCGTTGCTTCAACCCGCTCTAGCGGATATGTCGGAAGCAACAAGGCTTCAAGCCTTAATTTTCCGATGGTGAAGCCAGCACGTATGCATTGCGTTATGCACGCTAGGTGTGAGTATATTCCTGCATGGTAGACGGTTGAGCATGAACAATGCGCTCAAGTCGCAAATCACAATTGTCGCAGCGATTTTAGGAATGCCTTTTAAAATTTAGTGTCGGTAACATGGGTGTTTCCAGCGTCGTCCGCCATCGATCCTTTAGTCACGCTTCAGAAGCTTATTAGCAGAAGCAACTGTATTGCGCGGATAACGGCAACTTTCTTATTACTGGTGTTTTTTTTTTTTTCGTGAAGCTGCTGTCGTGGAGATGCCTCCCCGTTACTTACAATTCCTTCCCAGCGGTTTTATTGTGATGATGCCTGCGATGCTATGACTTTTCTTACCACCGATGTGCGTGAAAGGCTTACAGAGGAAGCAAGTCATGATACGATGGAGAATACTGGCAAGGGGTTGGAATTTGCCGCTTAATACATGTAGTTGTCCATTACAAACAACCGTGTAGCTACAGCAGTCCTCTGCTACTGTCGGTTATGTTTTGTCCTTGTTTATCTTTATTTATATTCATTTTTTTGCAGCGGTTATGGAGTCGCAGGTGTCGACAATGGGTAAGCACTCTTTCCTTTATGGCTACACCGTACACTCTCCGGACATCACGGTCGTAGCTTATCACCGCGATGGTTCTCCTATATGGTGCGTAGGAATACTGGTCAGTGCATCTTATTAACTGCCTCGGGTAACCTGTTTCCATGGAGGAAGGCAAGCTTAGTAGAGGACCCTGTCCTTCCGGTTTTGTTGGAGCCTCGCAATACGCCAACGGATGCAGCTGCTCACCGTGCTTGTTCACCAACATGGCACTCGTTCCGTCCTACAATCAGTCAATGTTTTATTGCGCTAGCAATTATATGTAAACTGCAAGCGCGTTTCTGCTGTCGCCGTCGCCGTGATGGTCCGTATTTAGCCCAAGGGTGATAACACAATCTCCGCGCGCCGTATGCTGTATGTGCGCGTGAAAGCGCGCGAGGGGAGCCACCGGTCGTGGCTCAATCTCGCGCGCATAGGGTGATAGGCAGTGCGGGAGGGATGGGGGGGGGGGGGGGGTGGCGTTTGACTGCGGCACGAACTACGTACTTTGCACGGTCGCGCAAAGCTCATAGCTTCATGCGTGTGGTGTTCTCGTCGCTCAGTTTGCGTTGAAGCGATACACCGCACGATGTTCATTTCGCACGCTGCTGCTGCCGCCCTTCCTGGCGCCAGCATATTGACAACGAGTGTCCGCGGTCATCGAGTGTAATGTGTTCATGTTAGCCTTTGCACGCTTACATCATGCTTGGTAATTTAGTTAGCAAGTGCATATTTCCAAGTTTCTACGGCCGAATTTAACTACTATCCTTACTTCGTATAGCTGTCTACTAATTTGCTATCCGCAATCAATGAAGTCTTTCGGGCGAAACTGCGGCTCTTTTTTTTCCAAACGTAGAAACATGCGAGCTTTCAACAACAGACGCATGCGACAGGCAGAGTCAGTTGAGTAGTCGTAATGGAATAATAATTTTTCGGTACGGCTTTGAAGAGCTGGTTATTGCAGCACTTTTTAAATATAAACCGCATGCACGCGATCGTGCGCGCGACAGCGACAAGCGACGCGATGGAGATGGCTGTTGCGTTCGCTCATCGCCTACAACTCGTACCGCATGCGAGCGACGACCTTGAGCGACGTCTCCCCGGTGTTGCCGGTATGAGGGCAGAAAATATGCGCCGAAACTGGCGTGACGCGTGCTTTATTAATTTAAGTTGATGTGTTTTACTGTAAAGAGCAGCACAAATATTTCTAAAGGTTCTTATCCTTGCACGTATCAAAATTTCGTTGTTCGCTAGTTCCGTCCTACAATCAGTAATACTTGACTGATGTACATCCTGTTCCGGCTTGGCGCTATTGGCTAGTCGCTCATAGCACTTCCAGGCGACGAATTCTAGATTTCCAGGACCGAGCGATTGAGCGACAAGAACGAGCGATCTGTTGGCGCGACGGCCTGTTTCGTCGCTGGAAGCCGTCTCTCGTCGCCGTCGCCCACAAAATCGCTCTCATGCGGTTTGGGCTTTAATCATTTACATCGTTTCTACGCCTCCTTTGCTTCCGTACCTACTAAAACGAAAAGTTGTAGGATTTTTGACGCTGTTTGTATACCAGAGTGATGAAGATGTTCATGGTAGAGGTCGCATTTTTTTTTTTTTTATCGCAAGGCGCATGCATCTTTTTCTTGAGTCATTCTATTTATATTGAGGCGTGTGTTCCAGAAAGGACCGGTTGTAGTTACCCCCTAAATTGAATCAGTGTACACATAAAACAGAGCGCGCAACAGTTTTGCCTTCTGTAGCTTAAACATATGAGACCATACCGTATGGCTTACTGTATATTGGTGTTCTTACTCCCAGTAATTGACAAGTGCAAAATTTCACGGTTCATTGAAGGCTTTGAAGGGACACGACAGGAAAACATTAAATCAGTTTAGACGGATGAAGTGTTTTTTTGAAAACTCTGTTGTCCTTAATTCCGAGATAGGTTGATTATTAGAAGAAAAAATAGAGGTGAAAATTTCAGTTTTGGAATATCGCGCTGAATCCCCAATGCCGAGATGCCACTATGACATCACGGATTTTAAAGTACTATGTCTTATAAGTTCCTGAAGAGATCCTGAAATTCTCTATGTTCAATCTTTGATTCCCATAAAACACAATGTACTCTATCTTAATCCTTAAATAATTAACTAGTTAAAGAACCCCAGGTGGTCCAAATTATTCCGGAGTCCCCCACTAAGGCGTGCCTCGTAATCAGATAGTGCTTTTGGCACGTAAAACCCCATAATTGCATCAAATAATTAACTACACCTTCGAATAACGCTGCCCAATCCATGACGTAAACCTAAAAGGAGGCGTCTTTTGTGCTTTGTCTGTCTTGCCAAGCGTCTTATCGTGGTAAGAGTTGTTTTTGATTCTGCAGAAGGGTAATTACTGATACAGAAGAAATCATTTTTCTCTTTGGAGTCCCTTTAAAGTATTCACAGATCTCTCTTTCGCAGTGGAGGCTTATCAAATCAAACTGTATTTTTACCTGAAGCGTGTAATGATATATACGCTATGACACACTATAAAAGAGAACATCTACACGGTATTCCACCGTAATTTACAGCCGAGTGACTACCGTTATCCATCTGCATACCTGCCAAAGACATCGCAATAGCTTTCTGTAAAACTCGAAGAAATGTTGCAGTTCGATCGTTTTATTAACCAGTCAAGCATTTCCTTTATCGAACACTCACATGTGACAAACTTGAAAATCCAAATACGCTGTTCAGCCTACCGGATATTTAATATCACGCGAGCGTCGACAGCATGGAGAGTCAGCGCCTTACAACGGCGAGAAACGGCGAGAAACGACTGGATCGGTATTATACTACGCGCAAGCGCACTAAGCGCTCTCTAATGTGAGAGTCATCTGCTATGCTGTTCTCTTCAGGAGTGCACGCACTCCACGTTGTTATATGCCAGGCCGCATCGTTCAGAGCACCTTCACAGACAATGCATCGTAGAGGTTAATAAATTTCCTTATTTTCCAGATCTAGCAATAAGAAAGAAAAGATTGGCTGAAGTTTACCTCTTGTAAACCTATAGTTATCGCGAGCGAAATGTCTGTTTAGCTTGTTTTTGCAAACATTATACACACAGTGTTTCATTGATGCACACTTCCGCGCTTACAAAGCTTCTGTATAACGTGCTAATCTGGCGCCCCTTTGTTCCTGTGTTTAAGCAGCCAAATTTGCCTTTGCTTGATATTTCTGAGCCTGCCGTCTAGCTGTATTTCTACTGGATGATCGGATTCAGCCTGTCGCTTGCGATGAAGCGGACGCACAGACGGGCCAGCCGGCGCGCCATTTAAGGCGAAACTGAGCGACCAAGCGCCGGCGAAGCACCCTTAAACCCCCGCCTAGTCACGTGGTACCACAGCGGCGAAGTTCCGAGCGAGCGCAACTGCGACGCCTCTCCGCAGCGGATCACGTGGCGTGACGTCACACCTGCCACACGTGTGCTCCGGGTGCTCAAAGTCATTGCGACGCGATGAATGACCTTGCGAGACATAACGTAGTAGAGCTTTCGCTCTAAAACGGAAAGTGCATCATAGGTGACCCATAGTTGTGCACGTGTTCTGCTTCACATGATCTCTTTCTATTGTTTCCTTCCGCAAACAAGACCACGTAGACAACCCTGCCAAGGTCTTCCTGAAATGACCATCGTAGCAGATAAATGCTGAATTGTGCTCTGCGCGCGTGCGCGCACTATCCTGTTCTCATCACTTTTCGCCGTTCTAAGGCTCTGACAAGCTGTGCGGTGAACGCTTGCGCAATAGCATTAAATATCCGGGAGGCCTGTACCCGCCTTTCTTACTAAATATTACACTTGCGTGCCATGTTAGCTTAAATGAACGCCGTTGATTCAAGCTGTGAGTTGTACTTATCACGTTTCTTCTCAATAGTTTCCACTATGGAGTCCAGCGTGTCTACTGTAGAGGGTAAGCACTCCCGATTTTCTTAAGTTTTCAGCAGTGCCGGCGTGGCATAACGACTGCAAAACATTTTGTCGTTTTCTGCAATTAAGCAACATTGCATGCTGATCTAACGGCACTACCGATGCTCAGTTGTGTCCGGAACCGGGCTTTTCCTTCACTGACTCGTATGATTATAACGAACACTTCACGACGTGTTTCAAAAAAGCCTACAGAATTCAACTTTACGTAAGGTTGCGTTCAGTGTGATCTACAACCCACGAGTACTTTGCCGCGTGCTTGCCCGTTGTAATTCATAGTGAGCGTGATAGTACATCAAACAACCGTCGTTTCCTACGAAAATTCCTAGAGATAAATCTGGCTCTAGTGTCTATGGGAGCGAGAAGCATGGTGTTCGAGACAGCAGGGAAATGATGGCTAGTGCATGAACTTGCCTAAACTTCATCCTTCTGGCTTCGAATGGCTTTGTGACTTTGGATATTGTTCACTCTCAACAAAATATTGCGTTAAAGTACAACAAGTTGAATAATTCTGTATATGCGCCGGGTCTTGTTGCCGTCATAGTTTATGATGATGGGATTGCGTCGAAATTGATGCCGATAAAAGCACATAACATGCAATAAATAAAGCCACAACATGTTTGAAGCCACAAGCTCGAATGTCTAAGCTTCATTACTCTGCTAGCTGAACAAGTGCGAGGCCATAGTTAATTAGCAGGAAACTTTACTGAAACAACCGTTACTTTTTGTCTTAATGTTTTATGTTTTACATTTGTGCTTTCACGTGCGATGAGCTGAATTGAACCAAAAGGATGGCCACATTGCACATGATGAACTCGCACTTTATTTCTTTTCGTGCTTGTGTGCGGGCCGGAATTGGGCGTCACTCAGAGGGCAGAAGACGTGCGCCGAAAGGAAAAACTACCTGTTTTAACGCGAAAGCATTAAGGGCACCGTGTCGCAGAAAATCCGGCGTCGGCAACGGGCGTCGGCGCGCGATGTCGGCGGGTGGCGGAGAAAATCATCCCCAACCACGCATGCCCTCCGAATATATTTAGGTGCATTTATATGCCACGCCTTCTTATATGACATGTGGTATATACGGGTTATATTGCCACACCATTCCAGCATTAATGTTGCTCATACCTTGTCTTGCATTCTTGGCAAAGATATTCCTTGGAATTTTGAGAACGAATGTCATGAAACAAAACACCCACAACGCATGCCTTTGATGTTAAATCTTCTCAGACTGAAATATTAAAAGTGCGAAACAAAAACGGGAACCTGAAAATTATGCAATTTTTGGGGCGCGGCTGTGCAATATCTCCGCGTTCGCCCCACGCAAGAGGCCGCGTTTCTACCAGAGAGAGAGAATAACATTTTATTGATTGGACTGGAAAGGGGTGTTGGGAGCGGGTGGGTGGGTCCCTATTCCGAGACTCCACTGGCCAGAGCTACTCGCCGGGCCTGGTCGAGTAGACCGCTCTGGGTCTCCAGGTCCGCGCCGGCGAGCATGGTCTCCCACTGCTCCCTATTAGTGAATTTGGACCCCAACAGGGGGGAATTGAATTTTGGGGGCCTACTCGTGCATTCCCACGTTACGTGGGCGAGAGTTGGCTTCCCCCAGCACCATGGACAGTGGCTTGGATAGGCCGTAGGCCAAATGGCATGCCATAGCCCGAGGTGCGGGTAGGTATTTGTCTGAATTAGTCTCAAATCCCGGGCATCCGCTCCGCTCAGACTCGGATGGGGCCCCGAGTATGTTCTGCGTTCCAGACGCTGATGCTCAAGGATGTCGCGTGGAGATGTCAAATGATCGAATCGGGGTTTCTCGGGCTGCACTCCCGCTCGGCAAGCCAATTCTCGAACGAGAGCATTTGTCCTTTCATTGCCCGCAACCCCCGCGTGGCCCGGGCACCAGATGACACTGTGCGTTTCCCGGAGCGTGTGACCTAGTATGCGTAGGGCACATGCCGGTACTCTGCCTTGCATGAACAGGCGACAAGCCACCTGTGAGTCCGTGAGGATCACAGAGGGCTGGCCGGCTGCATCTTTGGCCTTAATTGCCATTGCAACGGCGGCTGTCTCCGCCGTGCCTATGGATTTGCTCCTTATTGTCGCGCTAATTTGGAATTTCAATCGATCCATCGAGCTTGTGGCCACTATTACATGGCCACCTGGCCCCGGAGCGGCATCTGTGTACAGCGCTTTAGAACAATTTCCAAATCTTTTTTGAAGTTGGTGTGCCCGAGCCTTGCGCCCGCCCTGGTGGTAAAAGGGGCTCATGTTTTTGGGAACTGGGGCCACTATGTGGTTTTCGCGTATCGCTCGAGGTAGAGCCACTAAGTCTTCCTCGCAGTAGTGCGGTCGTACGGGGTAGCCTAATGTTTCTAGCAGCTTTCTCCCGGTTGGGGTTAAGTTTAGGCGCTCTCTTTGCGATATTAATACCGCTGCCTTAAGTTCTTCGAAGGTGTTGTATAACCCTAGTGCACATAGTTTAGCCGTGGAGGTGCTCATAGGGAGTCCGATGGCAGCTTTGTAGGCCGTTCGTATAAGGGCGTCTGTCTGCTCCAGATCCGTTTTACACAACTCCTGGTAAGGGAGGCTGTATGTAATGCGGCTGATGACGAAGGCGTGAACAAGTCTCAAAGTTTCGGCCTCGCTAAAGCCGCTACGATGCTTCGTCACTCTTCGTATAATTCTAGAGATTTGTTTGGCTGTCGTTCGGAGAGTTCTGATTGTTTTATCTGCGCGCCTGTTACTTTGAAGGCGAAGGCCGAGTACGCGCATTGTTTGTGCCTCTTTGAGCTCTTCGCCATCGAGCCGGAGCGAGAATTGTGGTTTGCGGTACCCTCTGCCGTGAATTCTGATGAATTCAGATTTCTCCGGCGCGCAAGCCATACCGCCCTTTACTGCAAAGCGGTGAACTGTCTGTATTGCTTCTTGTAGTACGCTTTCTTTGTGCCCCAGGGATCCTTCTGTTACCCAAAGCGTGATATCGTCTGCGTATAGCGCAAATTTTAGGTCCGGTATTTTTTCCAGTTCTTTAGCTAGCCTGTTCATGCCCATATTGAAGAGCAAAGGGGATAATATTGAACCCTTTGGGGTTCCACGATTGGGCATCTCGAGAGTTTCAGATCGGACTTCTCCTAGTCCTATTGTGGCTTTTCGGCCCGTTAGGAAGGATCGAATGTAGTTATAGGTTTTTTCTCCGCACGCCGTACTGCTTAGTTCTTGCAGAATTGGGTCGTGTGCTATGGTGTCGAAGGCGCTTTTCAAATCTAATGCCACCACTACGTGTTCTGCCCCTGTTGGGATGTTGGTGATAACCTCGTCATGCAGTCTTAGGAATATATCTTAATTGCGTGGATAAATGCTGCCTAAAACCGTACATGCTGTCAGATAGGTAGTCATTTTCTTCTAGGTGGTTAGTTAATCTATTTAGTATGACTTTTTCAAATAGTTTTCCTAGACATGAAGTGAGAGATATGGGCCGAAGGTTATACAGGCTGCGGGCTTTCCCGGCCTTTGGTATAAGAACTATGGACGCTTCCTTCCATTGCGTCGGTAGTGTTCCCCTGTCCCAAACCTGCCGGTTAAAGTAGTCTGTAAGCTTTTCTAGATGCTGGTCGCTAAGGTTTCGTAGCATTGCGTAAGTTAGTTTGTCTGGACCGGGGGCGGTGTTCCGTCGTACGGATTGCGCCGCTGCGAATAGTTCGGCCTTTGATATCGGAGCGTCTAGCGTCCCATTTGCGGGCCATTGTACTTCCGTATGACTGGAGCCATGGTTACCGCGCCGATGTACTTTTCCCGAAGTAAGCTTATTAGGGCTTCGTTCGAGCCCTTGAACTCCTCGGCGAGTGTTATTAGGGTCCTGTTAGTGACCGTTTTTGTATTCTCCGGCTCCAGCATGCTTCGCAGTATTGCCCATGTTTTGGCTGTCGTTAGTGTGCCTCTCATGGAGTCGCAAAACCGGACCCAGTTTTCGGCTTCCAGTTTCCTAGCATAGTCGTTCGCGTTTTCAGTAATTTCACCTATTTTGATTCTCAGTTTCCGATTTAATCACTGCCTTTTCCACCGTCTGGTGAGGCCCCTCCTGCAATCCCATAGGTGCAGGAGATGGGTATCAATTACGGGGTTTTCCGTGGTAAGGGTGATTTGTTTAGAGGTGCGGCCGTGAGCCTCCCGAATGTGAGCAACCCACTCTTCCGCGTTATCTAGCCCGTTGTCGGGGAAGGGAATGTTTCGATAAACCAACCAATCCGTGATTGTTACTTTCCCGATGGTGCGTCTGATTTTTGCCGAGTCCATTGATAGGCTGATAATGTAGTGGTCGCTCCCTAAGGTTTCGTCGAGATTTTGCCAAATCACATTGTCCGAGTTGAGGGTAAATGTCAAATCGGGGAAAGTATCTCTGCTGACGCTATTTCCAATGCGTGTTGGAGCCATTGGAAGCGTTTCCAACTGCAAACTGTATCTCTCTGTCACCTGTAATAGTAGCGCTCCCTTGGTAGTGTCCCGTTTATAACCCCAGGTTGTGTGAGGGGCGTTGAAGTCACCTAAAAAGACTAGTCGGTCTTTCCGTTCTAGTGAGGAGATCGTTTCTGCGAGGATATTTTCAAAATCCCCTCCTTTCTCTTTTGGCGGGCTATATATGTTACT